>NC_056735.1:1856899586-1856949586 GCF_019279795.1 Protopterus annectens | reverse complement strand
CGGAAATGTGCTTAGCATTTATATTTAAGCAATGCTTACACCTGCTAAGCATAGCTCAGCCCTGTTAACCAGTGAACACATTCCAGCCTGATGAAATAGCAGGGTAATGACATTTTTAATAAGTGTATTTAATTCCATGTACATAACATGCTTCTATGTGCTATCATTACAGTAACAAGGAGTGTGAGTATACTATATGGGACACCTGAGTATATATGGCTAGCACAACAATCTTTTCTCTTTGCGTTTGTTTCATACATGTGTAGTATCCAAGGTTATATGCAGTCAACCTTGCATGTATTGTATCATTACATTACTACTGTAAACAGTGCTTTTCCAAGTAAGAGTTGATTGCAGATTATAGTACTGGAACCATACACCCCTGCATGCAAAGCTGGACTCTGAGTACTGACTATCATGTTCTTGGTGTGTGAGCTGTGTTATAAAGTATTTGCTATTGGATATTGATCTGATATGTGGATATTAACTGTAGACTACTATGTGTATAGGACATGTCATTGAGGGCTGCTGTCATGTAGTAATGGCATACCTATCAGTGTTCGTCTATCTGTCAAGACATTCATCCTAATGCATAACCTGTTGGCTAGCTGATTTCTGTCTGTCCTCTGTACAGATGTGCAGATGTCCGGTATCCATCTTGGCTGCTTACAGCCAATCTATGCTTGACTGACACTGACATGTCTGCCCAGCTGTGTTACGAATGCCACAGCTAGGAAACCCCACCTTGTATGCACCACATGCCATGGATACCTCACCTAGACTACCACAGTCAACAGAACATGCTTGGGTACAGGTCTCCAACCAAGACACTGGTCATGTTATGTAATATATGTTGTATACATGTCAATTGGAGCACCTCACTGGCCCTCTGCAAGAGAAAACCAGATGATTGGATGTTGCATTTAACTGTCACCCTGGGGATCACTCACGTGGCATCAGCTGATAGATGGCCTGCTGACAAATTTCAGGTGGCATGATACCACTATACCCACATACCCCACACTTCTTATCTCTCCATGGACATTAGCCTGGTACACACCTAGGAACACCTGCACCTATGGACCCCAGCACTGACAGATGTGTCAGTATGCATTACTGAGAATAACAGTGCCTGTGTGTTTGTAAACTTGTAGTTGATAATACCCTGAGGGCCTTCTCACCCACTGCACTCCACATTGCCGTAGTTATAAATGGCTGCTGGTGTAATGAACATTAAATGTACCTTGTTACACTCTTAACCCTATGAGCTACCTGGAGCTTGCAGCACCAGCATACCACTGTTGTACAAATGGGTAGAAGGCATGGGTTACCCTCTGAGTCCTGGCAAGTGTGTGTATGTGTGCTAGTGTGTATATTTGTAGGATACAGCATCCTGAGGCCACATTCTCCAAATACAATACACCTTGCCATACATTATAAGGGATAGTGATGTTGCTGACTTTAAGAGAGCCATGACAACCCCTCAACCTACTATCCCTGTGGCATGTACAATCGATGCATAACCCTGAAGTAGCACTGATTAGATAGACAAGGGGTTGTATTGCAGTCCTGGTCAATGTGTGATTGTGGGCATGTCAGTGCATTATCATGGTTTTCAGTGAGTAAAATATCCAATGTGGGGTGTGGGTGCTGGGTATACTGTCTTTACACCATGGTACCCCCAGTACATGTCCCAAGGTCCACTGTATGAGGACCACTGTCACCATCAACCATACAGGTAGCTGATTACACTATCCAGCCCAATGGTGCATGTGCTGTGTGCAAATTATCAGTAACAGAATGGACTCCCTGACAAGGTAGTTAGCACTAATAAACCCAGGTCTATCAGATGTGTCTTTGACTGTTATGTGTTTGACAATGTGTATATGACAATATGTCATACTATGTATTGTTCATTAACACCCAGTATATCCCCCATTACCATACTGTACAAGGCCTGGTGCTATTCTTCATTTAACAAGAAACTTGGGACACACCTCATCCTAAAAGCTGTGTGGTGTGTGCAATTAAGGCCAGACACATTAGTAGCAATAAGTACCTAGGTAGGGGTTCTACTCTCAGTGTTGCCAAGTAAGTGTGTGTGTATGTGAAGGGATCTACTTCAGTTTGCAGAAAATACATGTCCTAGGAGGCCATCTGTCCGAGAAATGACTAGCAAATGCTAACATTTCATAGGAATCATCTTGTGGAAATTCATTCCATCAAAACTAGTAGTAAATGCGTAAATGTCCTCTTCCCCACTGTACAGCTGTACAGCGATACTAGATTTGGTATATATAGTTGGGTGTGGATGTTGTGGGCACAGCCACCTTCATTTGGGTTATTGTTGTGTATATCCCCCCATTTTGTCTGCTGTATTGCTGTACTGTTTATGTTAACAGGCTAAGTAGTTGTCAATCACACTATGTGTGGTTCTACATCACACCACACTCTCCAAAGTGGAGGGCTGTGCCATCCACACCAGCACGCCTATGTTTACCAACTCCAGGATTGCACTACATTGGGGAAGAGGAAATATACCCTGCCAGTGCCATCGTCAATTATATTAAACTGGCAGATTGACTTTTTACTGATGTGATGTTTTGCCTATTTTATATTGGTGGAATTACATAGGCTAAAATGAGTTCACGCAAAATTAAGTACATCCATGTGTACAGTATTCCGTGTGCATTGCATCAACACCAAAGCCTCTGTGTGTGTGTGTTATTCACAAACATTTGGTGTGTGCCACCCAGTACACTCGCTATTGTCCACTCTAGAAGGGCTGCTGACATAAGCCACCGTGCACTCACCTGTATACACCCCTCAGACCTATCAGCCATGTGGCATATGCAGTAACTGTTATACAGAACTGTTACTTGTGTTCAGCTGTACCCAGGATACGACACAGTCAATGTGTCACCACAGTGCCATACCCCTTGTAGGAAACAACAGCAGACCAACATCCTGCTGACACATAGACACCTACAACACACACTGCATACATTATGGAGACCACAATCAGTCAGTGTTAATAACAGTTATAATGCATCATGGCTGGACAGCTACACATCCTGACATGTAAGCATTCAACTTTCCAACTGAAAACATGTTACACAGCATTACATTGCTAAACCATATTATCATTTCCATGCATTAATGGTATGGATGACAGGGATGTGGCACAGGTATCATCATTGCACAGGGTATGTTGTGGGTTTGCCAGAGACCTAGGCTGAGCTATTTGGTTGACATCATGTATGTGTGTGCATGTGTGTGTGTGTGTGTGTGTGTGTGTGTGTGTGTGTGTGTGTGTGTATGTGTGTGTTAGGGGGGTTCGTTATCAATTGTGTGTGTGTGTGTGTGTGTGTGTGTATGTGTGTGTTAGGGGGTTTTGTTATCAATTGGGCTGTGAAGATGTGGTGTGTGTAGGTATGGAGGTGCCCTAGCTGTGTTCGTGACGTGTGTGCGTATGTATGCACATAGTTTTGCCATGTGGCTGCCCTATACAGGGGTTTGTTGGACAGCTGCAGACTGTACATGGCAGGGTGTACAGTTCACTGTGTCTGACCACAGACATGAGAACTGTGCCTACCAGGGGTTCCATGGGCACTACCAGGTACAAGCCCAGATATGGTACTCTCCCCTGGTGATGACAAATGTCTGCTGGATCTGAGTCCCTGTTGGGACTGGCCAGGACCACGTGCATGTGGTCTGCTGTGTTGTGGTGTGGACAGCAACCCCTGCAGTGCTGGTGATGGTACTGCTACTACAAGAGTGACTGTGACTTGTTGCATGTCCACGTAGACCTACACCTGTTGGTGTTGCTGACCTATGTCTACATGGCTATCACCCTTCTCCCACCATATGCTCTAATACAGACAATGCACGGTCGAGGATTCCCACCATCTCACCCAACCTTCAGACTCTGTCTGGTATGATGTTCCATATGTGCCTGTGCCTCCATGATGGCCCAACACATGCATTTGGTGACACCTGCTGTGGCACTTCTGCCAGGGGCACGATGGCCAGCAGCCCTCTTATGAGCACCTCTGTATATCTGCCTGTGTGGTACCTCACTGGTCATCTGGCTAACACACTTGCCATAGTCATCACACTGTCCTGTCCCATGCCACCACCCGCCAACTGTCCCTCATCTATGTCGACTGGTGAAGCAGTATGTATAGGCATTGTGACTGTGTGCGGGGATAGGGTGGATAAAAGTGGGATGTCAACCAATGGTACAACTTCAGCCCTGACAACCATGCCTGTGCCTTACCATACCTATCATTACTGTTAGAGTCTGTATGGACACTAACATCATTTTGCCTGCAGGAGGGAACCTGACCCACCTTGCCACCTGTGAGGGGAAAACAAAAAAACATAATTTAACACCTGTACATCATTGCTTACCTCTACACACACACTCACACACACACATACACACACACAGACACACACACACACACACACACACACACACACACACACACACACACACACACACACACACACACACACTGTTAGGTGAGGTGGCACAAAGAAATTACACAGACCTCTCATTACTCAACAGTCAATATGCATGGCATATGGCACTCAGCAGCATGCACTGCAGCTATACACAATCCTTGTTACCAACACTATACATCTCTGTGATGCATGAGTTGTGTTAGTAGGAAATGACCCTTCCCCTGGAAGACACTGCACCTATGTACACAGTATTGCTGTGCATCTATTCAACACCCTAGCATGTACTGTGCACCATATCTCATGAGTGTACACACCATTGCTGAATGTGTATATGTGTGGCAGTTATGTTTGCTCTGTTGTTCACAGCCCCTATGTGTTTGTCTGATACATACCTGGGATGTTATGAGGACAGATCTCAATAGTGAATGCCTGACCTCTGATTTGCAGATCTCATCATCAGCAGTGCATGTATGAGCAATACAATACAGTTACATTGACAACCTTCAAAGCTTATTGTGACTTTGAGGAGTGTACACACCCTTATTGACATGAAAACCTCTTCCATGATATGCAATGGGGTCACAATACTGCATATGTTAACATTACACACTCCTGATATGTGTCATATGACCTATGCAATCAAATGCAGTATGAAAAAAATGTGTTAGTTGTGCAGATGCTGACAGAGAAGCATACAATATGTGGGTTGCATAAGTCTGCCCACTCTTAACACAATGGTTTGTTGCAGCACCTGTTAAGTGAATTAAAGCAGTCACTATTCTTGGAAGGGGTATACTAGCATGGCCCATCTTCACTTGCCATTATTTGGCCAAATGTCCCCCACCTCTGCCGGATTCCAAGGTCAGCTCATGTGCACAGTCCTTGGAGGTCACACAGTGCCTTCACTATTGCTGTGGAGTCAGGGTTATGTCTGGCACAATTCATGACCTTGACTGTGTTCAAATACAGCCATTCTTAGTGAGCTTTGGATGTATGCTTCAGTTTACTGTTGCATTTCAGGATGACACCCCTCCCCATCCTCATCCTTATTGCAGATGCTTGACAACTATGGGTCACACATTAGTGTCATTTTGCAGTGTTCCAAATTCAGAACATCATGTCTACTGGCCTAATTCCTGCTAATGAATAGCAAACCTAAAGGTGTACACTAGCACCAACAAGGTACTGATGGGGATGGTGAGTCTGAATTGGAGTGAGGTGTTGCTTTTGCACCACATGTGTCTTTATTAATACTGTCTAAGTTTCACCCTTGGTCTCAGTACACTATTACACATTGCACCACATGCCTTTGGGAGACTTGATTTTATGCATATGCTACGTGTAGAGAGCCTTCGATGATGTTTCCTGTGGAACAACTCTTCCCTCTGATTACACTAACCCATAGGCCACACTTATGCAGAGTCCAGGTGATTGTCAACACAGGTACTGCACAGGCAGTACTTGCTAGACATTACTGCAAGTCCCTCAGTGTTGCTGCATGTTTCTGAGCAGCCTCCATAACCAGTTTGCAACATGTGTTGTCCTCTGTCTTGGATGGGCATCTGTTTATTTTCTACATTAATGTTGTCCCATACTTCATAGTCACATACATGACTGCCTGTACTGTTTGCCATGGTATATGCAATGGTGAGGTAAGGCTACATCTCCCACTCCTGAGTGCTAACTTTTGGATATGGGATCCATTCCATGGTTTGTAAGATGTGTGCAAGCCACAGCTGCCTCTGTTGCAGGTGAGTGGGCAAATGTCATGGGCATACTTCTTGGACAGCAGACCATTACTTGGTGTGACATTGAGGCCCTGTACTTGATGGAAGGTGTGTACTCAAGAAGAGTGAATGCTGTTAGTACCTCAAAAACTGCTTCCACAATATGTTATTTGGAGTGTGTGCACAGATATGCTTCCAGTATTTGTTAAGGTATGTATTCCCCATATTTGTTGTCCTAACATAGGATTCCATATTACACATTCATTGCTCATGTTAGGATCACATTACAAGTTGCAAAAGGTGTGGAATGTGGTATTGTGATATGCCGTTGTGTAGATCTGTAACCTTTGCCATTGTAATAGTGGTGTATACACTGTTGTAGCCACTGTATAAGGGTAATGTTTCAGACATGTCCCTACTGTAGGCCATTTGTCCCACCATTATGTTCATCTCTGTCCACACATCTTGCACTGACAGGTCGTTAGGAATACTGCAGGACTCTTACATACCTTTCAGATATGCCAACATGGTGACCACTGTGATGCAGTGCAGTTAACAGCAGCATGCATTATGGGTAGGTGTGTTAAATATGTGCATGGCAAATACCATGGCCATAACATGGCCGGTGTATTGGCAAACCTGAACAAAACAACTCCATACTCACCAGCTACAGGCTGCTGTCCCAGTTGTATACCAGAGGGACCTACATAGTTGTGTGAAAGATGTAATGTCAGTAGCCACACCTGTGGCATTGGTACAGGGTGGGAGCAGCATTTCAGTACATCAAAAGTACAAACCCACAATACTAGAGATTATGCACATCTGTTCATTGCTACACTGCAGCAACAGACTATGTTATCTGACATATGCATGAGGATATTTTACAGATGAAGATGGATAAGCAACAGTGGTCTACTAATGTGCACTGGGGCCTTACCTGCATACTCCTCGTCTATTGTGTAGCTAGCACCTACCGCCACAATGCTATCATCAGGTTCCTGGTTTTGCTGGCAGGCCGGTGCCCCAAGCCTGGTGAAGAGCTCCTCAGCATGTGTCAGTGGGGGCTGGATGACATGACCCCCACCTGTGGCTAGCTGGTCCCTCCTAACTGCAATAGCACACTGATGGGCATGGCAGATGAGATCAATGTAATGATGTCGCACCTGCTCATAACTGTGGTTATGCTGGTCGACATCATTTACCCTGTGGATGAGCTCGTTCCACAGGGCAGTCCTCTTCTGAAGATCATGGGCTGTGCATCCAAAGAGGGCTCTGTGATGTTGTACAAGGAAGTTTATTATTATATCATTCTCCTGGGGAGTATATGCAGGGAGATGCTCCTGGGACATGGCACCTGGAAGACATAAACAGGAAAAAAGGACTGAGGACCTCATAATGCAAGGATATAATAGTTCTTAATTGACATCTCCCCCCCCCACCATATCTGCTGCAATAATCTGAACACACAAATCAATGGGTATGTTTACACCAAACCTACTGTTGAGACATATATCCTATTGCTCAACAAATTCTGAAATGTGTTTATATTCATGTTCCATGTTGAAACACTATCATTGGTGGCCTGTTGCTATCATTGTAACCTGCATGCCATTGTAATGGCCACTGCGGTTCCATATATGCATGTGTTCTGTTTGCTATGCATCTGTTCCAAATCTAGTGCTTTGAATTAATGGCAATATCCATGCATGCTGTTATAACTAATCCTGGATTGTGTTGACTATTACTAATCCACATATGTTCTAAAACTGCAACACAATAGCATGTTTGGGAAGGTCGTTCCCAGCAGATCCACCTCTTCCACCTCATCTGGCCATAACACTGGGCCACAGCACATCTGGGACCCACCCCAGGACTTCCTCATCCGCTGGTGCTGCACTACCTTCAGGTAGAACCACCTCAGGGGATGGGGCTTGCCCCCCTGGGAGTGGATACAGGCAAGATCCTGTCTCCTGAAGTCAGGTCCAAAGTCTATTGCATGGGAAGCTCCACAGAAAATTGGGAGATCTGCTACACCAGCTTGAGGGCCGCATGACACAATTAGAGGGTCAGCCTGCCTCTCCTGCTCAGTCCCCATCACAACCACCTCCAGGGCCATGAAGCTGCAGTGGTGACTACCCATGGGTGGGGACCTGAGTCCCACTGTTTCCATTTGGGGGCTCATGGGCTTCCAATTTCCAAACACCCATTCCTGTCCAAGATGTTTACCCCCCACATGTGTCATATACCACCCCTGTATGCTGTCTTGTCTGTCTTCCGACCCAAACAACCTCCCCAAATATACCTTTTATCCTTCCCAAACATCCCACTCTTACATTAACAAAAACAGGGCAATCTGTTCCCGAAAAAGAATTTCACACCATACATAACTGTCCATTTCACACCCACTTACAACTGCTTATAGGTGCCTTAATCACTCTGTAGCCAACAGCCCTTGTTCTGGCCAAAAAATAAATTATCAGCCCTTGCAAGTGTCTAACCCAGGACCCTGAACACCATAGCCACAGCAATTTTCCACTAAGCCATCTGAGCTGCAGATATGTGTGATGTTTTCTGAAACATATCATGCAGCACAGTCATTCAATAGTAGGGAAAATGTATACATATATATATATATATATATATATATATATATATATATATATATATATATATATGTAGACATACATGTCTATATATATATATATATATATATATATATATATATATATATATATATATATATGTGTGTGTGTGTGTGTGTGTGTATGTAGACATACATGTATATATATATATATATATATATAGTGCATTCAGACATCGGATCCACACTCTGAAGCTCCTTCTTCCACAGCTGAACTGTTCTGCCTTGCTACAAAACAGAACATCACATGTAAACGCAGCCTAACATTAGGGGGATATATAGGGACAGATCATAGAGATGTCTATTACAAACCTGTGAAGTTTGTGCGTGATACATTTCACATTACCATGACTGTTCTGAAGGTGGTGGGGTCTAACACTCATGTGTTTATCATTACTTCATTACTTCCACCTTCAGCTATTTGCCAGACTAATATAGATGTTTGGAGGAATGGAACAAACACTATGATGACATAAATCTTGACATTCTGTGCAGATCTGCACAGTTGACAGGTATGACCCGCTGCCCACAGGGCCAGATGCTATGTCCATAGCAGTTGTTCAGCAGGATGTCATTACAGCAAGTCTTGATGGCAGATTATAAATCTTTCGACATCATCTATCCCATTATTACAGATCAAGAACTGTATTCAATTACATGCTGACATGTTTCACATACCTGTTTTATTATTGTGCTCTCTTTTGTGTACCAGTTGGATGTCTTCCTTGTTTTTTTTTTTTTTTTTAGTATTATGTTTGTTTTTTGGGCAGCCACGGTGGTGCAGTGGTTAGCATTGTCGCCTGACAGCCAGAGGTTCTCCGGTTCGATCCTCAGCTGGGTTCCTTCTGTACAGAGTCTGAATGTCCTCCCTGTGGTTGCATAGGTTTACTCTGGGTGCTTCAGTTTCCTCCCACATCCCAAAGACATGCTGTAGGTGGATTGGACCCACTAAATTGGCTCTAGGCATGAGTTTATGCATGTGTATGCCTCCCGTGGAAGTTTGGGCGCCGGGCTGGCAACTTGACACCATAAAACTCTACTGCCAATCATGAGTGGACAGGTGCTCCATTGTGGTGACCCCTAACTGGGAAAAGCTGAAAGAACAAGTATTATTTTTATTATTTTTTTTATTTCTCTCTCTCTCTAGCTCTCTCTCTCCACTACAGGGATGGAGTTGGTTTGAATAGGTTGCAACATGGCTTTTGTAGGTGATGCTCATGATCAGGTGAAGGCCTCAGCACCAATTGCTATTCCCCACTTGCTAATTGCACACAGCCAGTTGTATAGTACTTCCAATAGCCAATGTCATAGCAGCCCACTACTATAAATGACTACATCATGTGAGTGTTGTCCTTTTACCTTTCCTGTATGGCAGACATCCTTCCTGTGTGTGGGAAGCAGGGTTACAGACAGCAGGTAGCAATACTTCTTACAACAGGACTTGTGGACACAGGGCAACTACATGTTTGTTTAAGGTTTCAGACCTAGGGACAGTGTGTGAGTATTGCTGATATATGCATTGAATACTGCTAGTTTTACAGGGTTTGTGTGTACATGCTAGTTTTGCATGGAATGCAGTCTGTCTGCATAGCTCTCAACTGTGGGTCTATCCACATGATAGCAAGAGGATTGGCTGTTATGTTTTGTCTGTTCACCACACAGGTCTTGTCTCTGACATATCAGCGCCATTCTCTCTGTTGATTGCTATCAGTACATGGCAACATCCGTCTGTGTTTCTGAATTCATATTCCTGAGTAAGGGTATGTTGCAACTAATCCTGTAACACCAGCAACATTTGCAATATATAACAGCAATATTTCAAATATGGCCCTATGTTTCAGTCTCTGTCCTCCACCTATATACCAGGCTTTGTCCAGATGTCATGCAGTAAGAGGTTGTTAGGTAATGGCCTATCATTATTTAGTGCTGGCATTCCTGCTATCATTCCAGTGATGTTGTGGAGTCCCACACAAATTGTGGGGTAGGGTCCATTTATATTAGGGCTACAGATGGACAAAACGTGTGTGACCGTGTACAGTCCGGAGGTTAGTGTATGGAGAACACTGTTATATGCCCTTGTAAGACATTTTATGGGGGAGGGGTATTACATGTTTTTAACCTAGGCTGTTACAATATGTGAGGGATATCAATAATAAGAAACATTAAGGTATATGGCTGTACATTTTCATATGTTTCATCATAGGAGCAGTGGTGGGCAAGAGCTTACTGTCTTACACACAGTTCTGTCTGTCAGTGGGATAGCGATGTTTTAAGTTAAGCATTGTTATGTAACAGATACATTTACATTGTGACAATGAATACTTTTCCCCCAGGGTTTGAGTACAAAGTGTAATTGGAGGCTGCTGAACTTCATCTGTAACTAAGTGCTGATTGATTCTGATCTTCAAGGTAAGTGTGTTTTTTTACTGTTGTACTACTTGAAGGCTTTAGGCTAGATAGCAAAGTATGTTATGTTTTGCAGATTACTGTATCATATGTTTTGTTTGAGAGTTGCATTAATCACTTATTATGTATTTCAAACACCTAACTGCTATAAGAAATGGCATAAGCAACTGAAATAGTACACAAATAAACATTTCTATGTATGCAAACTTGTGTGTGGTGTCATGTCCTTTGCATTGTGTGTGGGTATATGTTTCATGCAATAATTCTTATTTGTAGGAAAGAATCAAACACTGGCCATTTGAAAAGGTGGCGATTGTAGGAATAATGGCTGTTTGATATGCTGTGCACCCTCTATATATACTCTTTTTGGTTTACCTTTAGATGTGCATACTCCACACAGTCGAATTGCAATTGTTCGAAAGGCAGTTTGCAAGATTTGCAAACGCCGAATGGATAAAGGTTCGAATGTGTAATGAGCGAATGCACATTGAGATTCGCTCATTGCACATTTGACATTTTGGAGCGGATCACACTATAATGGGGATGGAAAATGGTTCCTTTCCCCTCTGTAGTGCACTCTCGGAGTTAGAATAATAAAGTAGGGGGGTGGGGGTGCAGGGGGGCTTGCCCCCTGCTTTACACTTTGTTTTTTTTTTCAATATTAATGTTCTAAAAACAGTGAATATTTTTTGATTTGCTGTTTTGCGAACATTAAGGACTGCCAACGTTTACATTTTCGTAGTTTTGAGTCACTCATATGAGCACTTAAACCACTGTGATTTGCGGTTTTAAAGGTAAACCACTCTTTTTATATATATCTATAAGTAGTTATATATTTATATGTGTATGTATGTATGTGTATGTATACATATATATATATATATATATATATATATATATATGTGTGTGTGTGTGTGTATGTATCATTGGAATGTTTACTGCTTCCACATTGTACATTCCCTTCACCACACTGTTCTGCATGATATGTTACAGAAATCGTCCTGATATTTACAGCTGAAATGGCTTACTGTTAATTTGTTGTGACTATGTTGTGCAGGGTCCTGGGTTCAAGTTTTGCAAGTGCTGGTTATTGTGTTGCAAGGCAGATCAGTTCAGCTGAGGAAGAAGGGATAATGGCAATAATTACAAGAGATCCCTATTTTGGGCCCCTTCACCCCATTAACAGTGCCTTTGGTCAGATGTTTTGCAGTGAGAGGTTCGGAGTGTGGATCCAACGTGCGAATGCAATATATATATATATATATATATATATATATATATATATATATATATATATATATACACACTGTTGAATGACTGCTGCATGATATGTCTGAGAAAACATCACATTTATGTTCAGCTCAAATGGCTTAGTGGTAAATCACAGTGGCTATGGTGTGCAGGGTCCTAGTTCGAGACTTGCAAGGGCTGATTATTTTGTTGCTGGGCAGAACTAGGGCTGTTGGATACAGAGTGATGAAGGCACTTTCAAACAGTTGTAAGCGGGTTTGTGTGGCAGTAAGTAATGCTAACTTCCGGTTAAATAAGCTTACAGACAGTTAGCCTGACAGTGCTTAATCTCTGGAGCCATTGCTTACTGCCACGCAAACAGGCTTAAACCTGCTTGCTACTGCTTAAAAGTGCTTACTCCTGCTTACCCCCACTCTAATTTCTTTAAAAGAAAAGAGGGTGATAGGAAAGGGGGCACGCAGAGGCAAAAACAATAAGGAAAGTAGCTAGGGATGTGCAGGACGGGTTTAGGGAGTGTCCATAGCTGTCCATTTCTTCTACAGCAACAGCTGTGGATATGTACTGAATTTGGAGGTAGATTTGGACACTCAAACCCCTGCGAGAGGGGGTGAGGACAACAATAATGTGTTGTGAAGCCAATTAGACCAGATTACATGTGCCCAGTGGACACGTGTGCAAAATGGACAGCTATGTATGGGGCAAATTTTTGGGGGGGCAGATTGCCCCTTTTTTTTAAGGTGAGAGTAGGATGTTGGGGAAGGATAGTAGGTATATTTGGGGAGGTAGGTTGGGTAGGAACACATACAAGACAGACAAGACAGCATACAGGGGCAATATATGACACATATGGGGGGGTAAACTTCTTGGATGGGGAGGGGTTTGGAAACCGGAAGCCCATGACCCCCCCATATGGAAACAGTGGGACTGAGGTCCCCACCCATAGGCAGTCACCACTGGGCCTTCACGGCCCCGAAGGTGGCTGTGCTGGAGGCTGAGCAGGAGGGACAAGCTGACCCTCTAAATGCGCTATATGGCACTCAGGCTTGTGAAGCAGATCTCCAAATTCCCTTTGGAGCTTGCTATGCACCAATCCCCAGACCTAACTGGGTGACAGGATCATGTCCATGCTTGCTCCCGGGGGGGAGGATGAGCCCCATCCCTTGAGACAGTTCCACCCGAAGGTGGTGCTTGACCAGTGGAAGAGAAGGTCCCGGGGTGAGTCCCAGACATGCTGGGGCCCAGTGCCATGGCCAGATGTGGTGGGAGAGGTGGGTCCGCTGGGACTGGCCTTCCCAAATGTGCTATGGTGTTGCAGTTTTAAAAAATATGTAGGTTAGTAATAGTCAACACAATCCATGATTAGTTATAACAGCATGCATAGATATTCCCATTAACCCAAAACACCAGATTTGGAACAGTTGCATAGCAAACAGAACACATGCATATATGGAACCACAGTGGCCATTACAATGGCATGCAGGTTACACTGATAGCAACAGGCCACCAATGATAGTATTTCAACATGGAACATTAATAGAAACACATTTCAATATTTATTGAACAATCGACATATGTCCTAACAGTAGGTTTAGTGTAAATATGCCCACTGATTTGTGTATTTAGATTATTGTTGCAGATATGGTGTGGGGGGTGGAGAGATGTCAATTGACAACTTATATATCCTTGTAGCACTCACATCTTTAATGATCATTGCTCTAATCATTAAGATACAGGTATTATTACAATACCCTATGTTCCTGGTTTGGGCAGTGGTATGTTTGTACACAGTGTATACTTCAACTGTCTTATAGCAAAATTCTACATCTCTTACCTGGTAGACCTGTGGAGGGAATGTTAACACTACCTGACTGTTTCTACACATATTCTCAGATTCCAAGTTAATATTATACACATACCTCTCAATCTCTTAATGCATACACTCTGGACAAAGCTTGACAACATGGGGGTACAAATAGGGACATGTTTTGAATATTGCTGTCATAAACTTGGAGAGTTGCTAGAGTGGGAGGATTTGTTGTAATCACTAAATAAGCTACAAATTACTACAGCGCTCAACTTTCCTCACTTGTCTAGAGGAAAACAATTTTAGTACTTAATAAATAAGCACCTATCCAGGCATGTCTAAGGGTCAGCTCCCGGTGTTTTCTCCTGTCTACTTGATGAATCTGGGCATCTTGGGGCAATGCAGTAATTGCCTCATGTACACAGACAACCCTCTCCTCCTACCACCCAATACTACAACCTGTGAGAGATGCACTTATATAGCCAAACTGGAAGCAAAGCTCTCTTCATCCAAGACTGGACTAGACAGTCAAGAGGAGAAGGTAAACACTTGCACCACACCACACTCATCACATAGTCCCTCAAATCCTACACCACCAAAACACACACATAGAAACACAAAACACACCTACATTCGCAGAGGCTTTCAATAAAAATCTGCCCAAGCAACATAGACCTTCAAAGCAGAAACACAAGCAACCTCCGCCCCACAACACAACCCAAATGACACATAGCCCAAAAACTCAGTGTGCCACTCAGCTACAGACCATAAAGCATAACAACGTACCCAACACTCTAGTCATAGATAACACTGTAGTCAGGCACACTGATGTTCCACTCACCAGGTTAAACAAGCAGAAAGTAACTGTAAGCTGCCTGTCTGGTGCCAATATCTGCCACATAATGCATGCACTCAGGTCACTCCACAACAAGTACAAATATGACTCTCATTGTCCATGTTGGTGTGAATGACCTGAGACGTACCTCTCTGGACTACATGAAAGAGACATGGAGGAGCTGTCTGATCTTGTTGCCCAGGCAGGTATGACCCTAGCCCTGAGTAGCATCCTGCCATCATCCAGAATGATACCACAGTACAAGGACAAAATGATTGACTTCAACAAGTGGCTAAACTTCTGGTGTCATTCTAAGGGAATCCAGTATTTGTCTACCTGGGATGACATGATCAACAAACCACGATGCTTTGCCAGAGATGGCCTGCACCTGTTGCCCTTAGGATTCCGGATACTGGCTAAGGCTCTTGCCACCCCTATAGTGCCTTTTTTAGGCAAGGTTCAAATGACAAATTCACCACTGTAACAGGTACATGCAAGCTAAATCTGAGGGTAATGCTACTCAATGTTTGAAGTCTAAACCTCAAAATGCACTCACTCGAGGCACTCCTTAAAATGGAGAACATCGACATCTGTGCAGTGACAGAGACCTGGTTCAAGGCTCCAGAGAGCACCCCTGCATTACCAGGCTATAATTCATACTACACTTTTCAGCCACCTAACCTGGACATAAACACTAAAGGAGGAGGCGTGTCCATATTCATTAAGGATATACACACCTCCAGGCTAGTTGCTCAGCATAATGCATCCAAGATTATCCAAGCGCAACTAACTCTGGGCAAGACCGCAATCCAAATTGTAGCTTGCTACAGATCACTCACCATGCTCCAGGATTCCCAATCCTCATTTCTTGATACACTGGAAAATATTAGGGTACATCCTAACACCCTAATAATGGGTGATTTCAACTACCCCACCATTAAGTGAGAAAACTACTCATGTACCAACTCTTTTGCTCAATGTTTTCTGGAATTCATAAATTCTAATGCCTTGTTTCAACTTATCCACACCCCCACCAGGGCAACAATATACTAGACCTGGTCATTACCAACATGGGCAACTGGTGTTCCACACCAGAGGTCAATTCCTTGTTGGTCAGATCTGACCACAAGCTAATCACCCTAGACATCCACATCCCACTCCCACCCCCCCATTAGGGAAATCACCATAAATATGTCTCCAAAGCCAACTTCACACTTCTTAAGACAGAAGTGGCAAACTTCACAACACCCATGCAGGCGGACAATAGAGGCACGACTGCTGAATCCTACACAAATGCACTTTTGTATGCACTTGCACGAGTGCATGGATCGTGCAATCCCTAACAGAACCAAGATGCTATCCTCCAAAAAAAGGAAGCCAATCTGGTGGTCCCCTGCCATAAACAAATACTACAAGAGAAGAAGGAAACTGTTGCAAAAAAAGAGTACAATCCCATGATTGGAGGAACTCCCTGGTCAGCCTCAGTATGAAGCTGAGATCCATCATAAAATCCTCCAAAGCTAGTTACGAAAACAAAATCACCACTGATTCTAAAGAAAACCACAAAGCATTGTAGAGCTATGTCAAGAATCTCAATGGCAACACTCAGATCTGCTCTGAGTTACAGCACAATGGCACTAAATATACAGAACCAATTTATATTGCCAACATCCTGGCATATAGGTTCAGTGCTAACTTTACCCCCTCTCACCCCCTAAAGGGCCCATTTCTATACCAGAAGAATGCAAAGTTTCTGTAATCATGGCTACACAGGTAAAAAACACACTCTCCAAAGGCAAGAACACAGCATCCATGGGACCTGACAACATCCCAGGCTGCATTCTACATGAACTACAGAACAAACTGGCACCCCACCTAAGTACCATGTTCAGTCATAGCCTCACCTCAGACTTTGTGTGCACTGAATGGTGAACAGCGATGGTTATCCCACTCCACAAAGGGGGGCACCACAGACCCTGGGAACTATCATCCCATTAGCCTGATGAGCCTGGTCTGCAAGGCTATGCAACATATCATCATGGAACTTAAACAATGATATTGGTAATCTCCGAACTCTGGACCCCACCCAGTTCTGGTTTGTAAAAGGCAGATCATGTCTCCTAAACCTGATAGACTTATTTGAAGTAGTCACTAAGGCCATAGATGAGGGTAAAGTGGTTCACACAGCCTATCTAGATCTTGCCAAGGCTTTCCACACCATCCCCCACTCTGGAATTATAGATAAACCCAGTAAACTAGGTATAAATCCCTATGTCACAAGATGGGTTGCTAACTGGCACACTGACAGAACCCACACTGTGAAAGTAGCAGACTCCAAATTCTACATCAGACCAGTGACAAGTGGAGTACCACAGGGTTCAGTCCTGGGTTCTCTACTGTTTGGTATCTACTTCTCTGAAGTACAGGCTAACACAGAAGGTCTTTGGCTAATGAGGTTCACAGATCAGATGACTGCAAACTAGGAGCCTTAATTGAAACTCCTAATGATGTGGACATCCTACAAAAGGGCCTCACTGAGACAGATGCCTGGTGTCAAAGCCATGGCCTTAAGCTCAGTGCCAAAAAGTGCATTGTCATCCCTTTTGATAAAATCTCTGTACCTATGAACTACCACATAGGTGGTAGTCTACTTAACACCGAAAGTGTGATAAAAGACCTTGGGACACAGGTGGACAGTAGTCTCTCCTTTGAGAATCACATCACCACAGTAGTCAGGAATACCTGTGTGGCACACCTCATCACAAAAGGTTTCTCATCCAGGAAAAAAGAAGTCATTGTTCCCCTCTACTCATCACTCATTAGACCCATTATAGAATAGAGGGCCCCTTTTGGTATGTACCTCACAAGACATCTACAACAACTGGAAAGGCTGCATAAATACCTCACAAAGAGGATTACTGGCCTCAAACAGATGCCCTACGCAGACCATCTAAAAAAACTCCAGCTTTACTCCACCGCATATCGCCTACAAAGTGTCAGTCTCTGCCTAACATACAAAGCTATGTCAAACCCAGAGCTGCTGGACATGCCCCACTTAAAGAAATCCCAATCCCTCCGAGATACACAC
This sequence comes from Protopterus annectens, assembly GCF_019279795.1. Lineage (NCBI taxonomy): Eukaryota > Metazoa > Chordata > Ceratodontiformes > Protopteridae > Protopterus > Protopterus annectens. Next base: position 1,856,931,364 of record NC_056735.1, on the reverse strand, counting down.
TCTAGGGTCCTAAACCCTGTCACCACAATAAACAGAACATGCTGGAGGGATAGATTACTGTCCCAGTGACTTCCCATACTCTGGAACAAACTACCTATGTATATCAAACAAAGCTCCTCATTAGCACTCTTCAAGAAAAATCTTGAGAATTGGATGAGAGATAGGAACTTCACCCCGTGGATCACTTCTGTGGCTCTACTCGACAGGGGCACAGGAAAATAATTTTCTTGGGTGGCAAAAAACAGGGTTCCTTTTTGGCTAGCCTTATATAGGCCCTAGGTCCAATAGCCTAGTACCTACCTATGAAGCTATGAACATTTTATGTAGGTTTTGAGGTCTGAAAATCAAATGTATGTCATTATTTCATGACTACAATTCTGAGATCATCCCACTGATTTGCCAGGGGGACAGAGGAACAGGCAGAAAATATGAGCCAATTATTTGGACATTCTGAAAAATCTGTACAGCTGAGAGGTATGGTTATGCATATAGCTTACTACCACTTCCAGGATTCGAACCATGACTGTGTCTGCTAAAAATACAATTTAAGTCACAGCAGAGTGTGCTATGTGGATATTGCTGTCTATCTCTTCAGTGTTTTCTGTCTAACTTTCTCTTGGTTGTACAATCTGATCTTGTACTTACAACAGTCTTATACAGACATTCCTAGACATTTTTTATGTAGCACAGTGTGGGTGGCAGTAGTTAACAAAATATTACTATTCAGAGAATGCAACAATAAATGCCATACAATACCAGAGTAAACACAACCAGTCCAGGATTTAGAGCTTTGTTGCCAGGCAGTTACAATTTTATTTAAATATGACCTATATGGGACTATTACTGTCATATTGTCTAGTTTATTCAGTGCAACCCATACACAGTTTTTATACTGCCAGGTGACTTTCTATTACTTTATATTTATTTGGTATGACTACTACAAGCAGGATTGTTACTCATCAGCCTTGCGACACAGCCTTTGCAGCCTACAAGCATGAGCTTCCTGATTCACAGCCTGCTCAGCTGCAGCTGTAAGGGAAATAGAGAAATATTTAGGCATACCTATCCATCATATACACAGGCTGGGCATTAGTAAACAGTTATTAGTATGAGCACTTACATGCTGCTGGGACATCACCCCTCTGCCTTGCTTCTTGGACCCACTTATCCAAGAGCTCCCTCTTTCTTGGTTTCAAGTCGGCATAGTGGTGCCGGACCTGCTCACTAGTCCGAGGGACACCAGTGGTACTGGTGAGATCACGGATGAGATGGTCCCAGGCTTCTGCTTTATATTGGGAGCCTTGGTCCTGGCCCTGCAGCAGTCTCACATCATGGTTTTATACCAGGAGTCCTACCATGACCTTGGATTGCTGTATGCCCCAGTGCTGCACACAGAAGCGCATGCGCTCACCAACTCCTACCATACTGCCTACAGTGGAAAGCTGCAACCTGTTATGAGCTGTATTCCTACCAGGGGGGTTTAAATATGGCCGATTTTCTGCCCTTTGCCACAATTGGATGGTTTTGAATATGTCGAGTTAAGCTAAGCTATGGGCAAACCTGCTTAGCTAAGGTTGGCAGTGCTTAAAGGGACAGGTTCAGCACTGCTTACCGATGGGTAAATCCATTTAGCTGGGCTACTCATTGTGTAGCAGTCATATTTACATAATGCTTACACCTGGTAAGCAGAGCTGTGCAATGCTTATCATTGCTTATTTTTCATTTTATAGACTATCTGCTGTATGGCATTGATTCATCATTCATTACATATTATAAATTTGTTTACTGTCCCTGACACCCCCCCGATGTGCTTTCATTACATTTATTCATGTGTGACTATACTGTATGGGGCACTTGTGTTTATATGGGGGTTTCACAACTTTGGTAAACTGACACCTCACATCTGGACATAATGCAGTACTTCAGTTAACAAATATATGTTATTTAGTAACTAATAATAAAAGAAAAATGTTTATTTACTGCTTTCACATGTAAAATGCAAATTGATTATAGTGGGGATCGAACCAGGAATGGCTGTTTGGAAAGTGTACACTCTAACCACTACACTATTGCAATACTGCTAATGTTGAATGTCTCTTGCTAATTAACTTCCTGTGCTGTTTAAGCTGGACTAAGTGTAGTTAAGCAACGGGTACACCCATGCAGCTATGCTTAAATTTGATCACATTTATAAAAAAAAAAATTCTGCTTTGTTGTACAATTGTCCCTTTTGGCTTTGTCCACATTACTTACTTTGAAGGGTTAGGAGGTGTGCACTACATGCTTATGCTACCTGTGTTATCCTAATGACTTTTGGCTTGGTAGAGACAATTGTCCCTTATGCCTTTGACCAGATTTGTTATCCTGATGGGTTGGGGGTGTTACAAGCGTTCTTGCTAATTTTTGATTGTCGAAAGCCAATTCTGGAGTGCAGGGGGCATGTGTATTGTGAGAGCTCTGCTATCAGACACACCCCCTGCACTTGTACATGGAACTGTGTCCATTTTAGAGCATGACAGCGTACCTTCATAAATATGCATGGCGCACTGCCATGCTGAGCAGGAACTTATTATAATTATAACTTATTCCTGCATGGGTGCTTGCTGAATCCCAGGGTATGCATATGAATCACATTTACATGTCTCTCATTTGTTTAAAATCATCCCTTAAAATGATCTTAATGTTATTTTTTTTTAATATTATGTAAAATTGGGGGCTCACCTATTAGTTGTATGCATTTTAGATAATCTACTAATATCTGACAGTTGTTCCTTAATAATAGCTTTTATATGATGCATACCTTAAGAGAATTCCAAGTTGATGATGTTTTGTATTTATCGGGGGACTTACCTATTAGTTGTATCCATTTTAGATCATCTACTAATTGTCTGCCAGTTGTTCCTTAATAATAGCTTTGATATGATGCATACCATAAGAGAATGCCAAGATATATGACGTTTTGTATTTGGTAGACATAGCAACTTTTTCAGATTGTCTATTTACATGATTAATAGAAAAATAAAGGCTATATTTTGGATACTACATAATTGCTTTTTGTACATATTTAACTCTGTCTTATCAAAAGTTGGAGACTCAACAGTGCAAGAATCTAACAACAGACAGAAGACATCAGGGATATTCTTTAATTATTACCATAAACTCACTTAAATATTTAATATAACAGTTTTGCAGCTTTAAATGTGTATGGGGTTGCCAGTAGATACCAGAGATTTGAAATATCACCCTAAGTCACACAATGGATTAATGAAACAAAACATTTTACAGCAAGTAGGACATAAGGTGTGTGGGTAGGGCAACAGGAGACATCAGAGACACTCATTAAATATTATCCTAACTCCAAAAAAGTTTGAACAAAAAAAAAAAGCTTTCAATCCTATACCCTTGGCTCAGAAAACAACTCATCAATATGGTTTAAACAGAGATGAGAACCAGCAGATACATACAAGAGCAGCCTGCTAAACACTGATGTGGGCACATAATTTGCAAGTTGGAAACATTTTCAGAACTGTTGTGCAGCCTATGTAACAGTTATAGCTTCTTATCAGAATGATGGCCCTGACAGTTTATCCTAGGATATCAATGGTGTTGTAGGTATGGATAAAAAGCAATGAGTGCTAAATTACATCAAGAAGTCTTGGGTGGAAATATTAATATTACAGGAGACACATTTGCATATAAAGGATTATATGAATTTGGCAAAGAAAGGACTTCAGAATGGATATTCAGCATAGTATCAGGGACAAAGGAAAAGGGGATAATAACACTGATTATGAGAGGAACTCCAATTGTAATAGAAAAGAATAGAAAATATAGCCAATAATGGTAGATCTGTGGTAATAAGATGTTATACAGGCATATAGTTATATTTATATTTATATTCCACCTAAAACTAATTATGGAGCTTAAATAATTCTGGGAGAAATCACTTTCAGCAGGGAATATTATTTATGGGTTGGGACTGGAATATCATTTGCCATAGTGAGGATGCATCAAGGGGACGTAGAAGGGAAAATATAACAAAAAGTGCAGGTTTCCAAAAAAATATATGAAAATATTTGGAATGGGAGATGTAAATTTACTAGCAGGAACTGAGCAAGAATTTGAATATTATTCCTAGTACAATCACTGATCTAGTATGGGTAATTTTATTATTTATTTAACACTTGCTGACTGGGAAAGTCTAACTAGGACAGAGCCTATTTTCAGTGGAGGCCCAGGGAGAAACATTCCAGACACGTATTTGGAATGTGGAAGTAAACTGGAGTATTCAGAGGAAATCCACATGAACACAGGGAAGAAATGCAGATTTCACACAGCAGGCACCCCAGCCAAGAATCAAACTGGAAAATCTCTTGCTTTGAGGTAACAACATTAGCTGCTGCACCATTGCACCACCCACACACCTGTTGCTGATAAGGTACAATAACTGGGCTAGTATGGATAGAAAACTTTGAAATATATGTAATAACTATTTTAAATTGTGCACCAATACAGACTATGATAAAGATGTAGGCAATAAAGTAAAAATGAAGCTATCATGCTTTCCTACTTATTTGTTAAAAAGAGAGTAATTTGAGGAAAGGGCACCAGAAATTATTTGAGAGTCTGGCAGCTTGTGCAGAGTAGTAAGGCAATTAGTTGTACATGTGATACTTCCTATGGCACTGGGTTTGATTCCCTCTGCTTTCATTTGCCTGCTTTGTAACTATGAGCAAGTCCCTTATGTAGACAGTGCTTTGTGGCAATTAAGAATTTGGGCTAGGGTCATTAATGGTCTCCTAGGCAGCATGTCTAGTGACTACCTATGAATCTATATGTCAGAGCTTTAGTCCTCTGCACTAATACTAGACACCAGGTATAATCTTTAAATATTGCCATGAGCCACATCAAATATTTAAAACAACAATGAGAAAAAAATTGAATCCTCTACTCTTGACACACAAAGCACCTATTAACAGCTGAGTGCTTTAGTCCTCTGCACTAACTGAAGACTTAGGCTCATGGATTTATAGGTATTTGCCAGGCTGTTGATCTGTGAGGATATTAAAAAGCCCAACCTTACATTCCCATGATAGTTTTTAGCCCTTATATCATGTGTATGGATAACCCAAAGATGGACAAAATAAGTATATGTTGAGACATTTACTTGTTGCCCCTGTCCATAAATGTGGGTGCTAAACTGGTGGAGAATTTTCCTATCCAATCTTCCAACTTACCTTTGAATAGACTAAGAGAAGTACATTGCTTTATGTGGACTGGAAGACAATTCCATAGAAGAGAATCTCTGTGATACATTCCTGCCCATCCAACATGTTTTAATTTACCTTTGAATAGAGTAAGAGAAGTACTTTGCCTTATGTGGAGTGGAAGATGGTTCCATGGAAGAGGTATTCTCTGTGATACATACCTGTCCATCCAACATGCAAAAGAGCTTGATATCCCTTGAGTGGGTGTTCATGCTACCAATGGACTTGCAAATGTGTGATAGGTTCTGACAGGACAGTGTCTGTTGAGGATCTATTCTTGAGGTGGAGGCTGCTTCTTAGTAGCCTGTATGATACTGAGTAGATGGACACGGCTTTGAGATGGTCTGCATAGTTTTTGTCATTTAGGCCCTTGCTTTTTTCAGTGACAAGTGTTTGTGCAGGTACGTACCAAATGGGGCATTGTATTCAATGAAAGGCCTGTGGGGGATGAATATGATGGAATGATTACATCTCTGGACCTGGACTTTCTTACAATGGTGGATGCATAGTGACCAAAGGATAATTCATTGTCATCATAGGTATGAAATCAACTTTCAGGGGTGTGTTATCAATGTGATAGTTACAAGGAAAATCATGCTTTTGTAATTGATGCAAAGCAGTTCTTGCATTAGATTTTTTTTCTGAACAAGAAGAAGTATGAAACCCTAATGTCTGGTATTGTTACTGACAGAAATAGTCCATGAATTACAAGGAAAAGGCATGTATAAAGCAAAATCAGGGAAGTTGTATAAAATTAGGGATGGCTGGGGGGGGGGGTCAAGGGTGTTTGTGTGGGGCAGGGCTGCATAGTGCTATACCTCTGTGTTCAAAATGTCTGGACAAAACTGGGAGGAACACTATACAACACCTGGAAGAATTTTTAAATATTCATCAGTGTCACCTGAAAAGTTAATAGAGCAAAATGTCTGGAATCATTATGCACTGTCTGAATTGGTCTATATTACGTGATCGAACAGTTAAATGTTTGAACATGTAATAATCGACACCTAAATGTCTAACCGTTGGAATGTCGAATGGTTCAATGAAGATCTCCATACAGTGCAGGCATGAAAGTTTTCCATTGTCTGCACTGTAGTGTGATCTTGGAGTTGGTATATTTAAGTAGCAGGGGTGTGGAGGGTGCAGGTGGGCTTGCCCCCCTGCTTAGAGCATTTTTATGGTTTGTTTGGGTGTTTTTATTTGTTTTTTATTTTGCCGTTCGACATTACAGCGATTCGACATTTAGGGCTCAATTATTAGGTGTTCGAACATTTCACTGTTTGATCACATAATATAAACATGTCTGAACAATAAAAAGAATGAAGCTCTGTCTGCCATTATTGACTTAGAAGGGGCCAGAAATAATAAGAGGATATATCAGGGACATTCTGTAAACTAGAGGACAGGTAAGAGGTATGACTGTGTGTGTGAGTGTGTGTGTGTGTGTGTGTGTGTGTGTGTGTGTGTGTGTGTGTGTGTGTGTGTGTGTGTGTGTGTGTGTGTGTGTATGTGTGTGTTTGTGTATGTCTGTTCGAATGTGTGTATGTGGGTGGGGAGCCTGAGGTTGCTTGTGCCAACACAATGCCTGAGCTGCCAATGGTGATTACCAGAAGAAAGTGCTGATCACCACTAGCAGTAACACCACGTGATTCAGACATGGAGATTAGCTGATGATAAGGTCTTTCCATATTGTAGCTAATGTGTCTCTGAATCACATTTTTCCATGATTTTAGAAACAGACCCTTTTGGCAATAGTTATCAGTGCCTGTGGTGGGGCCTTTTATGAATACCAAGAATAGTGTCTATGCTGTCCAAATGAACTGCCAACTCTTCAGCAAACAATATTAGGTGCGCCACAAGGTTCAGTATTAGCACAGTTACCCCTTAATATACATATGAATAAAATGCATACAGCCTGTTTCTCAGCAAATGTAATCCAATATGAACATGACTCAACACAAATAAACAATTACCCTGTAATATACATGTAAATAAAATACATACAGTCTGTCTCCTAGCAAATGTAAATCCAATATGTAGATGGCAAAACACAAATATGTGCAGTGTCTTCAAAAATGCAGGTCCAAGATGACCTACAGCATTTCTTTACAAACACTGAAAACTGGCAACAACAATCTAAACTACTACTAAAGTGAAAGAGAGTAAACTAATGCTATTTTCAACCTTAAACTCAGCAGTCAAATTACAGCAACTTAAAAATATTATCAGTTAGTACTATTTGAATTGAGGTAGTACAAACAACAAAACTACTGGTAATAATAATTGATCATCGATTAAGATTCAGTCAACATATCCAATATGCTGTCCAAAAACAGTCTTAAAATAGGACTTGCTTATAAAGTAAAATGTTTTCAGTACTTGTTGTTAAATTGTGGAATAGTCTCCTGACAAACACTAGAAATATCTGATCTTTACTATTTTAAACTACCTTTAAAACATACCTGCCAACAAACCAGTCCTGCAGTAGTAACACCCTCGATTTCTAAGCCCCCATCTTATCCTAATTATTTCCCATCAACATTTAAAATTCCAGTGAAATCATACCTATTAACAAAACAATCTTGCTCTTGTACCAGCAACATTACAGAGTCCGTTCCTTATGCAGCCAAACCAAGTATCAAAAAATCCTCATGCTTTCTCACCTGTTTACATCTCCAAATTGAATAACTAGTTGAATAAAACTTGCATATACCTCACCTGCTGTATTTATAGGTTCATAGGTTCATAGGTTCATAGATAGGTACTAGGCTATCGGCCCTGGGGCCTATACAAGCCCAGCCAAAAAGGTACCCTGGCTTTTGCCACCCAAGAAAATTATTTTCCTCTGCCACTGTTGAGCAGAGCCACAGAGGTGATCCCTGGGGTGAATTTCCTATTTCCCATCCAATCATCAAGATTTTTCTTGAAGAGTGCTAATGAGGAGCTTTGTTTGATATAGGTAGGTAGTTTATTCCAGAGTATGGGAAGTCTCTGGGACAGGAATCTATCCCTCCGGCATGTTCTGTTTATTGTGGTGACAAGGTTTAGGTCCCTAGAGCATGTAGCTTGGAGGGATTGGGATTTCTTTAAGTGGAGCATGTCCAACAGCTCTGGGTTTGACATAGCTTTGTATGTTAGGCAGAGATCACCTCTGAGTAGGCAATATGTGACGGAATAAAGCTGGAGTTTTTTGAGGCGGTCTGCGTAGTGCATCTGTTTGAGGCTAGTAATCCTCTTTGTGAGGTATTGCTGCGGCCTTTACAGTTGTTGTAGATGTCTTGTAAGGTACATAAAGGGACGTTGTACTCTATAATGGGTCTAATGAGTGATGAGTAGAGGGGAGCAATGACCTCTTCTTTTCTGGATGAGAAACCTTTTGTGATGAGGTGTGCCACGTAGAAGGATTTCCTGACTACTGTGGCGATGTGATTATCAAAGGAGAGACTACTGCCCACCTGTGTTCCAAGATTTCTTATCACACTACTAAACTTCAGTATGTCTTTATACATAAAACTACAAAATAATGCTGAACATTCTTTAGATATGTGTAACTTTAGCATACTGTAAACATTGTATAGTGTAGTAACCATGTTTATCAACTGTTAAGGTATATATAGCTCAGTCATGTTCTTCATGTTTCACTGTTGCAGTCATTACATTTGGGTTATGTGCTTGCAGTAGCCCTCAGTCGGTCTGATTAACAAAGTCTTGGGTCCTGCGCCGGTTGCTGTCCCTCTTCCATGACGTCAGGTTGTCAGGGGTATAAAACATGCAGCCGATGCCATTACATCAGTCTTTCTTGCCATGCGGTGCCCGAAGCAGAAGCAGTTCGCAAGTGCTAGTCGGCCGACTCCTGAAATTTTCGTTTTTGAGTTTCAGAACCGAAGTCTTCAACTAAAGCTAAGTACCACGTTGTGGAAACTTTTTCTTGCTCCTTACCGATACTTTTACTTACCGATGTCAGTAAAAGTTAATAATTGCATTTCATGTGGAAAGCAAATACCTCTCAAAGATTTTCATTCGTACTGTTTTCCGTGCCTACGCCCTGACCACGACGTACCTTGCTGTTGGTTTTGTGCCTTATTCAATCAACAAACTATCCGTCGCCGGTATATTTTTGCCTCTAAATATTTCGGTTCTCGGTTCAATTATCCAGAAATGTCATTGACTACCGGAATTCTGAAAAAACACAAAGATAAAGACAAAGATAAAGACAAAGCCTAGGTCCAAAACTGTCAATGACACTTCTCCTAAGCCAGTCGCCATTTCGCCGGTACTCAGTGATGTGCTTTCGCAGCCCCTGATACCCTCTACTTCTGATTCACAGGCCTCTACTGAGACCCATTCAGAGTCCGGTATGCCGCAAAATGCTTCAACTATGGAACCTGCGGATGTCTCTACCTTGGATGGGTCCAGAGCCGCTGTGCAGGCACCGACTTCTGAGGATGTATTCAGGCCTATGGACTTGCATATTAAACTGATGCCTCCTACTTCTTTAAGGCCTAAACCTCGAGCCATGCCTAGAAAACTGACGCCCAGGCTGCATGCTCAGGCCTCTATGCCCAAAAAAAAAATGATAAGAATGGCTGAAGACCTTATAACTTTAATCAGGGGAAGCCAACCTCGATCTTCTAAGAAACCTAGGACTGAATTTGTTTATGAATCTTCTGACCGGGATTCTGATTTTTCTGATTCTTCTGATGATCTGGATTTACCCTTGTCTACTTATGAGGATTCTGATGCAGAGGACTCTATCCCCTCTGCTTCCCCTCCAGAGGATTTTTCTTTTGGTGAAACCTTGCACACTCTAAGGGAGTATTTCCACTGGGAAAGCCAGGATTTTTCTGATTCAAAAAAGAGGCTTAGGGATTTCTTACTTCTGTCTCAGCATAGGCCTTTAGCTATACCTCCTGTACTAGACATTGTTGATGATGCCTTTTCGGAATCTAGTTTGGCCCCTGATTCTTTGCCTCCTGTTCCCAGAAAACCTGACAGATATTACAGGATTCCTGATTCTCACAAGTTCCTTTTCAAAAGTTCTATTGCGGATCCAGAGACTATTTCACAGGGACCCAAAGGCATTAAGGTTTCTACTGCCAAAAACCCTACCCCTTCTGATAGAGACTCCAGGGCACTGGATAGATGAGGTAAGAAGGTCTACACTTCTGCAACCTTGGCCATTAGGGCCTTAAACTGTCAGTTTCATATGTAAAAGTATCAACAATATATTATTGGATTGCTTAAATAGAAAATGATGTTGATTCCTGACTGTGCTGAAAATAAAGAATTGCAGGATTTAATGCATTCTGCTAAACAGGTTGGAAAACATACTTTGCAATGTGGGTTTGATTCATTATCAGCCTCTTGCAGGACTGCTGTCACTGGGTATGAACTCAGAAGGCATGCTTGGCTTAAAGAGCAATCTTTGCCTGATCATGTTAAAGCTAAACTGTTGGATGATCCCTTAAATCAGGACTGCCTGTTTGGCAACAAAGCTGAGGAAGTTCTAAAAAAGATGAAGGATACAGCTAAATCTATACAAACTGTTAAAGATTTCTTACAAGTTCAGTCTCCAAGATTTAATAGGCATTGACCCTTTAAGAACTGGTCCTTTCTGGCCCCTTCCAGGGCTTCTCAATCCAAACCCAGACACAACAGAAACCCCAGGTTTCAGTCCCAGGGTACGCACAAGACCAAGCAGTGGGGGGCTTCCGCTTCCAAATCTGGGAGTAGTAAGACTCCCTGTATGGAAAACTGTCTCAATGACTTAATTTTAAATCTTCTAAGCACTTCTCAACCGAATGCTCCTTTAGAGGGAAAGATTGGTCTGCAGGCCAAAAACTGGGAACTCATTACCCAGGACAAATGGGTTTTAAATATAGTGTCCCAAGGATACAGATTTCACTTCCACACATTACCATCACCAAAAGGTTGGCCAGATCTACCCCCAAATCAGTGGGCAGAGGCTCAAAAGCAAATCTCTCTCTTTTAAACATAAAGACTATTCAAACTGTACTAGAAGAGGAAAAAGGACAAGGTTTCTACTCAAGATTTTTCCTGGTACCCAGAAAAGACAATTCATGGTGTCCTATTCTGGACCTGTCTACTCTAAACACATTCTTGGTGATTCCAAAATTCAAGATGCTGACTCTTCACCAGTTGCTTCCTGTGCTAGGAAAAGATGCCTGTATGGTAACACTCGAGGAAGCATACCTGCACATCCCAATCAGGGAATCTTGCAGAAGATACCTACACTATAAAGCAGGCTACAATCACTATCAGTTCTCTGCACTGCTCTTTGGCTTATCTACTGCACCCAGGGTATTCACAAAGTGCCTAGCACCAGTCATTGCATTTTGCAGGCAAAGAAATATTCAAATATACCCATACCTGGATGATTGTTTAATTCAGGCAGAAAGCCAAGGCATACTTTTGAATCATCTGGCCTTTGTACAAAGGGTGCTAACTTGTCTGGAGTACACCATAAACGAAAAGAAATCACACCTGGTACCCTGTCAACAAATTACATTCCTGGGAGCAAGCTTGAATACAACTTCCCAGATGGCTTTCCTCACGCCAGAGAAACAAATTTATTTGACAACCTACTTCAAACAAGTGGCCACAAAAACCCTACTATCTGCAAGGCAAATACTACAAGCCTTGGAGTTCATGGCCTCCTGCATTCTTCTAATTCCAGATGCAAGACTGCATATGAGGAAACTACAATGGTATCTAAAAAGCATATGGTGTCAACATTCTCAGGATCTAGAAACAATGATTCCTATCATACCTTGCCTATGCCTAGAGTTTCTTTGGTGGGCAGAGGCCTGCCACCAAAACAAGGGACTACCATTCACACCACCCCCTGCTGCCCAAACCCTAACAATGGATGCATCAGATTATGTATGGGGGGCTCACGTGGCAGGGAAGTGCATTCAGGACAAATGAAACCCAAGTCAAATGCATCTGCATATCAATCAGAAAGGAATGTTAGCTGTACAGAATGCTCTGACAGCCTTCAAGGACCACATTCTTCCAGGACAATTAATGGTAAAGACGGACAACACCACTATTATGTGGTACATAAACAAGCAGGGGGGTACACAATCTTACCCCCTCTGCAGACTAGCCATGGCATTGTGGAACACAGCCCTGAGCTGCCAAGTGCATCTTCAATCTCAATTCCTGCCAGGAAAACTAAATATACTGGCAGACGAACTAAGCAGAAACCTCATGGACCCACATGAGTGGAAACTGGAGCCAAGGATTTTCAACATGTTGACAAACAAATGGGGGAGCCCAGATAATAGACCTGTTTACCTCCCCCCAGAACTATCAATTGGACAAATTTTGCACAAGGACTCCCCACAAACAAGCTTGGAAAGTGGATGCTCTGTCCTTCAGCTGGAAAAACCTATCAGTTTATGCCTTTCCTCCTCTACATCTGCTCTCCAAAGTACTACTAAAGATCAAACAAGGCAAACCAAGGACGATTTTGATTGCACCAGACTGGCCACGCCAACACTGGTGCCCCCTCTTGCGCAGTGTGTCACTGTTGGCCCCATGGCACCTGCCTCAGATTCCTATCTTATTGTCTCAGCAGGAGAACCAGATTCTGCACCCTTAGCTTCAAACACTGAACCTAGCAGCCTGGCTAATTACCTAATCTCTCCTTTACCATCCCTCAGTAAACCAGTGATGGATATCATTTTAGAGGCAAGGAGGCCTAGTACTAGAAAATCTTATGCTGAAAAATGGAAAAGATTCTGTGCCTGGAACCAATCTCAACGGATGAGCACAGCAGTGCCCAATTTACCACAGATTTTACAATACTTAACTGAGATGCTTCACAAGGGCCTGTCTTTCTCCTCCATCAAAATTCACGCCTCAGCCATTTCAGCTCATTATAACACAGAACCTCCCCTCTTCTCTCATCCACTGCTCAAGCAGTTCCTCCGAGGGGCCAAAAATCTACGACTACCCAGGAGAGCTCCAACCCCAGCCTGGGACCTTAACTTTGTATCGGAAAAGCTCACCCTTCCTCCTTTTGAACCAGCTGCCACTGCTGACGTAAAATTCCTTTTTTGGAAAACAGCTTTCCTTTTAGCAATCACTTCAGCAAGAAGGGTATCTGAATTACAGGCCCACATGGCAGTGGAGCCCTTCACCATCTTTCATGTGGACAGGATGTCCCTCAGGACCAATCCCTCCTTCATGCCCAATGTGGTGTCCAGTGTGGCCCTTAACCAGTCCATTCATTTGCTAATCTTCTTTCCTAACCCACAGAACAAAGGGGAATGGATACTGCACTCCTTAGATTGGAACAGACAACTTAGATTCTACTTGGACAGGAAGGACTAAACCTCAAAGGAAATCTGACCAACTGCTGGTGGCATTTGCTGCAGGGGCAGAGAGGAAGGCTATTTCAAAGCAAACCATTTCCAAATGGATAGGCCATTGCATTCTTTTCTGCTACAAGCACCATGGAAAACCTATCCCACAGGGGATCAGACCCCATTCAACCAGGGCTGCATCTAACTGTACAGCCTTTCTCAGAGGCATCCCTACCAGGGACATCCTAGAAGCTGCTACCTGGAGTTCTGTACATACTTTCACCAAGCATTACCATCTGCCAATTTTCTCCAAATCGAGAGCTGGCTTTGCCACTTCAGTCTTGCAGAGCCTTATAGCTGGTCCTAATGCTATCTAAATTCCTCCTCCCATCCTTAGCTTTGGGAATCTACCCAAATGTGATGACTGTAACAGTGAAACATGAAGAACATAGTACAGTTGTGTACACTTGCCATAAATGTAGATGCTCGAGTGTATTCACTGTTGCAGTCCTGGTTACCCTCCCTCCAGCCCCCTTTCTTCTTTTGGCTATACCTCTACTCTCCTTTACTATGTTTAAAAGCTTTTTGGTGTATTTGCTTTTTGTTGGAGGTATAACCTTGTACATTTATAGATTTAATTGCTTCCCATTAGGGGGGCACCTGACATATGGGGCAAGAAAAACTGATGTAATGGCGTCGGCTGCATGTTTTATACCCCTGATGACCTAACATCATGGAAGGGGGACAGCAACCGACACAGGACCCAATACTTTGTTAATCAGGCCGACTGAGGGCTACTGCAAGCAGATAACCCAAATGTGATGACTGCAACAGTGAATACATATGGTAAGTGCACACAACTGTACTTTATGTAGTACATTTTTTTATTGTTAGGAAATGCTAATTGACTGGGGTCTCCTCTAAAAAGGTAAGATTTTTCTCTGAAAATAGAGTCTGACTTTCCTGATAAATACAATTTTACCAGTAGTAGGTTCTGTTTCCCAAATCTATAACATTATTGAATTACTCATACAATTGTTAGTAAGTATATTTCTAGAAAGTGTTTTAATACTCATATGATCATCTAGGACAGAAAAACTGCCAGTGTGTAACACTATCACTGACAGTGTTACACACTGACAGTGTTACACACTGCCAGTGTGTAACACTGTCAGTGATATTGCCTAGTGTCCAATTTTATAGTTAACATCTCTTCCTATGGAGAGTCCTGTTTCATCTTGATCTTTGAAATAAAAAATGTGTATGTTGAGGTCAGAGTTTAGAATGCTTGTGCAGTGCATCATGAAGCATCTTGTCTTTGCAGTACATGTGTATTCACAGATTCTATAGTTAAGATGCCTTTCTTCCCAATATAGATTATACCACAATTCTGTTATTTTGCTGTTCTGGGAAAACAGGAATTTTATAGATGAGTATAAGTGTGCTGCACATTTAAGAATTTAATTTAATCATTTACAGATTTAAGAAACAGGCCTTTAAAGCCTTTTTACAACTAATCAGTAAGATGTCTTCACTCCCTATGGTTTGTAAGACTGCGCTCACTAATTTGCTGGTTTGGTCTGAAGAAGTGCTGTGGGCATGAATGTTTTTTGTCACCAGTGTTAACTGTTTATTCATAGTTTCTTGTGTTGTTTACATTTTACATGGATGTTTAAATTTATTTATCGTGGTCATTTTAATTTACCTGTTTTGTTATTTACGACTGCTCATTCTGTGCTTATACCTATGGGTTGTATATTGGTCCACATGGTGCTGTGTCCCAGTAAACAAATCATACATGCATACATAACTAAATAAATAAATAATAAATAAATAAATGCAGTCAGTCAGTTTGTGGTTAAGTGACATTTTGGTTAGTTTCTAAAAAGCTGTTGACCTTAGCATTCCTGAAGCCCATTTGTAAGAGTTATCTCCAGTCCTTGGGGATTGAGAGGTGTATACTATGTCAGTGTTGGGATTCACAAGTTAATCAACTGTAGAATAGCTTTTTTTCATAAGTGTAAGTAGCTAAGCTTGACTAGTTTTACTTCAACGTGGCAATCTCTTTTCATGTGCAACAACTGGTCTCTGTTTTGTAACTTTTCATTTATGCCACAGGAGGTCTCTTATTTTGATGATGGCAGTAATATTTCTTAGAGAGGAATTGTGTTCTCTTTCAAATGATTAATTTTTTCTGAATGGTGAATAACTGGTAATTGCTGATGAGCATTTTGTATAATTCTATCTTAGCATTTTAGCCCCAGTGCTGAGTAAGACTGGAAAGCAGTCTGTAGTTGAAAGAGATGCAAAAAGATCTGGTAGTATAAGGTCTATGACCTGTCTGCATGTAGAACAATAGCAGAAGGCTTCACAGAATGACCAACAGAGAAGGAGGAGATAGTGAATAAAAAGGCTATTAGGAAATATTTAAAATAAACACATTTTTCAGTGCAGTTTGTGATAATCCAGACCAAAGGGGAGTTGCTGCCTGTAAAGTAGTCTGGTCTTGTTTCACTGGAGGCAGTCTGTGAGAGGTCATGATTACTGAATATCCTTTAGAGCTGTGGTTCGAGAGTTGACATTAACATGCATGATCCAGTTTAGTTTAACATCCCCTTGGAATATAAAGATTTGTCTACATAATCACTGGGATATGACAGGTAAGACTGAATGAGTAATGCCTGGATTTGATGGTGGAGTGATGTAGAATGCAACAATGCATAACTGGATGTTATTGCTCTAATGTGAGGAGTATCCTATTAGGACTGCTGAGAGTGTTTGAGGAGCCTCTGGTTATTTTAATGGCTTCAGCATGTTTACAGATAAGAAGTGATATGTTACTAGTGGGTTGAAGACATTACCCATGGGGACATAGAAAAATGCAGCTTGTGCCAGAATTCTCAAATGGAAATCACTTTGGATATGTGTAGTGTATTTTAGTCCAGATGTTAAGATGATCAACCTTAATGTATATACCTGTTGTTGAGAGATATGCAATTCTAAAGTTGTGGTTAAGAAAGTTTTTTTTTCAATACAGTGGTTCATCCAGGGTCTCACATCTGTATAATAGTCCAATGGGTGCCCATGATGGTCATGGGTTAAGTTTGACATCTCATAAGAAATACAAAAAACATCTTTGGAATGAGTTAGCGGAGGATCTCACATATTGCAAACTGACTAATATGACTTCACTTTAAACTTATGAAGGTGGTGGTGGTTGTTTTAAATAAAATTAGTTTTATTATTATTAAAATGAAAGAATTTTGCCTAAAGCTCTGAGTAAGGTTCATATATGAAGCAGGTTCTGATGATAATATTAATTAGCTGTGTATTTATTCACAGAGAGATAAAGAAGCAAGAGTCAAATGATGCCATATAGCTATGAATGGCATGTTGCATTTTATATGATTTTGAGATGATTGAGAAGAAAACTAAGCAATTAGAAATTATATCAGCAGTAGGTACCAAAGAAGTAATCAGCACAACTGGTTATCTTAGTCTGATAAAGTATTCCATGCATGAAAGTACCTTTAACTTTGTCATTAAAGCATATTGCAGCTGTATGCAATTCCTTAATTAACTGCAGTTTCAAAAGACTCATTAAGTGATATTACAAAAAGTGTATACATCTGTTATGGTTTTACTTTCATGCATTAATTTTGTCAATAATGCTCAAAGTAAAAGAAGGATAAGTCATAGACAGTTGATAATGCATTTTTCCAAATGACAATGTGATTTACAACATTGACTCAATGTCAGAATTAGTCTTTAAATGAGGTGAAACCTGCCAGATAGATAGATATAAGAATTCTGCAAGATAGCTATTCTGCTAAACACGTGAAAGTAAGATATTTCATTGGATAGAATTTTCTTTCTGTTTTTAGGTTCATAGGTTCATAGGTAGTTACTAGGCTATTGGCCCTAGGGCATAATTAAGCCTAGCCATACATTTTGTGTTATAGCACTCCCTCCCAGGTGGTTTAGTTACCTACACCCCTGTCGAGCAGGGCCATAGAAGTGATTCCCAGGGTGAATTTCCTGTTTCCCATCCATTCATCCAGATTTCTCTTGAAGTGTGCCAACAAGGAGCTCTGCCTTACATATATGGGGACCCTGTTTCAGAGCAAGGGGAGTCTCTGGGACACGAATCTGTCCCTCCAGCACGTCCTGTTTATTGATGATGTTAGGTTTATGTCCCTTGAGCATGTAGCTCTGGTGGATTGGGTTTTCCTTAGTGGAGCATTTCTAGCAATTTGGGGTTTGACATAGCCTTGTATGTCAGGCAGAGATCACCTCTGAGTAGCTGGTACGCGACCGAATACAGTCTGAGTTTTTTTAGTCTCATGGCATAGGGCATCTGTTTAAGGCCCTTTATCCTCTTTGTGAGGTACTTTTGAGGCCTCTCCAGCTGCTGCAAATGTCTTGCTAGGTACATCCTGAATGGGGCATTATATTCAATAATGGGTCTAATTAGTGATGAGTATAGGGGATAATAACTTCTTTATTCCTAGATGCAAACCCCTTTATGATAAGGTGGGCCATGTAGAAGGATTTTCTAACCACTTTAGCAATGTGGTTGCCGAAAGAGAGGTTACTGTCTACCTGAGTCCCTAGGTCCCTTATCACACTCTCTGTGATAGGTGGGCTGCCACCTATGTTGTAGTTCATAGGTACTTGGTTTTTCCCAAAGGGGATAACAATGCACTTTTTGGCATTTAGTTTGAGGCCATGGTTTTGGCACCACATATCTGTATCCGTAAGACCCTTTTGAAGGATGTCAACTTCACTAGGATTTTCTATTATGGCTCCCAGTCTGCAGTCATCTGCGAACTTGTTAGCCATAGTCCGTCCATGTTTGCTTGTAGTTCCGAGAAGTAGATACCAAACAGGGGCAGTCTCAGAACTGAGCCCTGTGGTACACCACTAGTCACAGGTTTGGAGTCTGATCTAGCATTTCCTATTCTCACTGAATGGGTTCTATCTGTGAGCCAGTTTGCAACCCATCTTGTTATGTAGGGATGTATATTTAGGTTGGTGAGTTTGTCTATATTTCCCGAGTGGGGAATGGTATCAAAGGCCTTTGCAAGATCAAGGTATGCTGTGTGAAACACCTTGCCCTTATCTATTGCTTTAGTGACCATTTCGAAGAAGTCAACCAGATTTAGGAGACATGACCTTCCCTTCACGAACCCAAACTGGGTGGGGTCCAGGGTTTGTAGGTTCCCAGTGTCATTGTTTATGAGTTCCATGATGATGTGCTCCATGGCCTTGCAGACAAGACTCGTCAGGCTGATGGGGCAGTAATTCCTGGGGTCAGTGGTTGCACCTCGTTTGTGGAGTGGTATGACTGTTGCCGTGTGCCACTCTATGGGCACATAGCCTGAGGTGAAGCTGTGGTTAAACATAGTATTAAGGTGAGGGGTTAATTCATTTTGGAGCTCATGTAGCATGCAGTCTGGGATGCTATCTGGTCCCATGGATGCTGTGTTTCTTGCCTTGGTGGGTGCTGTTTTCACCTAAGTGTCTGTGATTTTAGGGGCAGCACAATCTTCTGGTATGGATATGAGCCCTTTGGGAGGAGATGGTGAAATGAAATTTGCACTGAATCTATTTGCAAATATATTGACGATATCAGTTGGTTCCATGAATTTTGAGCCATTATGCTGTAGTGCGGAGCAGATCTGAGAGTTGCTATTGAGGTTTTTGACATAGCTAAAAAATGCTTTATGATTGTCTTTGGTGTCCATTGTGATTTTTCTTTCAAAGCTTGCCTTAGAGTTTTTTATGAGGGTTCTTAGTTTTTTGCTAAGGTTTGTCAGGGAGCCTCTCCATTCCTGGGTTTTTATTTTTTTTTTTTGCAGTAATTTCTTCCTTCTATTATAGAGCTTGTTTATGGCTGGGGCCCACCAGACTGGTTTCCTCTTTTTGGAGGAGTGGGTCTTGGTCTTGCTTGGGATAGCAAGGTCCATGCACTCATGTAGGTGCTTGTAGTGTGCTTTTGTGTAGGATATAGCAGATTCAGTCATATTGACATTCTACGTGGGAGTAACGAAGTTTGCCACCTTGCATAATGTTTGCTTCGGAGAAGTTTTTCACCATGGTTTCTTTTGGGATGGGGGGTGGGGGTGGTATGTGGATATCTAGGGTGATGAGTTTGTGGTCTGATCTGACCAATGAGGAATTTACCACAGGTGTGGAGCATTTGTCCCCCATGTTGGTGATGACTAGGTCCAGTATATTTTTACCTCTTGTGGGGGTGTTTACAACCTGGTGCAGAGCATTGGAGTTTATGTATAGTATAAGGGTGTTTGGTTGGACTTTCATGTTTTCCAATACCTTGAGGAAAACGGAGTGAGTGTCCTGGGGCAGGGAAGGTGATTTGTAGCTAGCTACAATCTGAATTGCAGTTTTGCCCATTGTTAGTTGCACTTGGATGACCTCCGAGGCATCATACTTTGCAACTAGTCTGGAAGTGTGGTTATCCCTGATGAATACGGATACACCTCCTCCCTTTGTATTTCAGTCCGGGTTTTGCGGCCGAAATGTGTGGTATGAGTTGTAATCTGAAATCACTGGGGTGCTCTCTTGAGCCTTGAACCAGGTCTCCGTTACTGCACAAATATCGATGTTCTCCATGTTGAGGAGTGCCTCGAGAGAGTGCATTTTGAGGTTTAAACTCCTAGCCTTTAGCAGCATGACCCTCAGTTTATTATCGTTAGTACTTGTTACGGTGGTGGATTTGTTTTTTGAGCCTTGCCTAAAAAAAGGCACTATGGGGGTGGCAAGAGCCTTAGCCAGTATCCTGAATCCCAGGGGTGACAGGTGCAAGCCAACTTTGGCAAAGCATCTAGGCTTGTCGAGCATGTCATCCCAGGCAGACAGATACGGGATCCCCTTTGAATGACACAAAAAACTTAGCCAATTGTTGAAATGTATCATTTTTTCTTTGTACTGTGGTATCATACTTGGTGAGGGTAACATGCTACTCAGGGCTAGGGTCATACCTGCCTTGATTACATAATCAGAGAGTTCTTCTATGTCCCTTTTTATATTGTCCAGGGAGGTACATCTCAGGTCATTCAGACCAACATGCACAATGACAGAGTCGTATTTGTACTTGTTGTGGAGTGACCTAAGTGAGTGGGTAATGTGGCAGATTCTGACGCCTGACAAGCAACTGACAGTGACTTTCTCCTTATCCAGTCTGGTGAGAGGGACATTGGTGTGCCTGAATATGGAGTCACCTATTACAAGTGTGTTAGTTATGGTGTTTTGCCTTAGGGGCTGTGGTTGTGTGGCACACTGTTTTTTGTGGATATGTGATGATTGTGGTGTGTTTGTGGGTGTAGGTTGCTTGTATGTCTGCTATGGAGGTATCTGTTGTTTCCACAGATTTTTATTTAGAGCCTCTGAATATGTCTTTATGTATCTATGTGTGGGGTTCGCATTTGGATGTATGGTGGGTCTATGTGTAGTAGGTGGTGTGCTGCAGGTTGGTACCTTCTCCTCTTGACTGTCAATTCCAGTCGTGACTGGAGAGAGCTTTGCTTCAAGTTTAGCTATGTATGCATCTCTCACAGATTTTGGTGTCTTGTGGTAGGAGGAGAGGGTTGTCTGTTTTCATGAGGCAGTTTTTCAACAGGGTTTGTCATAGTGGTTAAGGTCTTCACCTCATACACAAAGTACAGGGTTTAATTCTGACCATGGGTTATTGGCTGGGCTTAAAATGGTCATTTCAGGATAGTTGGCCTAGTGTTCACCTATGAATTGTTATAAATCATATGTTTTTAGAGGGACAGATCTTGATATGTTTATGTTTAAGGTGAAGTCCGGTCCAGATTTCTGGCTCCTGTCTATGTGGAGTTTTTCACATTCTTCCATGTCTGAATTGGCCTTTCTGTGGATACGTCAGTTCTCTCCCACATCACAGAAGCAGAATTGTTGGTTGGCTATATTAAATTGCCCGTCCATATATTGCATTAACCCTTTCTATTGTAGTCTATATTATGTTTGAAAAGGGTTCAAGAAGGATTAATCCAATTAATCAGTTACCAAAATAAATTAATTCAAGGCTAGAAGCCACATAAAATAAACTTTGTTAAAAACTGATTACTTAATGCGTCTCAATTGTCTGAGATACAGCATAACTATTCTGATCTTGTATATATAATCAAAGCAGTTTGCTAATTAACTTAAGTTTTGTTATGCTTTGATGGCAAAGTTTAAAAGGAATTTAATGCATGGAGCCCTGACATTATGCTCTGATATCAAGGAAAAAATTAACTAACACTTTCCCTAGTGTGAGACTTCATTGTAACAGTGCTTAGGGGTGCCTAACAGTTATTACACATACTTGTAAATGCTGTTACACTTGAGGCTTGTGCAAGAGACTAACAGTGGGCAGTGCCTGCCACAAAGAATTGTAGAAGAAGATAAAACAGATTTGTTTTTACCTGCTGTCCATGAATCTCATCTGTTCCAGAGTTTGTCTCATATTTTAGCTCTATAAAGTTTTTGATTTTATGGTAAATCACTGAGGATTATAGTCAGTCAATAATACCATTAATAACAGTTTCATATTTCTTATTGTTCAGAAAATACACATTGATACAAAGGGTTTCTATTAAATGATCGAAGACGCATTCTTTTGAATACGTCTTGATTGAACTTGAAAGCATGAAAAGGCAAAATAGCGAAATGACATATAAGCAAATTCTTTCCTGGGAAAGAAATCACTTTCCCGCTTCCATTAGATTGCCGTTTTCATCACTGTAGTGCAATCTCAGAGATGGTATATTTAAGTAGGGAGTGTGTGGGGGGCACAGCCCCCCACATCAGGGAGTGTGGGGGTCAAAGCCCCCCCCCCCCCACTTTATGTAATGTTTTATAATTTTTTTTGTTTTGTTTTTTGGAGCAGCGATTTTTTTCCCTTGGAAAAAAATTGCTGTTCAAATCACTCGAGATTGTAAGCTTTTGCTTGCATGGATTCGATAAATCATCGTTCACTTTTTTAAGTGTTCGATGATTTAACATAGACCCGATATAAAACCTATTGACTTAGTAATTTTTAAGTGATTAGAGTACTTTGATCCTTTGTCCATCCATTATTTTTGAATTTATCTAGAAATCTTAAGCAAAGAAGCTGACAGGTATGCTGCTATCTGTTTGACAGAGTTAAGTGCTTTAAGAGCTGTCAAAGATTAGGTAAAATACTTTGTGCTTCCATACTTTTTTCTTGCAACTGAGCAGATAAAGCTCTATGTACTACAAATAATTACGATTAGGTCACCGATCATAACCATTTAATGTATTCTTGTTGCAAACTCATAATAAGTGAGCTGTGATTAGTAACCCAATCATAGGCTTATTTGCAGTGCGTAGTAGGGGGACAGAGAAAAACTTGTTATGCTCTTACTTAGCATAAGACTTGATTATAGCATAGCTAGGAAAAAGTGATGGCCTGCAAGGAATAGTGACAGAAGGTAAAACAGCCTTTAAAAGCTGTTAAAACTTCACTCTGCCATGCTTTTAAACAAAAAGATGCCAAACAAGGTGTTTAACAGTTTTTAAAGCTGTTTTACCTTCTGCCAAAGGGATACTGTTTCTGCCTGCTGTATCTTTTAAATCCCCATGGTTTTGCAGAATATTTCTGATTTTTGCTTCAAATTTTTGTCTTGTTCTTCATAAAATCTTTGATTTTCTGGTAAAACAACTCATTAGAGTGTCATACTTCTGATTGTTCAGAAAATTCATGCTGATACAAAACCTGTTGTCTAGTAACTTTTTAGGTGACTTAGAGCAATATTAAAAACTATCCCAGATTTTGATCCATTGTCTCCCCATTACTTTTATAGTTATCTAAAATTCTTAAGTGAAAAAGTTGACAGGTATGCTGCCATCTGTTTGACAGTGCTAAATGCTTTACTGGCTTTCAAAACCAGTAAATGTTATCCCTCCTTTGGTTGATTATATGTAATGACCAATTAATATGCAGGTGTATTCAAGTCACCTGTTATGGTATTATATTCTTTGCTAACTGCGTCTGTTAACATATCAATACACACATCTCCTGTATCAGGCAGACTCAAAGATTTCTACTGAAGTATTACAGCCCTTTTAGGTGTGTGTGTGTGTGTGTGTGTGTGTGTGTGTGTGTGTGTGTGTGTGTGTGTGTGTGTGTGTGTGTGTGTGTGTGTGTGTGTGTGCGTGTGTGAATGTATGTTGAAAAGTGAGTACAACTTTCAATTCCTGGCTACACCCCTGGCAAAGTGTGCTTTTTCTTCTACCAATGTTAAGAGGTAGGAGAAGGGACCAGAACAGGATGCGCTAGAAGGTTGATATTGTGAGCCCATACCTGAGTCTCCTTGAGGAGTAGGTAAGTAGTGAGTAAGCTGCATGCTACATGTACTCGAGTAAATAATGCTTCATCTGATCATGTGGTCAAGGAGTACATTGCTATACTGATAAGGACTGAGACCATTTTCCAAAAAAAAAAAAAATGTTAAGCAGACAATGTGTGTGTGATTACAGTTATAAACAATGCTGCACGCTAAGTGTTACTGCACATGTATCAAGTTGTTCTGTCTCTGGTATAAATATCTCCTGTGCTTTAGTCACAAAATAATTACTGCACACAGTTATGCTCTGAACAGTTTAAATAGGCAGAAAAAAGCTGAATGAATAGGCATTCGGCACATTAGATCAAACTGGAAGTATCCACAGGAATGCAAACGTATACATGAACATGCCATTACTCTTCTAATTTCACACTACAAATACCAGACTGCAAAGTTTTACAATGCTGAGGGGAAAAAACGAAAAATGCCCATTATAGTCTGGTACTGAATAAAACAGAAAAGAAAGTCTCACCTCATTCAAAGACAGAAAAAAGAGGGAAAGCTGACCATCTAGAAAATGAACATGTTTCACCGGCTGATTCAAAAATGCATTGCAGTTAGTGAGGGCAAAAACTATTTGCACATAAAATATGTGAATTTACTAAATGAAATAAGCTTGCACTGCTGAAT
Source organism: Protopterus annectens (assembly GCF_019279795.1). Lineage (NCBI taxonomy): Eukaryota > Metazoa > Chordata > Ceratodontiformes > Protopteridae > Protopterus > Protopterus annectens. The sequence goes on along the minus strand of NC_056735.1, from coordinate 1,856,906,737 downwards.
GGAGACATGGTGAATTTTTAGAAAATATTTTGCTCCTAAAATAGATTTGAAGATGTCAAAGATTAAAGTACTACAGAAGCAAAACAAGAAATATTACAACTAACAGCTTCTGATTTGGAAAGTGCTATCCCTTGACTAGGTCAAATAAGAAGTTTTAGTGAATGAACGGCACTTAGTCAGAGAAGCTCAGATGCATTCTTTCAAATAGCGCTTTTGTAAGACAGCTTATAGACAAGAGTAAATGCTACATTCTCTGTTCCACTCATGTCTATTCATCTGTTACAGGCCTGATAGTACGAATATTAAGGTATACAAGTACTTCCCTCTAACAGACCATCCCATGCATCAGTTCAAGTAAATGATTTTAGTTTTATGAGCAACAAGAAAGGGCATGTCATTCAACCCATGAGCAACAGTTACACAGCAGCTAGCAATCTGCATTCTGATAAGAAAATGTTTCAAGATTGTTAAAATATAATGAATCATATTTTTCATCCTCTTCGCTCAAGAAGTCTGGACAAAGCCCAGAAATATGGGGGACATACATTTCAACCACTACTTCAAGAAATCTGAACACAGCTTAAAATTATGGGGTGAAAAAGGACAAAAATAGGGACAGATTTTAAATATTTCTCTTATAAACTTAGAAAGTTGCTAGAACAACAGAATTTGGATTAGCATGCATTTTCTGAAGGATATGAAGTGATAAACTCCAATATAGGTCATTATTTACTGACTTCAATCCTCAATGATTTTTCAGAAAAAAACACAAGTTTTATAAGGAACAGACCAAAAATATGAGGCAAAATCTGGACATTCTAGACAGATGAGAAGTACTGGGGAGGGGGGGGGGGGTTCAAAGGTCTAAAATCAGAAACAGATTTTAATAATTGCTCTTATAAACTTAGAAAGTTGCTAGAATAACGGGTTTTGCATTAGCATGCATTTTCTGAAGGCTATGAGGTCTGAAATTCAAATGTCCTGTTATTATTTAGTGACATCAGTCTCCAATGAATTGTCAGACAACCACAGATTTATGAAGAATAGACAAAAATTAAGGGGAAAATCGAGACATTCGTTTTAAATCTGTTCAGTATAGAGGTAGCCACTATGGTTACCAGCACACCTCATGTTGCAAGATCATATTCCTGATAAATGGAGTGGACACGATGTAAAAATAGCTTTTCAATATTTTTGTCTTGTTTATATTCTTAAAGATAGAATCAACATAGTTTAGATAAGCGATATAAGAAACAAGTAAATGCTCGCAATATGGAGTCACCTGCTTGTCTGTTGATATAGTGAGCAGTAGAAGGGATCACTGCAATTCATTGACTTAATTTGTACAATTTATCAGCTCTGAGATAGCTCCAAGTTGTTGTTGTTGTTGTGTCTTTTGGCTTTTCCCAGTTAGGGGTCGCCACAGCGGAACTCCGGTCTGCTAATAATTGGCAGTTGATTTTTACGTGCTGAGTTGCCAGCCCTAATGCACAACCTTCAACGAAATCATGCCCATTCACGCATGTCTCCACGCAGAAGACGCTCTAGCTGAGGGTCAAACCGGTCAGCGTCTTACTGTGAGGTGACAACGCTACTGCAGCCCCACCACCACGGAACAAAATCAGTATATAAGATTAGAACAATAAACAGTCTAGTAAATTTGTACAGTAGATATGTTAGTGACCAATGACCATGTTCTCCTGCCACACTGGGCCAGGCACATTTACTGTGAGCTACAGCAAAATGCCACAATTAAGCACAAAAGAGGAAAGAATGCTTAACACACACTCTTTTTTAACAAAAAAAAAAAAAACAGCCTTAACTACAAAGCAGATTTGATTAACACCATTAGCACAGCTTGAAAAGGTTCCCTAGTTGTTCAGACTTTCAGTGTAAATCACTCAGTCATCTGTGTGACGTCCCTCTTGTGATCAGAGAACCTCAATCTTCACCACTGACATGGGTGAGGGATATTCACTTGTAACAAAAATACATACACACAATATTTCCAGATGCAGCTCTCTGCACCAAGCACAATTTCCACTAAGAGCACACAGGGAGTACACTCTGTCCTGGGGCTGGGTTTCTGTCTCTCTCTCTCTCTCTCTCCAGGCCCCAAATAAGACTCCCTACTGACACAGCTGTAGAGTTGAGTCCTCATCCGAGTGTTGCAAGCCAATTCCTCCACCACCTTCTCTGTGAGATCAGTGCTCTGTGTCCCTGCTTCAAGTAGCTGACACACACACTTTTTGAGATTTGATTTTCTCACACACACACACACACACACACACACACACACACACACACGGGAAAGGCTGTCCCCTCTGCCCAGACTATAAGGTAGATACTGCCAGCAGAACACTCCAAAGCCAGCTACTCTAAGGGTCTTACAAGGGTACCCAATTATACTGAGTAAAAATAATACTAATACAAATGGTAGTATTTTGACCAAACACAAGGCTTTTAGGAGCAGCCACAGTGTCACCAAGTAAATATAAGTACTCTCAAAGGTTAAAATATTCTCTAAAAGACCAGCCAAAATGAAAAGTTTAAATATATTTAATAATAAATAATAAACATGAAAATACTAAATATCTGTTTACAATAAACACCAGAGTTTCAATCACAGGAAATATTAAAAATAACACAAATGGAGGGGTTCACACAGTTACAGAAAACCAATTCTTAACTAATCTCACTATATTTTCCTGACTGATCTAGAGAATTAATGTCTGCAGTTCACTTACTAGAGCAAGGCAAGATGATGTGGGTCAGTGGTCCTTCTTTGTCAGGTTTCACAAGCAGACTCCTGAGAGCTAAGTGACCTCTCACACTAATATCTAAATATAATTTCAGTGCTGTCTATAGAATGATATCACATCTGGTCATCTGACTTTGGTTCCCATACTATCCCTTTTACTAGAAACTGAACCAGAATCTAGCACATATGTGTCATAATACACACACATAGAGCTTTGCTAAGATGTGTTACAGCATCTGGAAGCTGTAAAACAATTATAACACTTCCATTCTTCCTACAGAGCTACCAAGCCAGGCTTCTCACATACATTTCATCTCTGGCTGCAGTCATAACTATAAGATACAATCTTTATGGCCTAAACCAGGTAATTTAATTTCAGACTATTTTTTTTTTCAAAATTGGCTGAACTGAGATTAACCTCTTCTCTTCCAGTATCCTCTGTTACAATATATTAATTTCATCAGTTACAATACTGTCTGACATACAAGTGTATTTCTTTTCTGTCCAGTAGGACCCACTATGGGTATACTTTTAATACAAGCAACTTTACAAATACATTTTCAATACAAGCGTCTGTACAAATCAGTTTGATATACAAATGACATATAATTATTTACAACACTCCAGCTAGCTATGCTGGCATATATTACACATCCACTGTCTTACTTCTCCTGGCATAGCTGGCAGTACCTCACATTATTACAATCTGATAGACTGACAAACAGCCACTTCTTTACTGTTTCCATTAATCTGCTTGGTATAATCAATAAATAACATTCAAAGAAACTGATATAATGTTCATTAAAACATTTAACAACAGTTACATAGAGCACTGGTACCTACCTAAATAATCATGGTACAAAGCAAGCCACTTTTGTGAAATTCCAGTCTGAATAGGCTGTACAAAAGAAGGAAAAAACATGTCCTAAAATAGGAAGTGTAATGTCTAGCAAGGTAAGAACTTCATCAAGGTAATTAAGCAGCTCAGGGGATTAATTAAGTCTATCAATCCTAAGTTTGAGGTAAAAGGAACCTCCCAGGGTAGGGACAATCAGAAGGCATTCTTCAACTATGTCTGGAACCTCAAAGCAAATACACAACAATGTACCATACTAATTGTAAATGGAAACACTTTTACAGAGCCAGAGGATATAGCAAATCTATTGGCTGATAAATTCAGCTCCAATTTTACCCCAATCTCATCTCCAGACACCACTCAAGAAGTACCCCAAACCATAACTTCCCCAGTTATCTCTAGGAACAGGTCCTTGAATCAGTCTCCAAGGGACCAAAACACTACATCAATGGGACCTGCTAATATTCCAGGATGACACCTTAATAGCATGAAGCATGACCTATTGGGCCCACTAAAATCACTACTTAACCATAGCCTCCAAACAGGCTTTGTGCCAAATGAATGGAAAACTAACAACTATAAACCCATAAGTCACCCACTGGATAGTCAGCTGGCTCACAGGTAGGATACATGAAGTAAGGATAGGGGACCCTACCTCCACAAAAGGCCTTCCACTAATGGAGGTCCTCTGTGTTCAGTGCTGGGACTGCTCCTTTTTGGCATCTACTTCTTGGGAGTCAAGGCTAAAGTCAAAGGCATCAGGCTGATCAAGTTCACAGATTATTACAAAATAGGTGTAGTTACTGAATTCTTGAAGACAGAAATACTGTCTAAGAAGACCTGACACTGACCAATAATTGGTGCCAGTGTCACAGTCTAAAACACATTGCCAAGAAATGTGTAATAGTCTCTTTCAGAAAGACAGCTGCCCCCGCCCCCCCCACAAATTTCCACATTGATAATACAGCAACTAATAAGAGTGTACCCAGTGTTTAGGGATTTGGGAATGTATTTGGACAGTAACTTGGCCTTTGGCCATCATGTATCTACTATATTAAGGAAGTATTTCTAAGTTGCCCAACTTGTAAACAAGGGTATGGCATTTAGGTCCAAAGATGTCATTGTCCTAGTTTACTCAACCTCATTAGATCAATCACAGAATACACTGCCCCCTTCTGTATGTGCCTGATCAGGCATAAGCAAAAACTGGGAGTGTCCACAAAGGTTCTTCACAGAAAGAATGCACGATGTAGACAACATATCCTATGCAGATCACCTCAGGGCCTTATCCTTCTATTCAGTCTCTTAAAGGTTGCCAAGATGCAGTTTGTATTTAGACTATAAAGCATTCTTTGATCCAGCCTTAATGGACTTCTTGCATATCTGAAAAACAAATAGCATCGGAATCACCAGATCCAAGGACCTAAGCCTCATCTATAATATAAATAAGACACATTGCAGGGACAAATATGTATGTCAGAAACTGCCCCTTCTCTTTAACAGGCTACCCATTCATGTGAACCAGAGTTCTTCCCTGCACCTTTTTAAGTGCAATTGCATCACTGGATGGCAAATCATAAATCTGACCCAATCTGGTACTAATGGCTCTGTCACAAAAAGAGATATTGCTAGCCCAGCTAGCTGGAAATTTTGTAAATAATTATATGTCATTTGTGAATATTAACATAAATGATATAGAAGTGTAAAAAAGGAGATATTGCCAGCACAGCTATCTGGAATTTTGTAAATAATTATTTGTCATTTGTGAATATCAACATGATCTATATAAGATGCTTGTGTTACAAATGTATTAGAACTGTATGTCATATAAGATGGTGCTGAAGAGATATTTTCTAGAGTGCCTGTACTTGAAATGTATCCACAGTGTACCCTACTAGAAAATAACAGAAATGTACATGCATTATTGTAACTGTTTAAATGTGCATTTTAACAGTGGAAACTGGAATATAGGACTTTAACTTCAGAAAAATAACTAAAATTAAATTACTTTATGGCCAGACCATAAACATATGTTATATTTAAGCTTCAGTGCAGCAACAGGCACAATGTCTCTGCTAGGGAGATTTCTCTATTGTTCTTAAGGTGAAATATTTATAGTTTTGAGATTTGAAGAAATGCAAATGTTTTATGACTTCCACCATCTGCAAAAGATCTGAGGTCTATATATTATCACAGGCAGATGCTAAATACTGCTAGCTTTCAGCGGGGGGGGGGGGTTACCTAGGTTAGAGTCAGATGACAGGAAATGATGTCATTCTGTTAGCTAGCGTAGCAGTAATATCTGATATATTAATTTGAGAGCTATCGTAAAGAGACTCAACGTTCTGTATTCTGTCTTTGACCTAACAACATCTAGATAAACCAGTCACCACACACTTGCCTTGATCTGAAGTAAGTTAACTAAGGTATAGGAATTCTGTTTGATATAGTTAGAGCGTCTTCTATGTGGCGACATGCGTGAATGGGTGTCCCTTCATTGAAAGTTGTGCGTCAGGCCCGGCAAGTCGGCACGTAAAAATCTACTGCCAATCATTAGCGGACCGGAGTTCCGCTGTGGCGACCCCTAACCGGGAAAAGCCGAAAGACACAACAACAACATAGTCAGGAATATAGCAAAGCTTAATTTAGATGTTTTTCTTTTTTTATTTGAGATTGTCATGCAATGTTGTTTTAAATATTTCCTGTGATTTTGAACTCTGATGTCACTGTAATTATGTACTGGGTATTTTCTTATTCTTTTATTATTTATTATTAAATGTCTTTAAACCTTCCATTGTGGCTGATCTGTCTAGAGATATTTAAGTTGTGAAAGTACTTCTATATTTATTTGGTGACACTGTGTAGGCCACTCCTAATAGACTTGCTCTTTGTCAAACTACCATTTGTATTAACAGTAACATTACACAGTAAGATTGGACACCTTTGTTGAGGGCCTTAAAGTACCTAATAAGGAGTTGGCTGGTGGCAGTGATAACTATCTTATAGTCTGGGAAAAAAGGGGGCATAGCTAGTAAACCCTTGCCAACCTTTCCCAGGTGTGTGTGTGTGTGTGTGTGTGTGTGTGTGTGTGTGTGTGTGTGTGTGTGTGTGTGTGTGTGTAAGTCAAACCTCAAAGATTGTGTGTGCGTGTGTGTGTGTGTGTGAGTGTGTGTGTGTGTGTGTGTGTGTGTGTGTGTGTGTGTGTGTGTGTGTCTGTGAGCTACTTGGAAAGGGACATGAAGCACTGGTCTGACAGAGAGGGTGCTAGAGATCCTGGCTTGGCCAGTTAGCTGAGATCTCAACTCTATAGCTGTGCCAGTGGGGAGTCTTACTGGGGATCTGAAGAAAGAGGAAGAAAGCAGTCCCAGACTGACTGTAGTCTCTGTGTGCTCTTAAGGGAAATTACACTTGATGCAGAGAGCTGCATCTGGAAATACTGTGTGTGGAACTTGTCATCCTCCCAATGTACATCCCCCACTGGTGCTAGTGGTGAGGATCGAGGCTCCTTGATTACTGTTGCCAGTGGTGGGGAGT
>NC_056735.1:1856599586-1856894586 GCF_019279795.1 Protopterus annectens | reverse complement strand
CTTTATCTTGGAGAAAAAAGGGATGGAAATCAAGAATACAGAATTCTCCCTATTAGTAGTAGAAAGCAAACCATTACAACACTGAATGATTATTTAGTTTTGATGTTTAACATGAGAAGACAGCAGAAATAGATTCAGAGCACAAAATAAGGGCTGTCTCTACCTGGGGAATAATAACAACCGTTGTAAAACATGTGGAAGACAGAACTAGCCACCCCACAACAGATGCTACTACTAGAAACCAAAGAAGTCAAACTTGGATGATTCATAACATGAGGTCTGAGAAGAAGCTGGGTATGAGCTAACTCTTTACCTTATCCTGGACTTTATTTAGATTGATTAGAATATGAAGAATAGACTACACCATTTGCTGGTAGTGGAAAAACTATGTGTCTCAAATAGCACCATTTTGTTAAATGCAGATGTTGATTAATATAACCCACTGTACAATCTTGTCATTACAGAAAAAGAATCTGCATTTTTTATGACATTGTATCATATCTTAAAGAGCATTTTATTAACACAGTCCTAATACAAGTAGTAAAATGTCAGAATGTGTAGAGGAAGCCACTGTTCAAATCTTCACTCACACAGAGCTTGAACATTACTTGCACTGCTTTCAGGCAACAGGTTCTAGGTGAAAACATAGATAGGAAATGAGATTTTACTTGTCTTCCTTCTGTGATGTCCCATCACTGGATCAGTAATCAAGGAACTTCAATCTTTACCACTAGCACTAGTGGGGGGCATACATTGAGATGATGACAGATACACACTCCGTATTTCCAGATTCAGCTCTCTGCATCAAGTGCAATTTCCCTTAAGAGAACACAGAGACCACAGCCAGTCTGGGGCTGGTTTCCCCCTCTTTCTTCAGATCCCCAGTAAGACTCCCCATTGGCGCAGCTATAGAGTTGTGTCCTTAGGTAGGGTTCCAAACCAATTCCTCCAACACTCTCTCTGTCCAACCAGTGCTTTGTGTCCCTGCCCAAGTAGATGACACACAGTCTTGGAACTTTGATTTACACACACATACACCTGGGAAAGCCTGGCACAGGTTTACTAGTTATGCACAAGTCTGTACAAAACATATTATATGACATACAGTTCTAATACATTTATAACACAAGCATATGAATCATGTTGGTATTCACAAATGACATATAATTATTTACAAAATTCCAGATAGCTGGGCTGGCATTATCTCCTTTTGTGACACCTTCTTTGAGAGGTCCACTGAACAGATAAATAAGTAGTAGTGGGGAAGTACATAGACTATCATCACTGGGCAACAATTATGAAGATAATCAGAAGGAGGTGGCTGCAGGAAAGCAAAAAGCAGCAACATTAACAGACAGTAAAATGAATATTCCAAGTGATAATCTGGCTGCACTATCAGACAATAATCTTGTTTTTGTGAATGACAGTACCCCTGTAAGTGACGTATAACCTGTATGTGAAGGCATAAAAGAAGTTGATGCTTCCATGGGAGAAATTAATTATGTAAGACTGGTTATCTGAATAGTCTTTCAAAAGTGCAAGATGGCTATAGCATGAAGGTAGGACACAGAATGTGAAGAGTGAAAACTTGATCACAGATAAAGTAAAACTAAAATGGGTCAAAAGGAACTAAACATCCCAAATTATGCACACTGGAGTGGCAAGAGTGCAGGGAGATTTGTACATTGGAAGAAGACTGAAACTAGCATAGCTGCACTGCACAAAACAATAAAAAAGCATCAGAATAGTCACATGTTGTCAAAAATATTATTCTGGAAGCTTTCAATCTAAACCTACAGATCTTTGTGCATTTATGTCTTTGCCTGGTGAGATTCTTCTGAGGTGAGTTTTCTGATACCTCAGCTATGAGAAACATTCTTGGCAAAGATATGAGGACTTAAAGTCAACTGAACTGTTATTTTTGTACTAATACTCATAGGTTTGTAGGTTCATAGGTGTGTACTAGGCTAATGGCCCTGGAGCTTTTAGAAGCCTAGCCCATAGAAGTGCCCTGGCATCGTTTGTTACCAAAGTGCCCTCTGTCCCACTGAACTGATCTTCGAGATTTGCTGATAGCCTGTAATAAACACAGTACCTGACTATATTAATTAATGACACCTTTCTCTAGATGATAAAGACTCTGCACCAGTTAAAAAGCATGTTGGTTGTTTTTATGATCAGGAACTATGACATTCCATCACTGAGTTTCAAAATCATAATTGTTCTGCTGTTCCATATTCCATAGTGTGCTTATTGTTGCATATTATACCCAGATGTAATTTCAGGGTGCATAGTTCAACCTGAAGAATTTTTCAACTCTCCCTTTAAATTTACATGTAACTGACTGCAGACATCCCACCAGTGTTATTTTTCTAAATTAGCTCTTCTTCAGAATTAAGCCAGCCTGCATCTTACTAAACTATGGTTCTCAGTTTGTGCACCTGTCATTCTTACCCTCAGCTCATGACCTTCATTGAGTGGTACACACCCACTACAAATTTTGGATTTTCTGGTAAGAGTCTGGTAAACAGAAGCAAAAGTTAAAATTCTTCTGGTGATGCTCATTTCCAAAACACTGTTGGGCATCCATGTAAAGCACTCCCTAGTAGAATCACGTTATGCAGCCACAAAATATCTTATTTCCCTTACTTTCCCTTTCTTATCAACTGCTCTTGTAGGAACTATACAAAGCCTGTCACTTTGGAATGTATTCACTTTTTCCATGTCATCCATCCATCAAGCCACTGCCCCAGTATGCTTAATATGAGACTAAGCAATCTTTTTTACTGTTTTGAATTTTTCAGTTTTATTAAATGTACTAGTGTTTGTACTTGGCAAGCTGAAGAATAACCTCCTTTGACTTGTTTTGTTTCATTTCTTTTTATTTGCAAAAAATAGTTATAAATGGTTTAAAAATGTCAGTACTAGATGTTTTGTGACTCCAGTTTGTGCTGCATATAGGATAGAAAACTGATGTGAAATTATTGCTAAAACAAGGTAATATACAAAATCTGCATGATATATCTTTAATTTGTAAGAGACAGGAGTCTTTTTTTTTTTTACCTTGACTGTGTATGAATATATAAAAGCATGATTCTTTTGTGACTACATAGACCACCGAGGTGTGGTTGCATTAATAGTAAATATATAGACTGTAAAGGACTTGGACATAATAGTAGGTAATTTATAAATCACATACATTATTACTTTTGTAGGGCAAGTGGGCAGTTAATAAGGTGTCCATATTCTGTGCATACAGAGAAATGTAAGTTACTAGGAATGCACTTTATATGAAACTGAGTAGAAGTTTGACAAAGAAGGGGAAATTGAAGAAAATCAAGATAAAGTAACTAAGCTAGAAGGAAGGGGTACAACAGCTCCTGAAAAAAAAAGAACAGATAAAGCCTCCATGCAATGGAAAGGGCAATGTGGAATACAATTAAAAATGAAAGATGGGATAGGGCAGAACATGAGAGATAACAAAGAACAACACAATGAGGCTTTTTTAACCATAAAAATAAAAAAAAATTATAGAAAATTAGTACAGGAAAATTGAGAGACATGTTTAAACAAATAAATTTTCTCTAAAATTTGTCTGCTGAAAAATTTGAACATTGGTATGGAAGAATAAAGCAGAGAAGAAGAAAAAAACATCTGTAGAGGAAAGACGAAGAAAAAAGGAATACGGTGATATAATTATCAAAACACCATAGCTGATTAAATAAACTGTAAAAACAGACGTCAAGAAAAAAGCCACCAAACTGGAGAAATTGGAATTTATTTAAACACTGAAATATATTAAAACAGTGAAAAAGGTTCTCTATAATCCACAAGTAATCCACAAGTAAGCACTTTCATTTAATTTGTATTAAACTTCCTCAGGCAACGTACCAAATTACATCACTTCCTTTTATACTGAGCCTCATTCATAAAAAAGGAAACACATGACTCTACTAAATCTTGAGCATGCCTCTACATCTACAATTAAAATAAAAATAAAAAACAAATCTAATCTAAACAATGGCCAAAAAGCATCAATACACATGATTTCATATATTACATGTTATGAGCATAACAAAGTCTAGCAATTGCATATGCATATATGCCTATTACAATGTTAACATATATGTGCTTAATAACATAGTATACTAAAGTGTTTTATACTATTACGTTTTATCAATACATGAATATGCTTTTATATAACAAATATATTAAAATATGTTTTATAAAAAAGTTTAAAATGTTATATAAACTTCCCTAAATAAATATGATATTTGACAGCTAATTATTTTTTGCATCCTATCTATATATAATATAGCAATAAAAATATATATGGCTATATATAATAAATTATATATTATATCAGCTTCATAATGGACATATATATTAATAAATATTAAAAAACAGGAATCAAATTGATGTTTAAAATTAATTATAAATGTAATTATAAAAATAATCTACCTATAAATATCAAAAATGAATATAAATAAATAAATTATTACCATATCTCAATCTATTATTTTATTTCTATTTAATGCCTTTAGTTTTAAAATAGGAGCTATTGAACTACGTTCATTTATACCTGGCCATGTATCGGCCTATGTTCTAATCTGCCATTGTAACTCTTTTTGTTCTAAAAATAAACCCCAAGGTCTTTTATCTTCTATTTCTACATGATCTATTGCTATAAAAAATTGATCATTTCTATATCCATTTATGTGTTTTGCTAACGCATTATTACTTTTATTTCTCTTAATAGCATATTCATGCTCATAAATTATTTGTGCTAGAGCTCTCTCTGTTTTTCCTATGTAGAATGTGGGGCAGGAATTGCACATGGCCAGATATACTACTGCTTTAGATTTGCAATTATATTTTCCATTCAAATAGTATTTCTTTTTCCTAAGGTAGAAAGAGTCTCCCTCTTTAATTTTAAAACACCAATTACAGGCTCCACATTTACTCATTCCTTTAATTTTATTACTTGTTAAGTGGATTCCTGTTTTTAATATGTCCTTAAAACTTTTCTCTTTTCTATAAACAATTTTTGGTGTTTCTCCTATATGTTTTTTACATTGTGGGTCTTCCATAAGTATTGCCCAATTATTGGTAATTATTTCTCTAATTATATGATGTTCTTGAGAAAAAGTGATAACTAAGGCTTTTGAAAATTCATTCTTTCCATCTTTATTAGTATTTTCATTTATTATTATGTTATCCTGGCTATTTATTCTGATATTTGATACATTACTAACATCACCTATTTCATTTTGCTTTTGTAAAATGGGCCTAAAGTGTCCGCTTACTCTTTTTTTAGTAACTTCAAGTATTAAGGCATCAACTAATGCCTCTGGATAGCTCCTATTAATGAACATACCATGCAAGGAATTGCATTCCATTTCAAATTGTTCAAAATTGGTCAACATCCAAGTGGCTCTAACTAATTGCTCTTTTACCATGGACCTTTTCTGATGTTCTGGATGGCAACTATTGTAATAAAGAAAACTATTAGAATAGGATTCTTTTCTGTGAATAACTGCAGTATTTGCTCCATTTTCAATACCTTTCATGAGATGTACATCTAAATAATTTATACTATAATTATTAATATTCCATGTAAATTTAAAAAAAAATAGTAGTTTCATTAATATATGCAAAAAATTTATTCAAAAAATCTACTGTACCAGTCCAATTGATGCTGATATCATCCTGAAACCGATGATAAGATTTGATAAACGTATTATATTCACTATTAAAAACATAATTTTTCTCCCAGAATGCCATAACTAAATTTGCATATGTGCCCCCGCATGGTGAGCCCATAGAAATGCCCTTTTTCTGCAAGAAATATTTTTTATTAAATGTTAGAAAATTATTACTTAAAACTATTTCTAATAATTCCATTATACGATTAGTTAATTCATGATTAACATGATACTGGATTAATAATTCATTGACCCATTTTAAACCTAAAGACTGTGGAATAACTGTGTATAAATCACACACATCACTTGTTACTAAAATGTCTTGATTGTTAAATTCCACTTCATTCATGTGCTCTAGAAATGTCCAAGAATCTTTACAAATATGTTTTTCATTCTTAATAATCTTTTTTTACTTTATAATCAACATATTTAGCACATGCTGAAGTAAGGGAATCTCTTCCATCTACTAAAGGGCACATGGGGGGGGGGGGTCGCATATGCTTTTGTGTATTTTAGGATTTCCAAAAAATACAGGAATTCTAGGAGATGTGATGTTAAGATAATTAAATAAGGCAATATTAATACGTTTTTCAAGGAACATATCATTGATTTGTTCATATACTTTTCTGTAAGCTATATTCAATTCATTTAGGGATACTTGTTCGTAAGTATCAGTTTCAAGAATAGTATTTAGCTTATGATTATATGTGTCATTACTCATAATAACTGCCCCCCCCCACCTTTATCTGGTTTCATAATTCTAATTTTTTTGTTTCCTAATGCTTTTAGAATTTTTTGTTCATCAATATTTAAATTTGATGAACAGTGTGTTTCTTTAAATTTATCTAAACATTTCAGTTGATATTCACACATTCTCTCATATAATAAAAGCTTCGGATGTATTGGTGGGTTAAAAGTACTACTGATATTAAATTGGCTAGACTCATTATATATATATTGTCATGATACATTAATGTAAAGTTAATTTTCCTTAAAAATAATTTGATATCAATCTTTGTAGTGGTGAAATCAAAAGGCCTTGAAGGAACGAAGGTGTAGCCTTTAGCTAACACATTTGTTACATCTTGGTCAATTTCAACTTCTGAAAAATTAAAAACTTTAAAATCTCCTCCTACATTCACTGTAACATGTTTATTATTCTCATACAATATATTATTATTGCACTGTTGAATGTCATTGTTTGTCCTTGGGCCTGGCCCCTTGAAACCCCAGTCATTGACAGTTAGGGTAGGGGTTTTTATTCTTCAGTCTTTCAGACCTTCTCACTTCTGTAAATTCTTGATCATATGCTGAATCTAGTTGTTGGCCAAACTCTCTTGGTTCATTATGTCTGTTTTCTTTATCCAAATTGTTATTATTATTGAAATAAGGCCTATATTTTCTTTGACTCCCGGGAGGCTTCGGATATGCTATTCCATTTGCATACTGGTTAAGGTCTCCTTCTAATTTATTAATTTTCCCAGTTTTTAATTGTGTTATTTGTTGTTCTATACTATTGTAAATTCTTAGCATTTCAAATTTAATACTATCATTAGAAATATTGGCCCTGATTTCTTTATCTAGCCGGTCAAGTTCATTCATAAATTCATCAATATCAAGTTGGTTATATTTAATCATTAGATTCAGCATTTCTTTCCCACTTTTATCAAACAATTGCAGTAATTCTGTATGAAAAGGAGAATTGTTAGCCAAACCTGTAGGGTAATGCCAAAATCGTAACCCTTTAAGTATAATGTTATGCTTAATGCATTCTTTTAAATATGCATTCTCTAGCTGCAATTTTCTGCATTTAAGCAGTTTAAAGTCATAGTCATTTAATTTAGTGTCTAACAAATTTGTACCTTGATTTTGCCCTCTCGAAAATGCAAACACTGATTCTAGCCATTCAGTCAATACTGGAATCTCTCTTCTTATTCCTTCATTATTATTATAAATATGCCCTGAACCATTTATTCGTAAGGGCTGATGGTGACCAATTTTGAACAATTTGAAATGGAATGCAATTTCTTGCATGGTATGTTCATTAATAGGAGCTATCCAGAGGCATTAGTTGATGCCTTAATACTTGAACTTACTAAAAAAGAGTAAGCGGACACTTTAGGCCCATTTTACAAAAGTGAAATGAAATAGGTGATGTTAGTAATGTATCAAATATCAGAATAAATAGCCAGGATAACATAATAATAAATGAAAATACTAATAAAGATGGAAAGAATGAATTTTCAAAAGCCTTAGTTATCACTTTTTCTCAAGAACATCATATACTTAGAGAAATAATTACCAATAATTGGGCAATACTTATGGAAGACCCTCAATTAAAAAAACATATTGGAGAAACTCCAAAAATTGTTTATAGAAAAGGGAAAAGTTTTAAGGACATATCAAAAACAGGAATCCACTTAACAAGTAATAAAATGAAAGGAATGAGTAAATGTGGAGCCTGTAATTGGTGTTTTAAAATTAAAGTGGGAGACTCTTTCTACCTTAGGAAAAAAAAAAGAACCAAATGTAATAAACGCTGATCCCCTGTGTCTTGACACGCCAACCACAATGAACGGTCACAACAAAAATGGAGATAGATCCAATGAATAAAATCGAGAATTTATTATCCAAAAAGCAGTATAGCGAGTGAAAGCGCTTAACTTTTTGGATAATAAATTCTCGATTTTATTCATCGGCTCTATCTCCATTTTTGTTGTGACCTTTCATTGTGGTTGGGGTGTCAAGACACAGGGAATCAGCGTTTATTACATTTGGTTCTGTTTGTTGCTTTTCGAACACTGAAATCTTTTGTTTCCAGTTCTACCTTAGGAAAAAGAAATACCATTTGAATGGAAAATATAATTGCAAATCTAAAGCAGTAGTATATCTGGCCATGTGCCATTCCTGCCACACATTCTACACAGGAAAAACAGAGAGAGCTCTAGCACAAAGAATTTATGAGTATGAATATGCTATTAAGAGAAATAAAGGTAATAATGCGTTAGCAAAACACATAAATGAATATAGAAATCATCAATTTTCTTTTATAGCAATAGATCATGTAGAAATAGAAGATAAAAGACCTTGGGGTTTATTTTTAGAACAAAAAGAGTTACAATGGCAGATTAGAACACAGGCCGATATATGGCCAGGTATAAATGAATGTAGTTCAATAGCTCCTATTTTAAAACTAAAGGCATTAAATAGAAATAAAATAATAGATTGAGATATGGTAATAATTTATTTATTTATATTCATTTTTAATATTTATAGGTAGATTATTTTATAATTAAATTTATAATTAATTTTAAACATCAACTTGATTCCTGTTTTTTAATATTTATTAATATATAAGTCCATTATGAAGCTGATATAATATATAATTTATTATATATAGCCATATATATTTTATTGCTATATTATATATAGATAGGATGCAAAAATTTATTAGATGTCAAATATCATATTTATTTAGGGAAGTTTATATAACATTTTAAACTTTTTTATAAAACATATTTTAATACATTTGTTATATAAAAACATATTCATGTATTGATAAAACATAATAGTATAAAACTCTTTAGTATACTATGTTATTAAGCACATATATGTTAACATTGTAATAGGCATATATGCATATGCAATTGCTAGACTTTTTTTATGCTCATAACATGTAATATATGAAATCATGTATATTGGTGCTTTTTGGCCATTGTTTAGATTAGATTTGTCTTTTATTTTTATTTTAATTGTAGATGTAGAGGCATGCTTAAAATTTAGTAGAGTCATGTGTTTCCTTTTTATGAATGAGGCTCAGTATAAAAGGAAGTGATGTCATTTGGTACATTGTCTGAGGAAGTTTAATACAAATTAAATGAAAGCGTTTACTTGTGGATTACTTGTATTTTATAGAGAACCTTTTTCATTGTTTTAATATATTTCAGTGTTTAAATAAATTCCAATTTCTCCAGTTTGGTGGCTTTTCGCTTGATAAGTATTAATGTCTGAGGTTTAAAGGGACAATCCCTGCATGCAATGCAATATTTATTTAACAGCTTCACGTTTCTGAACAGAAGTTGTTAAAGGAATTGTAAGCATCTGGAAACTAAAAGACTCTTAATGGTATTTAATGAGAAGAGAGCTAAAAGTGTCCACATGTTTTGTATTACATCTATCAATTTCAATTAATGTTTTTTTTTTAATTAAGGAGGGCTAGTATATTATTAACTGATTCTTCATAAAATAAAGACCTTTCTCTGAATAACTAAAATATATGATTCTTCAAAAATGAGAAATGATTCATTTGGGTACAATAGTCCATGGAATTATTGAATAAGGTGAAAACTAACCTGTACATTAGAGTATTTATAGTGATTTAGGGCAAATTACTTTTAAGAGGGCAATTTTAACTGAGAAACGTATGCGATAAAATATTCTCAAGTCATAGAAGGGTAGATATAAGATATGTAAGGGAAAGAATTAACAAGGCAACAGAGATTTCCTAAAGTTTCATTGCAGTTTGATTGGCTTGTAGTTAAGACATTTTGTGGGTATGCAGGAAAAATTGCAAGTTTGTAGTAATAATTATTTACAATTCTGGGAAACTTTTTAAAGAGAATATGGTTCTGTCTGGTTGCAAATAAAAAAGCAGGAAGCAAATGGATATATGCAGCATATGGGGATTATGTATACATTCAGATGTTAGAAGAGCGAGGTAGAAATCAGTTTAAAGCTAAGTGAATAAGCTTGGAAAGGATTTAGAAAATATGAAAAATGAAAGTTTCAGATAACGGCAGTAACTAGTGAAATGAAAACATTGGCCAGGCTTTTACAACAGTTAAATTTAAGTTGGTGACAGGAAGGTTAAAATGATACCAAAGGTAGAGGAGTCAGAGTGGAGTGAGTAATGGCTAGACAGCATGATAGATAGGCAAGAGGTCTGACACAACAGGCTTTCATTAGGGATGATAAATCACAGGGACTAGACAGGCTGCTTTCTATAGTCTTCAGGAATGTGTGCAGCTGGTGAGAAGGATCCCTGGTGGATGTTTTCATTAGATGACTGGCCACTGTAGAAGTGCCTGAGGACTGGTGATAGCAAATACACCATCTCTGTACAAAGGGATGAGCAGGAAAACTTCACAGAACTGCAATGCAAGCCTTTTCAGAGGTAAAACTAGGGCAATGCAAAAGTGGTTGCTTCTTCAAACACAATGTGTTAGGGACCATGACTGGCAGATGCTGATGGTGTAAGAGTCACTATTGGCTTTTAGAAATGAATGCCAATACTGCATTTGTGGTCACAGCTGAAGCACTAAATCTATGATATTTTAACAGTAGTAAGTCACTTGTTGCATTTGTAGCGAGCAATCTGCTACAGTTTTAGAAGAGAAGAGTTTATTTTTTTAAGAGTTGAGCAGGGTATGAGTTCAGGGAACTGCACAAGGCATCAGTTAACATAAGTATGGGTTTATCTGTTATCATAACAGCTGTATCATGAAAAGTTTCTGAGAGAAGCTTGATTTCCTACATGATAATAGTATCCCAGAAAACAACTGCCTTAGCTTTATGCTTCGAATATGATGTGAATCAAACCTGATTCAATTTTCTGACTAAGTTACAGGTGAACACAGCAGTGGAATACAAACAGGTTTAGTGCACATGGACTTTACCAGAGTCTTTGATTTGATGCCATATTGTTAACTGCTAAGAAAACATGAGAGCGTAGGGGGCTTGATGAAGACTAAGCCTGCATAGTGAATAGATAGGGAGAAGAGGACCGTGGTGGGAGGAGTACTTTCAGGAAACAGGACAATGAGTAATGGAGCACTACATGGGTCAACTCTTAGTCCAGTATTTATTGATGAATTAATTTCAGGCATATCGAAGAAACAAAGAACAAGATGAGCCATTTCAGTAAAGACACAGAGCTAAATGCAGAAGTGAAGGAAGGGATGAACAAGCTAAGGAGGAATTTCAAAAAGAGACTGAGGAAGAATTTGAAAAGGATGATTAAATAGGTGAAAAGTAGCAGATGAGGTTTACAGGAAACCAATGTAGTGATCGAGGGACATAACAGCCCTACAGAGAAGTACTAGCTGTGAAAGTTTAACTACTTTAACAGAGCAGAAAAAGAGTCTGGTGTGATTATTCAAACTGGACTAGACCAGCAAGAACAGATAATGAAGGCAATGACATTAGACAACAAACAATGTTTGTATCCTCATACCCAATGACTCCCACAAGCAGACAGGTAATAGTGTATCCTCATAGGGATAGACTCTAGAGGCAGAAAGGTAATAGTGTATCTTCACAGTGATAGACTACAGAGGCAGACAGGTAATAGTCCCACTCTAATGAGGCAGCTTAAGCCATGACTTAAGCACTGAATACAGTTGTGGTGGCCATAAAAAAGATGAACCTTGATCTACTGAAATGGTAGAGAAATGTATACCTTAGAAAGGGAAAATGAAGTTCAAGGAATAGACCATATAGAAAGTATGCAAAAATAAGAATCATTTTCAAGTTTATTGTTTACTTGTATTAATCCATAAAATCTGAATAGGTATGGCCTATTTTCAAAGGTGGTTATTTGTTGCTTTTTTCAAAGGATTTCCAGGCTTTGTGGCTATGGACAGCAACAACAAGAGCAGCGAGATTGGAGAGCTTCGTAAGCTCATTGGCCAACTGACACAGTTGGTAGGACTACTTACACCAGTAAGCCAATCCATGGTTACGCTTTTGTCGACGCTTTCTGTGCCTGGGAACCAGGAAGCAGCAGGGCGCTCTGCTTCGCATGAAGGAGCGCAAACTAGTAATGGCGATGAGGTTTGTGATAGAGAAACAGTAGATGGTGGTATGAGAAACAGTCTCGATGGATTCCCACACATTACGGTTGGAGGTGACAGTGCAAATCGAGTTTCAGAGGGTTCGCGTAATCAGCGAAATGAGAATATTTTCCCGGACTGTGGAACTAATGCTAGAGAGCATACAGGTACTTTTCACCAGTTGACAGACATTCTCAATGCTAAATATGACTTTGGAAGGAAAGCTTTTATACAGACTGCCAGTAAAACTTACTCTCAAATGTTAGATGAATTGGATTTTTCTTTACATAAATACAAAATGCTAGAAATGGACAACGCATACTTAAAACATTGTTTAGAACTTAAAATTGTACCAAAGGGTCTTAGAGTTTGTAAATACCCGAATAATGTATTTGATGGTACTGCTTTTCACCAGCAATTGATTACAGCATTTGACAACTGCGGTTTTGAAATTATGAGGGCTATAATATCTAATAATGAATGTGAGAAAGAGAAAAGGTTTAGCCATGTTGAGCGTCTTAACAAAGATATTACGCATGATTTACTTTTTACTGTGGAAGAACATAAGAATAAATATTACAAATTGCTTAAGGATATAGAAAGTAAATGTTTGGATGTGCAAAATAGAAAACTAGGGAAAATAGAAAGGGATGTGAATGAGTATAAAAACAAAACACATTACCCTAAGCCCAGACAGTTTGGAAAGAGGGTGTTTACCTATAGTGTTGGTGAAAATGATACAGCTGTATTTGATGACAATGAAGGAGAGCCTTTAGATTTTCCTCTGCTCAGAAGGTTCGAGAGACTGATGTACAAAGAACCTATTGATTATAGCTCAAAAAACTACCAAGTGAGGGAATGGGGGCCCCGAGCGAGGAATCACATGGGGTGGAAGAATTAAATATTTGCAATGATGGGCATAAATGGACATTCAATGATTTTAACATTTTTAACTATTCTAGCACCACTGTGAATAAAACCTTTTTTAACTTGTTTTCTAAAGGCTTTGGTTTCATACCCAAACAGAGAACCAATATTTTTAAGTTTTTAATTGACATTGCGTTATTTATTAGACAGAAAAACCTAGAAATACTTTTTAATGGTAACAAAAAAAAACACTTAGTGAATTTTGAAGTAGTATTAGAAAACGAACTAAGGAAGTCACTCAAGACATGTAATATGCAATCCAACTTAACTCAGGTTGAGCATAAACCCTTAAATTAATTAGCAACAACAAAAATGTAAGGGTTATGAAACCTGGCAAAGGTGGGGGGGTGGTACTTATGGACCACATTATATATGAAGGTAAAATGCAGGAGATTTTAAGTGACTCTACTAAATACACTAGGGTATCTATCAATGAAATAAACGTGGCATACAATAAAATACATATGATGGTGAATGATTTACTAACAGAAGGACTAATAGATTTAGAGACACACAAATTTTTATATGTTGAAAAACCGAAGGTTCCTTCTATTTTTGGTATGCCGAAAGTACACAAAGATATAGATGTCCCACCTTTGAGACCAATAGTTTTTCCAGAAGGTTCTATCACAGCCCCTCTAGCAAAATACATAGATTGTAAGGTAAAGAAAGTACTTAAGAACAACACCCACATACTTCAGGATTCCTGGGATCTTCTTAGAAAATTGGACAAATCTTTATTTTCTGAAGGTTTGATTTTTGTTACTCTGGATGTGGTTGATTTGTTCACTAGTATTCCCCACGATATAGGCCTAGAATGGTTTGAAGAAATGTTAATAGGACTTTCAGGAATTACTCATAATGAGTTCAGAACAATTTTGGTATTAATGGAGGTGGTATTAAAAAATAATTATATTTTTTTTGAAGGTGAATACTTCAAACAATGTAAGGGGGTTGCTATGGGGGCACATTGTGCTCCTACTTATGCCAATATTATTATGTCATACTGGGAAAACACCTTTGTATTAACTTCGGTTTTTAGTAGATTTTGGACATTCTATGGTAGGTTTTTAGATGACTTATGTTTTTTATGGAAAGGCAATAATGATGATTTTAATTTGTTTTTAGAATTCGTAAATAACACTACTGATTTTTTAAAATTCACATACAAATATGATACCCAAATGTTGAATTATTTAGATGTTAATATTACTAAGACTAAGGATGGTTTCAGTTCAAGGATTTTTAGAAAGGAGACTTTTTCAAACTCATACTTACATTTTACTAGTTCACATCCACCCCACCAGAAGAGAAGTGTAGTTAAAGGTCAATTAGTTCGTCTTAGTAGAATGACCTCTGAAGACACTACTTATTTTAATGAATGTGGATTTTTGAAAAGGTTATTTTTAAATAGGGGTTACCCGAGTGAACTTTTTGATCAAATATGCAGTGAAGTTACTAGGGAAAGAGGAGGAAAATTTGCACCTATTTTAGGTATAAGAGGAGTATTTGATAGAAGATTCAAACAACCTAAATAATGGCGTGGATTTTGAATCTGGTATCACAACAACCTATGATGGTTAGTCAGGACTGGTAAAAAGAATTGTTAATAGGGAATGGAACAACTTTGCTAGACTATCTGACTTACACTTTATTTTTGATAAGGAACTGAAATTCACCTATAGGAGGGGTACTAACATTAAGAATATTTTGGAGAGAGGTACAACTGAAAAATTGTTTGGGAAAGCTGCTAGGAAAAAAGTAGGTTTATTTAAATGTGGAGGTTGCAGTTATTGTAAACATCTTAATGTTGGATAAACATTAGACTTACCTATTAGACAAAGGACATTAACTCTAGGAACATATGTTAACTGTAACACCAAGGGTATAATATATTTAGCTACCTGTACAAAGTGTGATTCATTTTACATAGGGAAGAGTGAGAGAATGTTAAAGCAAAGAATCTATGAACATTTATATGACATCAGGACCAAAAAAGAAAACAATGCATTATACAAGCATACCATTACATGTAAACTAGCTACATTTAGATTTTTTGTGTTAGAATGTGTGCCGGTTGACCCTAGAGGGGGGAATTGGGAAACACTGGTGGAATACAGAGAACTATTTTGGCAAATTGTTTTAGAAGCAAATAGAAAACCAAGTCTCAATGACATGATTTCACTCAAGCCAGTTTTAAAATTGAGATCTGCTAAATTATAGGATTTTGATATTATTTTAACAAATATTGTCATTACAAAAAATTTTTTTAGAACATAATGCCATAGTTTTATTTAAGGTTCATTTTTATATATTTAAATTTATATTCACAAGCATTCAAGTTTTGTATATGTGGTTTATTATAGGGTATGAATTTTATGGTGGTTTTAGGAAGTATAATCTGTGTGTGTATATATATGTGTATGTGCTTTTAACTAACTCTAATTAATCAATTTGTTTGTCATTGGCTACCATTAATTAGTTAATGTATTTAGGATGAGTGCACCAAGAGTGTTGGTATCTGATGAAGTCAAGGACGAAAACGTGTTGTGAAGTTTCAGCGTTAGTGAATTAAACTGTTCGTGTCACTTTTCCTGGATTCTGGTGCTTTTTTTGTGATTACTAGTGAACGTTGGGGCACCTGCCTTCTTCTGTGGCTATTTTCAAAGGAGACAGGGAGACATGAGATGTTATTCATACTAGGGATAACAATAATTTGACCAGTACACCATACAATTTCAAAATTTAAATGAAGTATAATATTAAAAGAAACCAGTACACAGAAAACCACACCAACACTCCACAAGGTAAATGTTGCGCTGTTGAAAATAATGAGTCCAGCAGCAATATAAATGGTAGCAGCAGCAACAACCATGCAGTCCTTCCCAAATAAAAATGATTCAGTTCAAATAAAATGAAGAAAACAATATCCAAAAGAATCAGGTTTAATTGGTGCACACAGTAGGTAAGCGCTTTCACGATATAGCTTCTTCAGACCATTAAAATGTGCAATTAATTAGTCAGGCTTTATATACTCTATATCAATTAACTCTGACATCATAATTACAATTTACAATTTAAAGCAACCAGACAGACATTTACCATAAAAAACTCTAACATTTACTATATGTATATATTTTTCCGAAATCACATATAGAAAGAAGAGCCACGGGTAAATACCTACACA
Source organism: Protopterus annectens (assembly GCF_019279795.1). Lineage (NCBI taxonomy): Eukaryota > Metazoa > Chordata > Ceratodontiformes > Protopteridae > Protopterus > Protopterus annectens. The sequence continues at coordinate 1,856,877,937 of NC_056735.1, read as the reverse complement.
GGGATTCAGCAAGCAGCTATGCAGGAATACGTTATTCCTGCATGGCAGGGACCGTTCCTGTTCAGCACGGCAGTGTGCCATGCATATGTATGAAGGCGTGCTGCTGTGCTCTAAAACGGACATGGTTCCATGTACGAACGCAGGCGGTGTGTGTGAGAGCAGAGCTCTCACAATATACATGCCCCCTGCACTCCAGAATTGCCTTCTGGCAATTTAAAATTAGTGAGAATGCTCATAACACCTGCAACCCATCAGGATAACAGATCTGGACAAAACCATAAGGGGCAATCATTCCTACCAAGACAAATGTTGTCAGAATAACAGATGTTCCGAAGGTACATAAGTCTATTGTACAACCTCCCTTTAGAATTATTATTTCTGCAAGATATAGTATTCCTTATTCATTAAGTATTTTCATTGATAGAATATTGAAAAACTATATCAAGGATGTTGATCATTTACTTCTTGATTCATGGGATTTCTTGTCTAAATTTAAAAATGAATGGTATTCTGATAAAGGGACCATGAGTACAGTTGAGATGGTCGATTTGTTTACGTCAATTCCACACCATGAAGGTCTGGAATTATTTTACGAGGCAATTAGATCTCTGACCCCTTTAAGCAACACTATGATTAATTTCATTATGACCTCCACGGAATACATTCTGTCTAGTAACTATTTTTTGTTTGAAGGTGAACATTACAAACAAGTACAAGGTGTTGCGATGGGAGCCACATGTGCCCTTATATACGCAAATATATTTTCTCTAGCCCTTTTAAAGAAGACTGGTTTAGTTACTTCTGTTATTTGGATGACATATTTATTATGTGGAAATGTCATGAAGATGGAGTTAAAGAGTTTGTTAATTACATCAACCAAATCTCCACATTTTTGAAATTTACTTCAGAACATTCATTAGATAGCATTAATTTTTTGGACGTATTTATTTCAAAGGACAAGGAAAAGGGCATTTTTACATCAACAGTTTTTAGAAAACCTACTTTTTCCAATGCTTGTTTTGATTTCCAGAGTTGCCACCCATTTCACTACAAGAAAAACATTTATAAAGGGCAACTTATTACAGCTGCAAGAATGTCCCACTGAGGAATTATTTTGAAAGAAGTAGATAATATTTTACTTATGTGCAAAAACAGAGGATATTCTGACACATTATTGTCAGAAACAACCAAAAGTGTAATTGATTATCGGGGTACTAAATACAACTCTCTTTTTTGTAGTGGCACAGCCACTTCAAATCTTGTTCCCTTAACACACGGCTCTAGATTCAGTCTGAGTATGGTGATTCCTTTTGGTGAAGGTGAAAAGATTATGAAATCTATTATCAGGAAAACTTGGAATATTTTAAAGGGTAATTCAGAAATATTTAATGTAATGGGTCAAGGTCCCCAATTTGTATATAAAACAGGTAAAAATATTAAATTCTACATTGAGCATAATATTCCACAATGACCCATGGTAATGAAAGGTACATTTAGATGTGGCACATGCAAACCATACATTTTAGAAAATGATACTGTCCAAGTAGAAGGCAGGACTCGACCAGTAAAACTGCAGAAAGGCAATTGCAACACCAGAGGTATAGTATATATTGCCGTCTGTCAGACATGTAGGAATTACTATGTAGGAAAAACAGAAAGAGCTTTAAAATCTAGGATTTATGAGCGTTTATATGCTATTTCAAGAGGTAATACTAACGTTGCTTTTAATAAGCATACACTTACATGTCAGAATTTTCACTATTTTAAGTTTGGAATCTTAGTGGTGGTTCCAAAAAGCCTGCGAGGGGGATGGTGGGAGCTCAACGTTGATTTAAGGGAATTGTCCTGGATCATTAGACTAAATGCTATGAATGTTCCTGGTTTAAATGAACATTTTTCATTATTACCAGTATTGAAAAGAAAAGCTTTAAAGCTATTAAAAACTACAACTAAACATGAAGTATATATTTATATTGTTGGTTTTATAAACAAAGTTTACATTTTTTAATTGTTATAAAATTTATTTTTTTTATTTTATTTGATGCATGTATTTAATTGATATTTTATTCACAATTATGTCGTGTATGTATTGTTTTAAGTATATGATAGTGTTAATTGATTGATTTACTAATAAGGGAATGTATTTAATGGTGACCTCACTTCCTTTCCACAAGTTCTGATGATGTCCAGAGCATAGAAGGAAGGAAGGATGAAAGTGCTAAACTTTGTCAATAAATTGCTGTTTCTTGATTTCACTACGGACTGTTTGTTGAGCTTATTGTGAAGTTATGTACAAGCACTTGTCTGTATTTACTAGAATAACAGATGTAGCATAAGCACATAGCACACACCTCCCAACCTGTCAGATTAAGGAATGTGGACAAAGCCAAAAGGGACAATCGTCCCACAAAGCAGACAGTTGATAGAATAACTGCTTCAGCATTAGCAAGGATATTCTGAAGGGTACAAATAAAATAAAACAACAAATAATTATTTTGTTTATAAATGTGATAAAGTTTAAGCATAGCTGCCTGGGTGTACCCATTGCTTAGCTATGCTTAGTCCAGCTTAAACAGCACAAGAAATTAAATAACAAGAGATGTCCACATAAACAGTATTTCAATAGTGTATTGGTTAGAGCGTATGCTTTGCAAGCAGCCTTTCCCGGTTCGATCACTATAACCAATTTGCATTTTACATGTGAAAGCAGTACATAAACATTTATTTTTATAATTAGCTTCTAAATAATATATATTTGTTAACCAGAGTACTGCATTCGGTCCAGATGTGAGGTATCAGTTTAATAAAGTTGTGAAACCCCCATATGAAAACAAGAGCCCTATACAGTATAGTCAAACATGAATACATGTAATGAAAGCACATTAGGGGATGTAAGGCACAGTAAACAAATTTATAATATGTAATAAATGATGAATCAATGCCATACAGCAGATAGTCTATAAAATGAAAAATAAGCAATGCAAAGCATTGCACAGCTCTGCTTACCAGGTATAAGCATTGTGTAAATATGACTGGTAAGCAATGAGTAGCCTAGCTAAGTGGATTTTCCCACTGGTAAGCAGTGCTGAACCTGTCCCTTTAAGCACTGCCAACCATAGCTAAGCAGGTTTGCCCGTAGCTTAGCTCAGCATATTCAAAACTGTCCAATCATGGCAAAGGGTGGGAAATCGGGCGCATTTAAACCCCACAGGTGGGAATACAGCTCATAACTGGTTGCAACTTCCCACTGTAGGCAGCATGGCAGGAGTTGGTGAGGGCATGTGCTTCCGTGCACAGCGCTGGGGCATACAGGAGTCCAAGGTCATGGTAGGACCCATGGTAAAAACCATGATGAGAGACTGCTGCAGGGCCAGTACCAAGGCTGCCAATATAAAGTGGAAGCCTGGGACCATCTCACCCGTGATCTCACCAGTGCCACTGGTATCCCTCGGACTGGTGAGCAGGTCCGGCCCCACTATGCTGACTTGAAGTGGAGAAAGAGAGAACGCTTGGATGAGTGGGTCCAAGAAGCAAGGCAGAGGGGTGATGTCCCAGCAGTGTGTAAGTACTCATACCAATAACTGTTTACTAATGTCCAGCCTGTGTACATGATGGATAGGTATGCCTAAATATTTCTCTATTTCCCTTACAGCTGCAGCTGAGTGGGCTGTGAATCAGGATGCCCATGCTAGTAGGTTGCAAAGGCTGTGTTGCTAGGCTGTTGAGTAACAATCCTGCTTGTAGCAGTTATACCAAATAAATATAAAGTAGTAGAAAGTCACCTGGCTGAATAAACCAGACAATATGACAGTAATAGTCTTATATAGGTCATATTTAAATAAAACTGTAACTGCCTGGCAATACAGCTTTAAATCCTGAACTGGTTATATTTACTCTGGTATCGTATGGCATTTATTGTTGCATTCTCAGAATAGTAATGTTGTGTTAACCACTGTTACCCACACTGTGCTATATAAAAAAAATGTCTAGGAATGTCTGTATAAGACTGTTGTAAGTACAAGATCAGATTGTACAACTAAGAGAGACTTAGACAGAAAACACTGAAGAGATAGACAGCAGTATCCACATAGCACACTCTGCTGAAGCTTAAAATTGTTGTATTTTTAGCAGACACAGCCATGGATTGAATCCTGGGACTGGTAGTAAGCTGTATGCATAATCATACCTCTCAACTGTACAGATTGTTTAAGAATGTCCAGATAATTGGCTCATTTTCTGCCTATTCCTCTGTCCTCCTGGCACATCAGTGGGATGATTTCAGAATTTTAGTCACTAAATAATGGCATACATTTGATTTTCAGACCTCAAAACCTTCAGAAAATGTATATTAAAACAAATTCTGCAACTCTACCAACTCTCCAAGATTATGAGAGCAATATTCAAAATATGTCCCTATTTGTACCCCCATGTTGTCAAGCTATGTCCAGAGTGTGTGCATTAAGAGACTGAGAGGTATGTGCATAATATTAACTAGGAATCTGGGAATATATGTAGAAATAGTCAGGTAGTGTTAAATAACATTCCTTACACAGGTGTGTCAGATAAGAAAAATGGGCCTGCCAATAAAAATTTAAATCCTGGACTGGTAGTGTTTACTTTGGTATTGTATGGCCTGACATGTAGCATTCAATATAATCTTATATCAGAATAGCACTGTTGTGTCAATCACTGTTTCTCACACTGTGTTACATAAAAATATGTCTAGGAATGTCTGTATAAGACTATTGTAATTATAAGGTCAGATTGTACAACCAAGAGAGACTTAGAAAACACAAAATAAATAGACAGCAATGTCCAAATAGCACACTCTGCTGAAGCTTAAATTGTTGTATTTTTAGCAGACACAGCTATGGTTCAAAACTTGGGAGTGGTAGTAGGCTATATGCATAATCATACCTCTCAACTGTACAGTTTTTTTTTTTCAGAATGTCTAGATAATTGGTTCATATTTTCTGCCTGTTCCTCTGTCCTCTGGCAAATCAGTAGGATGATTTCAGAATTGTAGTCACTAAATAATGACATATATTTGATTTTTAGACCTCAAAATCTTCAGAAAATATATATTAAAACAAATCATGTCACTTTAGCAACTCTCCAAGTTTATGAGAGCAATATTCAAAATATATCCCTATTTGTACCCCCATGTTGGCAAGCTTTACCCAGAGTGTGTGCATTAAGAGATTGAGAGGTTATGTGCATAATATTAACTCAGAATCTGGGAATATGTGTAGAAACAGTCAGGTAGTGTTAACAAACATTCCTTCCACAGGTCTACCAGGTAATAGATGTAGAATTTAGCTATAAGACAGTTGATGTATACACTGTGTACAAACATACCACTGCCCAAACCAAGGGCATAGGGTATTGTAATAATACCTGTACATTAGTGATTAGAGCAATGATCAATAAAGTTGTGAGTACTACAAGGATATATAAGTTGCTAATTGACATCTCTCTCCCCCACCACATCTGCAACAATAATCTAAATACATAAATCAATGGGTATGTTTACATCAAACCTACTTCTGGGACATATGTCCTATTGTTCAATAAATATTGAAATGTGTTTATATTAATCTTCCATGTTGAAATACTATCATTGGTGGCCTGTTGCCATCAATGTAACTTGCATGTCATTGTAATGGCCACTGTGGTTCCATATATGCATATGTTCTGTTTGCTATGCAACTGTTCCAAATCTGGTGTTTTGGGTTAATGGGAATATCTATGCATGCCATTATAACTAATCCTGGATTGTGTTGACTATTACTAACCCACATACTTTTTAAAACTGCAAAACCTTACCACGTTTGGGAAGGCCAGTCCCAGCAGGCCCACATCTCCCACCTCACCTGGCCATGGCACCGGGCCCCAGCACATCTGGGGCCCACCCAGGGACCTCCTCATCTGCTGGTCCTGCACCACCTTTGGGTGGAACCACCTCAGGGGATGGGGCTCATCCCTCCTAGGAGTGGGAGCGGACAAGATCCTGTCACCTAAATTCAGGTCCAGGGATTGGTGCGTAGTGAGCTCTGAAGGGAGTTTGGAGATCAGTTATGCCAGCTTGAGGGCCATGTGATGTATTTAAAGGGTCAGCCTGCCCCTCCTGCTCAGCCCCCAGCACAGCCACCTTCGGGGCCATGAAGGTGCAGTGGTGACTGCCCATGGGTGGGGACCTCAGTCCCACTGTTTCCATTTGGGGTTCTTGGGCTTCTGATTTCCAAACACCCCTCCTCGTCCAAGGTGTTTACCTCCCACATGTGTCATATACGACTTCTGTATGCTGTCTTGTTTGTCTTGTCTGTCTTCCTGTCCAACCTGCCTCCCCAAATATACCTACTATCCTTCCCCAACATCCCACTCTCATAGATGAGGGACAGTTGGTGGGTGGTGGCATGGGACAGGATAGTGTGGTGACTATGTCAAGTGTGTCTGTACACATCAGCCATAGACAGATGACTGGCGAGGTACCACACAGGCAGATATACAGGGGTGCTCGTAGGAGGCCTGTTGGCTATCATGCCTCTGGCAGAAGTGCCACAGCAGGTGTCACCAGATGGATGTTTCAGGCCATCATGGAGGCACAGGCATGTATGGAATGTTACACCAGACAGACTCTGAGGCTCCAGAGGGCTACTCATACTGCTGTACTTGACAACATCCATGATCTTGCAGATGCCCACTGTTATTTTGCTGAGATCCTGGATAGATGGTTGGGTGAGATGGTGGGAATCCTCGACCATGTGGTGTCTGTGTTAGAGCATATGGTGGGAGTAGGGTGACAGCCACATGGACATAGGTCAGCAACACCAACAGGTGGAGGTCTACGTGGACATGCAACAAGTCACAGCTGCTCCTGTAGTGGCAGTGCCAGCACCAGCACTGCAGGGGGGGGTGCTGTCCATACCACAATACAGCAGGCCATGTGCACATTGTCCTGGCCGGTCCCAAAAGGGACGAGGATGCAGCGGACATTTGTCATCATCAGGGGAGAGTACCATATCTGGGCTTTTACCTGGTAGTGCCAGTGGAATCCCTGGCAGGCACAGTCTTGTGTCTGTGGCCAGACACGGTGAACTGTACACCATGTCATGTACGGTCTGCAGGTGTCCAACAAACCCCTGTATAGGGCAGCCACATGGCAGAACTGTGTGCATACATACACGCACACATCACCAACATAGCTAGGGCACCTCCACACCTACACACACCACATCTGCACAGCCCAGTTGATAAAGAGCCCCCTAACACACACACATAATGTCAACCAAATGGCTCAGCCTAGGTCTCTGGCAAACCCACAACACACCCTGTGTATATGATGATATCTGAGCCACATCCCTGTCATCCATGCCATCAATGCAGGAACATGCTAATATGGTTCTGATGCACAGGATGAATGTACTAAGGTTTAGCAATGTAATGATGTTTAACATGTTTTCAGCTGAAAAGTTTAATGCTTACATGGCAGGGTGTATAGCTGCCCAGCCATGATGCATTATAGTTGTTATTAATACTGACTGATTGTGGTCCCCATAATGTATTCAGTTTGTGTTGTACGTGTCTATGTGTCATCAGGATGTTAGTCTGCTGTTGTTTCCTACAAGGGGAATGGCATGGTGGTGACACATTGACTGTGTCATATCCTGGGTACAGCAGAACACAAGTAACAAGTCTGTATAACAGTTACTGCATGTGCCACATGACTGATAGGTCTATGGGGTGTATCCAGGTGAGTGCATGGTGGCTGATGTCAGCAGCTCTTCTACAGTGGACAATGGCAAGTGTACTGGGTGGCACACACCAAATGTTTGTGAATAACACACATGGATGAACTTACTTTTGCAGTGAACTCATTTTGGCTTATGTCATTCCACCAAGACAAAATAGGCAAAACATCACATCAGTAAATAATCAGTCTGCCAGTTTAATGTCATTGACGATGGTATTGGCAGGGTATATGTCCTCTTCCCCGATGTAGGGAAATCCTGGAGTTGGTAAACATAGGTGTACTGGTGTGGGTGGCACAGCCCTCAACTTTGGAGGGTGTGGGGTGGTGTAGACCCACACATAGTGTGATTAACAACTACTTAACCTGTTAACATAAACTGTACAGTATTACAGCAGACTAAGTGTCGGGATACACACAACAATAACCCCAATGAGGGTGGCTGTGCCCACAACATCCACACCCAACTATATATACCAACTCCAGTATCGCTGTACAGCTGTACAGTGGTGAAGAGGGCATTCACATGCACTACTAGTTTTGATGGCATGAATTTCCACAAGATGAATCCTTTGAAATTTTAGCGTTTGCCAGTCAGTTCTTGGACAAATGATCTCCTGGGACATGTATTTTCTGCAAACTGAAGTAGATCCTTCACATACACAAACACTTACTTGGAACACTGAAAGTAGAACCCCTACCTAGGTACTTATTGCTACTAATGTGTTTGGCCTTAATTGCACACACCACACAGCTTTTAGGATGAGGTGTGTCCTGAGTTTCTTGTTAAGTGAAGAACATCACCAGGCCTTGCACGGTATGGTAATGGGGGATGTACTGGGTGCTAATGAACTATACATAGTATGACATACTGTCATATACACATTGACAAACACAAACAGTCATAGACACATCTGAGAGACCTGGGTTTATCAGTGCTAACTACCTTGTCAGTGAGTCCATTCTGTTACAGAGAATTTGCACACAGCACATGCATCATTGGGCTAGATAGTGTAATCAGTTACCTGTATGGTTGATGGTGACAGTGGTCCTCATACAGTGGACCATGGGACATGTACTGGGGGTTCCTTGGTGTAAAGACAGTATACCCAGCACCTACACCCCACATTGGATATTTTACTTACTGAAACCCATGATAATGCTCTGACATACCCACAATCACACATTGACCAGGACTGCAATACAACCCCTTGTCTATCTAATCAGTGCTACTACAGGGATATGCATTTATTTCACATGCCACAGGGCTAGTAGGGTGAGGATTTGTCATGGCTCTCCTAATGTCAGCAACATCACTATCCCTTATAATGTATGGCAAAGTGTATTGTATTTGTAGAATGTGGCCTCAGAATGCTGTATCCTACAAATATACACACTCGCACACATACACACACTTGCCAGGACTCAGAGGGTAACCCATGCCTATCTACCCATTTGTACAACAGTGTTATGCTGTATGGGACATGTCTCAGTCTGGCCCTACAAACGTAAACGCTGATAGGGCACCGCAAACTGGAGCAGCATGCAATGTCAGATAGAACAAGACCAAGAACAATGACAACTACCACAGTTTGTACACAGGCCAAGTAACATATTTACAATACACACTCTGTCAACAATCACCATAAGTACACAGACCTCACTACTGTACAGACTACGACAGAATGTCCAGGTTTTGTCCTCAAATATAAGGCCTACTATACATAACATGTCTAGCTGTCTGATATCTCACTGGCTTGTTATCAGGTATGATGTCAGTAAATAATGATATACTGTACATATACACCTCTTAATGCATGACATATGGACAAAGGGTGACAGACTTGGGGGACAGAGGCACAAACACAAGGCCAATATTGACATATTGCTGTGATAAACTGAGAAAAGTCCTGGTGTAACTGGGTTTGTTGTGACATATCTCTTCTGAGGGATATGAAGTCAGTAACTCACATGGATGTCACCATGTACTGACTGCAATCATCAGGGTATGCTACTGCATTTCTAAAAATAGGAAATGTGTGAGTAACACACCACATGTAAGACTCCAAACTTTGGCCAGTCTGCAGATAGCCCTACAGGTGAGAGTTTCCTCAACCCCATAACACTGTCATGCCAGACTTTAAATCATGTAGAACAGCCATATCCACACAAACCCTGTTAAACCAACATTACTTCAAATGTAGAACAGCGATACTTACATTCTGTCCCCATGTCTGGCACCACCCCCCTCCCCCTGTTTTTTGGCCTCTCTCCACAATGTATGTTGTAAGAGGTATTTCCAACTACCCTCTGTGATGCTGTTTGTCAGACACCCACATGAAGTCCTGCTCACAGTGAAGGAAAAGGGCCAACACCCACATTAAGTGCTTAGTTATAGGAGTGTGTTTCCATGCAATTGGCTGTAGGAATGATACCACAGGTGCTCCACATGCAATTAGAAAGTGGGGGACTGCAATTCATGCACAGCCCAGCAGCTGATCATGAGCATTACTTACAAAACTCAAGTTGCTGCCTATGCAAAACAAATGTACTTTTCCACATCCACCAGAGAGGGAGAGTGCAAGAGAGACTTAGAGACAAAGTAAGAAAGGAAAGGAGTAAGAGTAAGAGCCAAGCATGTTTGTGTTTGATCCATGGGTGGAGAATGGTATCTGGGTATTATAACGGTTGCCTATATTGTTTACTAATCCATACTGTCCCATAGTAATTACACATATCTGTACACATTTATGGCTGAAGACTGTCTACAACAACCTCTACAGTGTTTGAAAACTGTTGGCCTTGTAATGTGGAAAATGGAACATATAGCTCCTCAATATAAATATAGCAAAACCTACACTGCAATGGAGCCTGCCATTACACAATCATCCCAACACCTACATGGGATACTGATGACACACACCCAAACACACACTTACTAATACTGAGTTTCAACCCCCTACCTGATTATGTATTGCTATTACAGTGTTACACAGTTATTGCATGCGCCACAAAGCTTACATGTTGGAGAGCTGTCCAAAGGTATCTTTGAAGGTTGAGTAACATCAGCAACAGTGCTAAAGGAAGGGTAAGGGAAGTGTAGTAAGTGTGAATGTCCCCAAATGCAGATGTCAACAAAAACACACACACACTGTCTCAGGGAAACACACACATTATCACAGTTGGCAGGATCAGGATTAAAACTCTTACCTAACTAGTTTGCTACACTACAGTATTACACAGTTAGCACAAGTGCCACAGAGCTTATATGGCTGAAACATGGCCAAAGGGTTATTTCAAGGTGACTGACATTAGCAGGATTGCTAAGGTAGGGAATGGGTGGTGTAGTGACTGTGAATGCATGTATGCACACACACACACACACACACACACACACACACACACACACACACACACACACACACACACACACACACACACACACACAAGTTCACAGTTGCCATGACTGGGATTAGAACTCCTACCTTACTAGTATGTTACACTATAGTGCATTACACAGTTATTGCAAGTGCCACGGAGCTTATGGGGCTGAGACTTGGCCAGAGGGTTATGTCAAGGTGACTTACATCAGCATGAGTGCTAACCTAGGCAATGGGAAGTGCAGTGTGTGTGAATGGGCCATAAACCATTCCTCTGGTAACACACACACACAACACTCAGTCACACACAACTTTACATTTGACAGGACTGGGTATACAAATGCTAGATGAATACTGATTTGTACTATCATGTTACACAGTTATCACAAGCACCACAGACACTATAGGGCTGAGTGCTACCAAAAGCAATGTCGACAGTGATTGACCGGCACATCATGTGATATTGACCAATTGGATGTGTGGTGGGTGGCACAGGCCTCGTGATGGAAATCTCTCTGTCACTGTCTGTTTCTCTCTTCTCCACATCTCTGTGTGTGTATGTTTGACATATTATAGTGTGTTGGCCTTGGATATATGTGAGTATTCCTATCCAATGTGTGTGCAAAGCATGAATGGTGTGCAATGTGGTGTGTATGCACAGACATCTGCGACTGACAGATATGTATAGTCCACTGTTGTTGTCAGACATGGGCTTCATTTCTCTAAGTGTATGAGCATACCCCGTATGACCTTCTGTATTGAGTGTATGAATCCATTCCAAGTAGGTTGTACTCCAGTCCAGGATTTGGTGTTCTACACCTACAGCTAGCAACCTGTTTCTGCAGAATATCTGTAGATAGGTTGACAATATGGAGTCACGATGGGTGAAAGATAGCGGGATACTGTAACTATTGTGTCTGTGCTGCTTATGTTACATGGTTGGTGTTAGCAGAGATATTCAGACATATATACTGTTTTACACTGGGTTGTATTATGTCATCATCTATTGACAGATATACTTATTTGCTCACTGTTATTTCCTGGGAAATAAAAGATGAATGAAGCTGTGTCCAGTATTGGGGTCTACAGCCTACATATTCTTGCGCACTCATGCCATTCTGGAGGGGTAGCTGCAGACACTTGCTGATGGGTCTGTGTAAATGGTCCAGCACCTTGGTACTGTGGTGGCTGAGGATTCCCTGCTTGTACATATATCGACGTAACAGAATGGCCATATCCTGCTAAGGCCATACATCTCAGCTGTACACATTCACCCAGGTTACCCAGAGGCAGGGGTCATATATCTGGTCAGTTTCCCTACACATTGTGGTTTATAAGCATGTTTGTAGCCACCCATTACTGGGTTTGCAGACAGGGGTAGTATGGGCACACATCAGAGTTTCAGACTTCACACACTCCATGACGTCCATGCTTCTACATCCCCCCACTCTGTTATTCTGTCCTCTTCCTAACATTATGTGAGCGATATCTGAGAAGTATCCCTATAGTCATCCCTTCATTCCAGCAGTACTTAGGGGTTGGTCCACAGTTCATGCAGTAGGACATGGTGGGCATGCTACTGGGATTTGTCAACATGGCCTTGCATTTGTGTTAGGTGGACTGTGTTATGTTGTTAGTTGGGACCCTATGAGATAACATAGATTGGCAGTACAGGTGATGCACAGGTCTTTGAGAGAGGACTGTAGGGTATTTGGTAGTGATGCAGACCATCTATAGCAGGCCAGTGCATTCTGTCACTCCTACATTCCCAGGCTGTGAGCCACTGGATTCCCCTGAGGTGACAGAGTAAGTGTGCGAGGTGTTAATGCCAATAGTTCCTGTCCATATTAATCTATTGGTCTGGATGCTGGCAGGGTGCTGCTTACAGCTAGGGACACGCCTGCATCGGACACCTCTTCAGCATGCTGCATTCTGTGGGTACTCCCATACAGAAGTGGGAGTCATACTGTACTCATTCCCAACAGCAGGGATATGACCTGTGATAAACCTGTGGCTGATGGTGGGGTGAGCTGAGTGCATGTGTGATATTGAAGCTTCTTGCAGCTGACTCACAGATATACCCGGGACATTCCCGTTATGCTGCCTTGTGTGGGGACATAGGCAGTCTGTCATTACTTCATAACTGTGCCTTTTGTGGTGATTGGCAAGACTACATCAGTATTTCATACTACACAGACAACTATTGTGCTGCTAACCTGTATGTACAATTCCAAAGTTGTGTACAGTTGACAGTTATATTTTATGTACTCTGTCTAGGGTACTTCCACCTGTGTACTGTGTGTATGTCTGGGCCCACATTCACGGCATGTCTATCTTTCAGATGGTGACAGATATTGACATCTGGACAGTGAGTATGGATGACTGGTGAACTGGGTATTGTTGAGATGCATTGTGGATGGCACTAGAGTTGTCAGAACATGGCCCTGTCATCAGCAGTACTGGCCATAGGCCACCAAGACACAACCCTCCATGCCTGCATGCTGACCTCTTCCACTCAATATACAACACACAACAACCTAGCACACAGACCCCTGCATATTTTACACATGCAACAATCTATTCTGTAAATTGGGCCAGCTCAGGTAATCTGTGCTCCACTGTTATTAAGCCCACATGTACATGTTACTGCATTTCTACATAGGATTGTGTGGGAGTGGGCACACCTGACAATTGTAAACATTTGCTATGACTTTACTGGTATTTCAGGTACTCTGTTGGCTTCCATTTTGTTTTGTATTCTGACCTATCATGCAGACTAGAGGCATATCAGTAGAGTACATATCTTAGGTTTTATTGACCTACAATTCAGTTTCAGACTTCTTACCCTTCAGAACTAACATACAACTGCCAGACCCGTTGTAGTCTGTCTGTGTAGGTCTGGAGGGGGGGGGGGGCTGTTCACCATTGCCCTCAATTGGAGGCCTTAGCACAGCCTTTCATTGTGGTCATCTACACCTGTCCTGCTTGCTGAGGCTGGTGTTGGGTATGTAAGCCTCACTGATATGCATGTGTGTGTCCTATGGAAACACATTTGAGCCACCACATGTACTGCAGTGGGATTTGTCACTTTGTCTAGTACTGCATACTTTGTTGACACCAGTATTTGTTATGGATTTCATGCTGCCCATATAGGTGTCCACTTTCTACTGCCATCCCATTCAGCCACCCGATTCCCTTGCATGCTCACATCCATACCATAGATACAACTAGCAGAACATACTATTCCATTCAGTAATTTATAGGAAGAATGACTTACCTTGTGGCTGTGCCAGTATTGAGAATGGTGTTGCAGGGCTGACTATGTGATGCACATAGTACACTCCCTATACATGGTAAAGCACAGGTAGTGTCATGTTTGGCATCCCTTTTACTGCATGTTTGAGTCAGAGAGAGGTGTCTTTCCCTGGGTCCCTACCATGTCAGTGTATTTGCTATGCGTTTCCTCTTTGCCAAAGCCTGGGCATACTGGGCACACCTCCTTCTGCCTACATGGGCAGGCTCAGGTTGTTCCTCCTCTGTGTCCTTCTGTGCCTATGATGACCTTGGCAATGGTGGGGGGCTATATGGCCTTGCCCATGCTATTCCTGCTGCAGCTGTTTCCGCAGGATCATATTGTGTAGCATGGCACATACAATGAAATTTTGTGCCCACCTAGCTGGAGAGTACTGCAAGGCTCCACCAGATATGGCTCTCAGTATTTTTGAAAGATCTTGTGAGAAAGAAGTATATAATCTTTTTGGTTACCCAGCCAATAAGTATTTTAATTTAAAGAATGAAGAATGAAGTTTGTTACTAAACCTTTCCCAGGAGAGATCTGTTAGGATCATTAAACCTGGTGAAGGTGGGGGCACTGTAGTTATGGACAACATCATCTACTCTGGTAAAATGCTGAACTTAGTTCATGATGATAGGAAATATCATGTTGGGTCCCTGAATAAAATACACCTAGCATTTAAAAAGATAGATGCCTACTTATATGATTGCTCAATGCAGGGTACATTGACTTATGATGAATACAGCTACTCTAAACCTAGGGTTCCATCTATTTTCGGTATTCCCAAGATCCACAAAGATATTCTTAACCCACCTCTTAGACCTATTGTTTTCAGCATGTGGGTCAAAAACTAATTCTATTGTTGTATTTTTGGACAAAAAAAAATGAAAGTTTTCCTAGACCATTGCTCTCACATTTTAAAAGATTCATGGAATTTTTTGAGAAATATGACTTATGATACCTAGCACCAAGACCTTAATTTTACTACTATTGATGTTACAGATCTTTTGGGAGCATTCCACATGATTTAGGTCTTGAATGGTACAGGAAAGCCCAGTCAGTTTGTGATCTTAACTGTATTTATGTATTCTATGTGTATTTTTATGCAAGGATTATACTGTTTTTCTTTATCAGTACTTGTTAGTAGTGCTTTTTACTGAATTGTCTCTTTATTAATTAATTGTCTAGGAACGTTTTTTGATTGGGTAGAGTTTGCTATTTAAACTGTTGCACATGCACATGAACTCATGCTCTGATGAAGTCCTTTGGAAAAGGAGCAAAGCACTTAGCATGAGTTTTTAGACAGATACTTATTTTTACAGCTAAACCATTAAACATGGTTGGTTATTGTCCTCCCAGTCTCTGAACATTCTTATTCCAGAATACTCCACCTCCTTGATTTGTGGTTATTGGTTTTGTGTTGGAGATTCTGCCTTGGTTTTGTTTCATAGATTCCTCCATGGCAAACATCTTAAAAGAGCTTCTAACACAGAAAATGACTGGTGCCAAAATCACAGATTAAAATTCAATTCCAAGAAATGCATTATAGTACCTTTTGGGATAACTGTCACCCAGAATAATTTGCTCCATCGAGAAGACATCCCTAAGAGTTGACCCAGTAATCAGGTATCTAGTAACATATGTAGACAGCAGTCTGGCCTTTGACCAACATGTGGCCAAGGTAGTAAGAAAATGATTCTATTTTGTCCAACTTATAAGTAAGGGCATGACATTCAGGTCCAGGAAAGTCATGGTGCAACTTTATTTGGCCCTTATCAGACCCATAATTTAATATAATGCCCCCTTCAGCATGTACCTGATCAGACGTATGCAACAGTTGCAATGCCCAGAAAAGTTCCTTATCAGGAGAATCCAGGGTAGAAACACATTATCCTATAAGGATAACCTTAAAGCATTATCTCTATATTTAGTCTCCTACTGAGAGGCAGGCAGTCTCCTACTGAGAGGCAATCTATGCCTAGCATATAAGGCATCCTCCTATCCAGCTCTGATAGACTTTTTAAATATCTGCAAAATGAACAGTGTCAGAACCACTAGATCCAAGAATTTAAAATTTGCTTGTGACATAAATAAGACATGTTGGCAAGACAGATATATATATATATATATATATATATATATATATATATATATATATATATATATATATATATATATATATCAGAGGATCCCCTTAGTCTAGAACGTCACATTACAACCAATTACAGAAGTCCATGTATGGCCCATTTAGAGCATGAAGAATACCTACAGCAGTTAAAGAAGTTAACCATTTCACTTCTTATTGGTGATTCCATCTTCCTATACATAAAGTAGTGATTGCATACTGCCAACAACAAATATGCCCAGAGATTTCTGGATTTTGTAAATGCCAGCATATACTTGACAAATTGTCACTTTATCCACTACGGGTATTAACTATTTAGATCTTGCCCTCTCAGATACTTTCTCCTATTATACCACACCACTTCTTGTCTCCTTCCTAGTCCAAACTGGCCACCTCCCAAATAGGCCACCTCAGTTTGATTTTCTCCTGGAAAGCATAATTCACAGCCTGCAATAAATCCACATTGTGATGACTCCAAAACCACTTACTATTTACCACTTCTATCGATAATTACAAATGGTATAGTTCTCTAACAAATGTTGTATCTGATGCTGCTACCTAATCTGCTGAATTTTACAGAGTCTTGAGTATATACATTTGTACCCATTTGACATAAGCATAAAGGCAATTTGAAATCTAAACAAATATGCTGGAATTCCCACATGAACAAACTCTATAAGAAAAAAAGCTTCAGGACATTAATTCAATCCATTGTTTTAAAAAGTATTTAAATACATCCCTCAAACTTATCATTAGGAAATGCAAGGTTGGCTTTGAACTTCACATTGCAGCTAATTTAAAATGCAACCATAAGGTGTTCTTCAGCTATAAGAGGTTGCTTAGAAGTAACTAACAATTCTGTACTAAACTTATCTCTAATAGTATCTTTTTCTTTTAACTCAATGACATTGTTAATATTTTTGAGCATAATTTATCTTCCAAATTCTTCCCCCACCTTCCCATCTGCCCCACCATTCTCACTCACAACTTCCATTGCAAAGTTTCTCTGGGCAAGTCCTTTCAGCTCTGTAAAAAATTTAAACTACCGAGATGTCTGCTATGAAGCATTAAGTCCCACCAAGCAAAACTCCTCCATCAATTCAGTGCAAGTGTCTCCACTGGTTACATCCACAAGGTGTGGAGAACAGTTGTGGCACCAGTGCACAAAGGTGGCCCCTCTAACTGTGCTTGAAATTGCAGGCCTTGAAATCAAACAATTGCCATTTGCCATGCTACAAAATGTATTATTAGAAAATGAAGAAACAACCATACAGGTAATATTATATCCATGGATATATACTAGTTCTGCTTCTTAAAGGAGAGAATCATGACTGCTCATCCTGGCAGAGTTCTTTGTAAGGATTATAAAAGCCAATAATAAGGGGCATGCAGTCCATGCTGTCTACCTGAACCTTATAAAGGCCTTCAACACTATCCCCCATGCTTGGATTATTGAATATCTCTCCAATGATAACATTAGCCCAGTCGTAGCTCACTTGACTTTCTGACAGAACCCATATTTTAAAAGTCAGGAGTATAGGATCATAGGATCATAGGAGGTTACTAGACTATCAACCCAAAGGTAATTTCAAGCCTAGCTGTTTCATCCCAGTGCAATACCATAGATACTCTAGTCCAGAAGTGTCCAACCTGCGGCCCATGGGCTGCATGCGGCCCTCAGAGTTCTTCCATGCGGCCCTCGACCTCTAACTGCAACATCGATGTATGCATGACCCCAAAACACTTTTTTGTTTTGTGTTTTTCACTCCCTTGACCTGTAACTCTAACATCAGTGTGCGCATGTGCCAAAGCACCCTTCTAGTTTTGTTTTTGCACCAAAAAAGGGTCAGTGTGTTTATGCCATTATTTTGCGCAGAAGAATCTGTGTGTGTGTGTGTGTGTGTGTGTGTGTGTGTGTGTGTGTGTGTGTGTGTATGACAGAGAAAGATACATGTACAAAGAGGCTAACGATGATCAGTCTACCTACGGAACACAAACAAGTTACATCACAAATATATCGTACATCAAAAGCACACTTTTATTAAATTGTGGCTTTCCTGACAGGGAGAGTGTTTTATTGAATATGAAATCATACCTCTCAACTGTATGGATTTTCGCCTCATCTTCCAATTTATGTCTTTTGCTTAGGAAATAAAAGTAGTCATCCAAGGTAATGCACTTCCAGGGAGTAAGAATGAGACAGCAGCCTAGGGTTAATGGGTCAGTAGTGGATTGACTATATGGGACTATAGCATATAAAGTTATATTGCTTTTTCTGACAAACAAAAAAAAACACCCAGTACTGTTTTGTCATTGGTGGGTTCTAAGCAGTGGTAGATCTAAGATTGGACAACAGCAAGCTTAGCTTTGGTGGATCATCAATACTGGCAAATCAGGTGGGCACAATGTCATTTTTTTTAAATGTTGGGGGTTTTAGTGTGCATGTGTGTGCTAAACAGTAGATGATTATTAAAGACAGAGACTTACGGACTGTGGAGAATATGTTTCTTTGTTTCAAAACCTGATATTTTGGTACTAGGCATGCCAAAAGTAGATTTCGTAAGATATAGCTTCTTGCCATTTACAGTGGATGAATATTTACATTTAATGGACAATGTTAGCAGTATTAGTGTGGGCCTGTGGGGTTCTGAAGGATGTCAAGTCTACCACTGCCAATGTCTTGTAAAGTGACCTGGAAATGGATATTGGGATGGTGCTGAAAAAATACAGTAAGCGGGCTTAGAAATATAGTTTAAAAAAAGTGAACTTGTAATTTACAGGCCATAATTTAATTTATTTCAGGTAGTCCAGATCCTGGTAGATTGTACACCATTAGACTTAATTAAGGAGAGCTGTCATTCTGGGGAAATTAGCAGCCCTAGTTTCAGTGAAAGCTCTTTTGTTTGCAGGTAGGAAGTTGCAGGATGCTGATGCAATGTGTTTTATTTATTATTTTTAATGCATTTGTCATCTCAAAGCATGGTTTTCTTTGTTGCAAAAGAAGGCAGGACTGAATGAGTCATATAATGCTTAACTGACAATGATTGGATATAAAGATTATAAATGGTGTATAATGTTTGCAGCTACAGTTGTTTCAATGGTGTCTGTGATGCATAACTATTTTTGGGCCTGTGTCCCACTTTTATTTTTCGCTTTGTCCAGATTTCTTGCTTTAAGATTGAGAGGCATGGTTCCATACTAAATCAGAAGGTTGTATTTAGCTTGGAAGACTTTTCAGCATAATTATGAGAAACAGAGCCTTTTTAATATCTCTGCTTATTTCCAATATAAACTGCCATGTAACCTTGCAAATAACTTTCTTATTAAGCTACTTTAATTCTTTTGGAATTGACAGGTATGCTTCATTGCTTCAGACGTAAGCATAGAGTCCTAATGTGACTTTGATTTCTTGCAGCAGTCTGTGACTTACTTATCACAGTAACTTCTCTGTGTTTCTGGGTGTGTAATCAATTTACAGTTTGAAAGATGTTTTCCAAAAATAAAATACGTACATAAATAAAAAAAAAATAATCCTCTCTGCACTTTGAGCTCTTGACAAAGTCTGGAAATTTGTTTTTTTCAAAAGCGAAGGTCAGCATTACAGCTCAGTAAATTGTCAGTCTGTGAATAACTTCTGCACAAATTAAAATGTCTGAATGTCAAATGGCTTTAGAGTGGAGGAAAGTTATATGTTTACTCCAGTATGTAGTATGATCTTTGAGAGTTTATTGTTTTCTTATTGATTTACTTTTGCTGAGCAGTTGTTTGTTGATTTATTGATGGTGGGAAATTGCATGGATGAATCCATCTCTATTATGATTTTTTTTCAGATATTTTGACTTCCAGACAATTTCATTCAGTGATTGTGTGTCATGTGATTACTGAGATTGCCTATTTTACAAGTAGGGGCTTTGTGTGTGTGTGTGTGTGTGTGTGTGTGTGTGTGTGTGTGTGTGTGTGTGTGTGTGTGTGTGTGTGTGTGTGTGTGTGTGTGTGTGTGTGTGTGTGTAAGAGAGGGAGAGATTTAGTATGTATACAGAATATATTTTTTCAAATGGAATTCTTAGTTAAATAGGCCCCTGTTCTTGGCCAAGTAGACTTGAGTAACCAATATTAGCTCTTAGCCATCCAGCTAGGAAAGATTTGTATGTGGATTTTCCATTTGGTTTGATGAAGGCTATGCTACTTACTCAAGGAGTACATTTATGGCTATCCATCCAGCCATCCAGTTGTTATGTTGCTGAACTACATTGTTTGATAATGAGAGGAGCTTTTTCAGAAGCTGAAGGTTTTTGTGTCAAGAACCTGTCCATACAAAGTGGCTTGTTTATGTTGCAGTGAAGGCTGTGGTCTTTGTAGTGAGAGTTTTAAAAATAACCAATATTTCTGGGGTAGATGAAGTCTCTTAAGGCAGGATCTTTCTTAGCCTGGAAAGCAAGCCAGGAATGAAATGTATAGGGGCCAGTGAGAGACAGAGGAAAGCAAGAAGCTTTTTAGTCTGTTTGGATAACTAAGTGAACTTAGTCCTTTGACCTTTTTTGTCAGAAATGGATGTAGTCTTTCTTTTGGGAGGGTGTTTTGCTGAGGCACATGCCAAAAGGGCACTGCACTCAATAATGGCTGTTGTAAAGGAAGAATACAGGGATGTTATGACCTCCTTATACCCTGGATGAGATACCCTTACTAATGAAGTGGGCCATGTAAAAAACTTTCCGTACAATGGAGACAACATGGTGGTCAAAAGCTAGGTTTCTATCTAGCACCTCACAACTGATTGCATCCTTACAACATTGTTATTAATGTATAATGTAGTCCAAGAAACTTCTGGATAACTGAGGGTGAAGCAGTGAGATATAAGCGTGATATAGGTATCCCAAAAATTCAAAAAATCTCCAGAATAATCAATTGAGGATAAATTTTATTTCGTTCAGACAAGCGCTTTCACTAATAGTAGCTTCATCAGGTCTATTTTATACAAATGAATTAAAAAGCTGTTTTTATATAGTCTTAGCTGTTCAATCAGACTTAATTTCATCATTAACTTAAAAGGGAAATGTCATTAATTTTAAAAACAAATTCATATGTAAATAAAAAATCAAGTTTCCTTCTAACATACTTATGTGATTATCTTGCATCATTAGAACATGTTGAAAATGTATACTTATATATGTGCATATGTATAAAAAGTATATTAGCAAATATATATGAAGTGTGTCTAGGAAGAAAATATATATAAATAAATAAATAAATGAATAAATAAATAAATACCTAGACTTGTATATATACATATATAGATATGTTATGTCATCACAAGTACATCTAATGTATTATGAATATGCTGGGTGATATAATGATGAAAAGTCATACATGTGTGTATTGATGTAGTGGAATATTGTGTAGTGAATGAATATGTATCTCTAAAAAATGTATATGTAATGTAAATGACAAATTTTCATACTTGTGTGCAAGAATGCAAAAAATATATACCTAAAGATATTAATAATGCATATATGAGCATAACTGGATCTGTATAATGAACATAACACGTATCAGATATAATTAAATAAGAAACAATAAACATATACATCACTAAAAAACTAGTAAGAAACTTTTATATAAATACTTATAAAAACTTCTATCAATATTAAATATATGTGCTTCTGCATGATGTCAAAAAGCTGTAAATATAATAAATATGAGACACTTATATAATATTGATACTCTTGAAGTACATATTCTATATAAACACAAATAAGTCACACTTAAAAATGCTAAAAAATAGTGCAATCAAGATGCATCTATAGATCTGAAAAAATATTGTCTTACTTAATTTTCCTTCTTTTCCTCAATTTGGGCTTTATAGACACCCTCTCATTTAGGCCTTTCCCACTGTCTGCTCTTAGTCGTATAATCCAATCATTCTCTCTATCCTCCGTGTGATTCCGAATATCTCCTCCTCTGCTATTGATTGGTATGGCCTCTAAGACTCTAAAATGGAAAATATGTGTAGGGTCATTATCTGCCACATGTTTAGCTAAGGCGTTATTCTGATAACATTTCTTAATGTGATAAACGTGTTCTCTAATGCGGTCTCTGAATCTACGATTAGTTTTTCCTACGTAGAAGCACTTGCATACTTGGCATACTGCTAAATAGACTATGTTGGAAGTCATACAATTTGCTGCAGTAGTAGTCTTAAAGACTTTCCCTGTATCTGGGTGCAAGAAAGTGGATCTTATATCTATGTATGAGCAGAAATTGCATTTGCCACATGGCTCAGTGTGTCCTGTGTTGATGACAAGCTGGCCACTCTTAGTACCACATAACATCCTTTTCAAGTTTTTCCGATTTCTGTACTGAAATTTCGGAATAGCACCTACAATGTTTTTTATCTCTTCATTTATATCGAAGATACTCCAATACTTGCTTATAATGTCCCTAATCCTATAGCTATCAGAGGTGAATGAGGTCATAAATTTAACAACTGGGGAACTGTGCTCAGTGCCTGTGTTTCTATATAGGCTGTCAGGACCAAAATATGGTGTGGCAGTGGTGCTCCTCAAATTGGGTAGATCTTGTAAATTGCTCTCCACCTCATGTTCCTGGTATCCTCTCTCTGATAGTCTACCCTTCAGCAAATCTAGTTCTAAATTAAAGCCTTCGGTTGTAGGATTGAGTCTGGAGGCCCTTATCCCCTGTCCTCTTATAATGTTCTTGAATACAAATGAGGGGTGCATGCTTGATCTCATTAACAGGGAATTACTATAACAAGCTTTACAAAATATCCCTGTGTTAATCAACCCATTGGGCAATTTTTCTATGTACAAATCAAGGAATTCGATCTTATTCCTTGAATAATTCAACGTGAAGGTAAGAAAGCCCGTTAGGTTGTTGATGGTTCTGAGGAATAGATCTAGTTGTTCTGCCGTTCCTTTCCATAAAAGGAAAACGTCATCGACAAAACGTCGATAGAATATGACCTGTTCTACAAATAGTCCTGTTTTGAATAACACCTCCTCCTCCCAATGCGCCAATACCATGTTAGCATAGCTATTGGCATGGGTGCCCATGGCAACCCCATCCACCTGCTTATACGTGGTATCATCAAACATGAAAATGTTGTTATTTAAGACCAGGTCCAAAAAATGAGATATTAAATCTATCTTATTCATGCTATAGTCACTATGTTTCCTTAAATAATCAGAAATAAAGGATGATCCTTCCCTATTCGGTATAACTGTAAATAAAGACTGTATATCAAGTGTAGCAAACATAAATGACTCTAGTTCAGGTTGATCACCAATACATTCATATAGATCTAATAAAAATTGTTTTGAATCTCTTAATACAAATTTATTATTGTTTAATACAGGTCTAAGATTCTTCTCTATGTATACAGATAGATGCTCCGTAACACAACTTCGTCCTGAGACTATCGGTCTCATGGGAGGGTTAACCGGGTTCTTATGGATTTTCGGTAGTCCATGCATGATCGGGATTAATGGTTCTTTGATCAATAAATAACCAAATAAATCTTCATCAATCTTATTATTATGAAGGAGGTCCGTTAGTATATTCTTAATTGTTGTTATGATATGAAAAGAAGGAAAATTAAGTAAGACAATATTTTTTCAGATCTATAGATGCATCTTGATTGCACTATTTTTTAGCATTTTTAAGTGTGACTTATTTGTGTTTATATAGAATATGTACTTCAAGAGTATCAATATTATATAAGTGTCTCATATTTATTATATTTACAGCTTTTTGACATCATGCAGAAGCACATATATTTAATATTGATAGAAGTTTTTATAAGTATTTATATAAAAGTTTCTTACTAGTTTTTTAGTGATGTATATGTTTATTGTTTCTTATTTAATTATATCTGATACGTGCTATGTTCATTATACAGATCCAGTTATGCTCATATATGCATTATTAATATCTTTAGGTATATATTCTTGCATTCTTGCACACAAGTATGAAAATTTGTCATTTACATTACATATACATTTTTTAGAGATACATATTCATTCACTACACAATATTCCACTACATCAATACACACATGTATGACTTTTCATCATTATATCACCCAGCATATTCATAATACATTAGATGTACTTGTGATGACATAACATATCTATATATGTATATATACAAGTCTAGGTATTTATTTATTTATTCATTTATTTATTTATTTATATATATTTTCTTCCTAGACACACTTCATATATATTTGCTAATATACTTTTTATACATATGCACATATATAAGTATACATTTTCAACATGTTCTAATGATGCAAGATAATCACATAAGTATGTTAGAAGGAAACTTGACTTTTTATTTACATATGAATTTGATTTTAAAATTAATGACATTTCCCTTTTAAGTTAATGATGAAATTAAGTCTGATTGAACAGCTAAGACTATATAAAAACAGCTTTTTAATTCATTTGTATAAAATAGACCTGATGAAGCTACTATTAGCGAAAGCGCTTGTCTGAACGAAATAAAATTTATCCTCAATTGATTATTCTGGAGATTTTTTGAATTTTTGGGATACCTATATCACGCTTATATCTCACTGCTTCACCCTCAGTTATCCAGAAGTTTCTTGGACTACATTATTCGTTATTTCATCTTTAACTGAGGGAGTTTACCGTATTGGTGGTTCCACTTTTTTATTTTGACTTTGATTTTACTAACAAACCACCTTACGGAGCACTGAGTGCTGTCTCTCTTAACTGAAAAGTGACTTTTTGTACGGATCACTCTCTTATTAAGGGATTATTTATTCACATAATTTGTGATTTGTTGCCAGATAAATACTAGACTGTTTTCTCGTGGTGAGTTCCACTAATATAAGAATGGCAAACATCGAACTCGGCTACAATCCTCGAGGTGAACACCAGAGGAAGGGATCATTATATCGCCGCTTTAAGCAGCACTTGGACTGCACAGCTGTTTCAGCTTGGCGGCTTGATGCGTTGGCGACGAATGATGACATCGTTGAAGATACCATGAACATGGAGAAGTTACACTATCTCCTGGAAGGCGTTGAACGGAGCTTCTTTAAATTGAAGAGGCTGCAAGTACAGCGGATGCACTTGCAATATTGTTTGGACGTTAATATAGTGCCACGAGGTCTGCGCATATTTAATATGCCCAGCCAAGGCCGCGACTACCCTGAACTCTTGGCAGCCTGGCAGAAACTCAATTTGGAAGCTAGCAGGAAATATTTGGATTTACTTATAAACTTTTTTGCGCCAGAAGAGGAAGCGCTGAATAAGGATATCAACAACAAATATTCTACCATCTACAATGATTTTGATGAAGGTACTGTAACCCCTCTGCTTGAAAACGTTTTAGATAGTGTGTCAGCACTAGAGAGAAAGCTGATCACACAGAAGAAACATAAAATCAGCAGGCACTTAAACGATTTCAAATTAGGCCAAGTCTTTGCTTGGCCGAGATATAGTAATAATAATAGTAATGTGAATCAAGCTAAAGACTTTGGCAATCCGTTGCAAAATGTTTGTAATGTTCCGAATGTATCAAATGTTCCCTCAACTCTTACTAGCACAAATGTTTCATATAGAGCACCGCACAGTACTGGTAATAGAGATGCGAACATAGGATCTAGGAATACATCGAATTTAAACAGACTAGATAGTATTGCAGCAGTAAGGTTAGATAATAATACTAACTTTAGTGCTAGAGGGAGAAATGCTGATATGGAAAACAATAGTAACTGTACCAATTGTACTATCAATGTTAATACTCCCAATTCAAGTGTTAACAGAAGCATTGCCACCACTGACTCGAGTACAGTTGCACAAGTTTTACAACATAGCATGAGTGAGATAACACCTTTAGAGGTCGATACGAATACTTTAGAGACTATAACTGCCATGACAGGTGGCAGTGCCCTACAAAATAGTTCAACCAATGAGGAGGTTGTGAATAGAAAACAGGGAGGAGATAGAGAATTCATTAATAGTAATAATCCCAATGATTCTAATGATGTTATTCATGTCATGCATCCTAGCATGAATGAAGACATTAACTTATATCCAACAATCCAGGTGATTAAAAACAACTCTGGTATTAATGTTGAAAATGGAGAGGCAGTTGTGAGAAGGAAAATATTGGATTCTCATTTGAAGACTGGACAAGAGACAACCATGAATATCTCTTTTCCCCTCCCAGTACGTTTGGAGAAAGGTCCAAGGCGCACGCGCTCCATGAGCCGAGGGCGCCAAAAAAGAAAATACTCGGAGGATTTCCCTCAGAACCAAACATTGAGGAAAATGTGGAAGAAGTAAATGTTAGCTCAGTATTTAATCTGTCAAATAGAGTCCTAACAAAAGATGAGCTCTCTCTATTGGAAAAGGGCATGAATTTCATACCCAAAAGTAATAGTATTATAACGGAGACTGTATCAGATCTGAAACTATTTTGTAGAAACATTATGTTAAAACTACAGTTCAAAGACAACAATTACACACAACATACAGATAGAAAATTCACTTTTAAGAAACTTAGTGATTATGTTCCAATCAATCATCCCATTATAGAAACCTACCAACGGCTAACAGAAGATGAATTACATAAGTACTACAATGAGCACAGAGATAGGAGACAGTATTACTCTGATAACTTAACTCATGGTGAGAGAATGGGTTTAAGGAGTCTGCAGGCTGACAGCACTATTGTAGTCAGGCCAGCAGACAAGGGAGGACGAACTGTAGTCATGATTTTAACCAGTATTTTGCAGCTATGAAGGATATGCTAAGTGATAGATTCTATGAAATCATTGATTCTCATGCTATAAAAAATATCATAACAACAATTAAGAATATACTAACGGACCTCCTTCATAATAATAAGATTGATGAAGATTTATTTGGTTATTTATTGATCAAAGAACCATTAATCCCGATCATGCATGGACTACCGAAAATCCATAAGAACCCGGTTAACCCTCCCATGAGACCGATAGTCTCAGGACGAAGTTGTGTTACGGAGCATCTATCTGTATACATAGAGAAGAATCTTAGACCTGTATTAAACAATAATAAATTTGTATTAAGAGATTCAAAACAATTTTTATTAGATCTATATGAATGTATTGGTGATCAACCTGAACTAGAGTCATTTATGTTTGCTACACTTGATATACAGTCTTTATTTACAGTTATACCGAATAGGGAAGGATCGTCCTTTATTTCTGATTATTTAAGGAAACATAGTGACTATAGCATGAATAAGATAGATTTAATATCTCATTTTTTGGACCTGGTCTTAAATAACAACATTTTCATGTTTGATGATACCACGTATAAGCAGGTGGATGGGGTTGCCATGGGCACCCCATGCGCCAATAGCTATGCTAACATGGTATTGGCGCATTGGGAGGAGGAGGTGTTATTCAAAACAGGACTATTTGTAGAACAGGTCATATTCTATCGACGTTTTGTCGATGACGTTTTCCTTTTATGGAAAGGAACGGCAGAACAACTAGATCTATTCCTCAGAACCATCAACAACCTAACGGGCTTTCTTACCTTCACGTTGAATTATTCAAGGAATAAGATCGAATTCCTTGATTTGTACATAGAGAAATTGCCCAATGGGTTGATTAACACAGGGATATTTCGTAAAGCTTGTTATAGTAATTCCCTGTTAATGAGATCAAGCATGCACCCCTCATTTGTATTCAAGAACATTATAAGAGGACAGGGGATAAGGGCCTCCAGACTCAATCCTACAACCGAAGGCTTTAATTTAGAACTAGATTTGCTGAAGGGTAGACTATCAGAGAGAGGATACCAGGAACATGAGGTGGAGAGCAATTTACAAGATCTACCCAATTTGAGGAGCACCACTGCCACACCATATTTTGGTCCTGACAGCCTATATAGAAACACAGGCACTGAGCACAGTTCCCCAGTTGTTAAATTTATGACCTCATTCACCTCTGATAGCTATAGGATTAGGGACATTATAAGCAAGTATTGGAGTATCTTCGATATAAATGAAGAGATAAAAAACATTGTAGGTGCTATTCCGAAATTTCAGTACAGAAATCGGAAAAACTTGAAAAGGATGTTATGTGGTACTAAGAGTGGCCAGCTTGTCATCAACACAGGACACACTGAGCCATGTGGCAAATGCAATTTCTGCTCATACATAGATATAAGATCCACTTTCTTGCACCCAGATACAGGGAAAGTCTTTAAGACTACTACTGCAGCAAATTGTATGACTTCCAACATAGTCTATTTATCAGTATGCCAAGTATGCAAGTGTTTCTACGTAGGAAAAACTAATCGTAGATTCAGAGACCGCATTAGAGAACACGTTTATCACATTAAGAAATGTTATCAGAATAACGCCTTAGCTAAACATGTGGCAGATAATGACCCTACACATATTTTCCATTTTAGAGTCTTAGAGGCCATACCAATCAATAGCAGAGGAGGAGATATTCGGAATCACACGGAGGATAGAGAGAATGATTGGATTATACGACTAAGAGCAGACAGTGGGAAAGGCCTAAATGAGAGGGTATCTATAAAGCCCAAATTGAGGAAAAGAAGGAAAATTAAGTAAGACAATATTTTTTCAGATCTATAGATGCATCTTGATTGCACTATTTTTTAGCATTTTTAAGTGTGACTTATTTGTGTTTATATAGAATATGTACTTCAAGAGTATCAATATTATATAAGTGTCTCATATTTATTATATTTACAGCTTTTTGACATCATGCAGAAGCACATATATTTATATAGAATATGTACTTCAAGAGTATCAATATTATATAAGTGTCTCATATTTATTATATTTACAGCTTTTTGACATCATGCAGAAGCACATATATTTAATATTGATAGAAGTTTTTATAAGTATTTATATAAAAGTTTCTTACTAGTTTTTTAGTGATGTATATGTTTATTGTTTCTTATTTAATTATATCTGATACGTGCTATGTTCATTATACAGATCCAGTTATGCTCATATATGCATTATTAATATCTTTAGGTATATATTTTTTGCATTCTTGCACACAAGTATGAAAATTTGTCATTTACATTACATATACATTTTTTAGAGATACATATTCATTCACTACACAATATTCCACTACATCAATACACACATGTATGACTTTTCATCATTATATCACCCAGCATATTCATAATACATTAGATGTACTTGTGATGACATAACATATCTATATATGTATATATACAAGTCTAGGTATTTATTTATTTATTTATTTATTTATATATATTTTCTTCCTAGACACACTTCATATATATTTGCTAATATACTTTTTATACATATGCACATATATAAGTATACATTTTCAACATGTTCTAATGATGCAAGATAATCACATAAGTATGTTAGAAGGAAACTTGATTTTTTATTTACATATGAATTTGTTTTTAAAATTAATGACATTTCCCTTTTAAGTTAATGATGAAATTAAGTCTGATTGAACAGCTAAGACTATATAAAAACAGCTTTTTAATTCATTTGTATAAAATAGACCTGATGAAGCTACTATTAGCGAAAGCGCTTGTCTGAATGAAATAAAATTTATCCTCAATTGATTATTCTGGAGATTTTTTGAATTTTTGGGATACCTATATCACGCTTATATCTCACTGCTTCACCCTCAGTTATCCAGAAGTTTCTTGGACTACATTATTCGTTATTTCATCTTTAACTGAGGGAGTTTACCGTATTGGTGGTTCCACTTTTTTATTTTGACTTTGATTGTTATTAATGTGATAATTTGTGGGGACATCACTCTTCTCAAAGGGGATGATGATGCATCTTTCTGGCATTTAGCTTGAGGCCATGTTTCTGGCAACAGTTATTTGTTTGGGTGAAACCCTCTTGAAGCTTATTCAGAATTGTTTTATTAAGTCAGTAATGTGGATTCTTTACTTTATTGCAAATTTGTTGGCTTATTTTTGTGTATTATAGTATTGGACTGCTAATGTTAACATTCTAGATAGTTGGAATGCTGGAGTGGTTTTCCCAGTGAGAACTACTAGTGCCGTAGTGAATATCTGTTTATTTGTAAAAAAAATATATATTAACTAAGATGCTAGAGTTAGCTGTTAGATAAGAGAATTAGAATTAGAACAAGAACTAGAATTTTAAGGCAAATATTAGGCATTTATTACATTTATTCATTGTTCAAATGCACCTACAGTACAGCCAGGAGGTCGACTTTGGTCTCCCATGGCAGCGGAAGAGTTTGCTATATGATATATTTTATATGCGGCCCCAAGACCATTCCTGTTCACTCAATGCGGCCCCGTCAAGCCAAAAGGTTGGACACCCCTGCTAGTCAATACCCAGGATTGTATTTAGTAATAACTGCCCATGTCCAGGAGGGTTGTGGGTGTTATCCCGAGTAAGAATTTACAGTGCCCTATTCACTCATCCAGGTTCCTTTTGAACAGTGCCATAGAGAGTTCTGCTTCACATAAATTGGCAGCCAGTCACTTGAAAACAAATCTGTCCCTCCAGCATGTCCTATTCAAGTCGCAGGCCATATTTAGGTCCCTGGAACAGGTAGATCTAGTCCCATTTGATTTACAGATGTGCAGCAAATTCATTAGGTTTGGGTCAGAGATTGCTTTGTAAGCCAGGAATAAGTGTCCCTGAAGAAGTCTATACAATACTGATTATAGTGATCGGGACTTTAGTCAGTCTGTGTAAGGCACATGCTGGAGTCCCTTGATCTTCTTATTTAGAAACCTTTGAGGTCTCTACAATTACTGCAGGTGCTTTGTACAGTAAATGCAGAAAGGGGAGTTATAGGCGATCGTGGGCCTGATTAGTGATGAGCATAGAGGGGTTATAACCTCTTTTGTTCTAGAGGCAATACCTTTGCTAATCAAGTATGTGAAAGCCTTCCTTACTGCAGTAGACACATGGTGGTCAAAGTTAAGGTCGTAGTCTTCCTGTGATCGAAGATCTCTTACCACATCGTAGGTACATAGGGTATTGTTGTTAATTTGATAGTGTGAAAGGAAATTGTTTCTATCAAAGGGAATGATGATGATGTATTTCTTTGCATTCAGTTTGAGACCATAACTAAGATACCAGTCATTGGTCTGTGTAACATCCTCCTGAAGTATACTAGCATCATGTGGAGATTCAATAATTGCACCCAGTTTGCAGTCATTTGCAAATCGGGTCAGTCACAGACCTTTGTTTTGGCCTGAACTTCTGAGAAGTATATACCAACAGTAGGTGACCCAGCATTGACTGTTATGGCATCCTGATGGTGACAGATCTGCTGGTTGATGTGGAGACACCCACTGTGATAGTGCGTGACCAGTTTGTGAGCCAGTTGGTAACTCATCTTACAAAAAAGGGGTTTGCATTCAGTTTGCTAAGTTTATTTGTAATGCCTGAGTGTGGGATTGTGTCAAAGGCCTTTGTCAAGTCCAGGTATGCTGTGTGCAGACATTTGCCCTCGTCAATGGCCCTGGTTACATTTTCAAAGAAATCCACCAGGTTTAACAGACAAGATCTGCCCTTGACAAAGCCAAATTGGGTTTGATCCAAGGTTTGGAGGCTGCCTGTGTCTTTATTTATGAGGTCCATGATGATAGGTTCCATGGCTTTACAGATGAGGCTGGTCAGACTTATGGGTCTATAATTCCCTGGGTCAGTTGCTAAGCCACTGAGGGAATTGTAAACCGAAAACCCATCACCTGTGATGTCAGACAGGGATCTATCCTAGGGCCCCATCCACTTTGAAACATACTTCTTTGAAATGAAAGCTGATATCAGTGGACTATGACTAACCAAATTTGCTAGTGGTTATCAAATCTCATTCTGATGCTCAAATTCTTCAGCAAAGTATAGACCAAAGAAAAAATTGGGTGCATTACTTCTGTGCTTACAAACAAATATCCATACATAGTAATGTCTTTCGTCTTTTCCCGGTTAGGGGTCGCCACAGCAGAACTCCAGTCTGCTAATGATTGGCAGTGGATTTTTACAGTGCTGAGTTGCCAGCCCGATGCCCAACCTTCAAAGAAGGCACACCCATTCACGCACGCACCTACCTGCATGTCTTTAATGTCACTCGACTGTGGGGAGGACATGCAGACTCCACACAGAAGGCGCTCCAGCCGAGAATCAAACTGGATTACCTCTTAAACAAATATACATACATACATACATACAAACAAATATTTCAGGCATGGGCAAACATGCACTTCTTGCCTGCCAACATACCAAAACAGTTATTCCCATAATATGTGGCCAGGTTTTTCTTAAAAGTATCTAAACTAGTTCTTAATTTAATGTAATTTGTTAGTCTGTTCTGTGCATCAGCTACTTTATCGGGGACCCAATTAATTCATAGATTCATGGGTTCATAAGTATATATACTAGGCTAATGACCACCAGGGCCTTTATAAGCCTAGCCATGCAACATAACCCAATTGTGTCCTATGTATCATGGGCATTTATTAAGAGGGGCTATCTTAGGAAATTTTTAGAGGTTATGTGGGAGGATATGCTCGTTTGAGCATTACTATCTGCGTCTGTCTATAAGAGATATGGAGCCAGAACCAGGGTGAATTTCCAATTTTCCATCTACTGGTCAAGGTTGTGCTTAAACAGGGTTAGGAATGGACTCTGCTTCACACGGATGAGGACCCTGTTCCAAAGCAAAGGGATCCTCTGATATACATATCTGTCTTGCCACTATGTCTTATTTATGTCACAAACAAAATTAAAATTCTTGAATCAAGTTGTTCTGATGCTGTTCATTTTGTGGATGTGCAAAATAAATATGTGTGTATATATATATATATATATATATATATATATATATATATATATATATATATATATATATATATAGATATAAATATATACAGATATATATGATCTACTATTGAAATCTGGAAACTGCATTAATCAGCCGATGAAACAGTCACACCCAAATATGGATATACGTAATATCTAACAGGCAAAACATTGAAACTGTGTTTATAACTTTAGGTGACATCAGTCACCCAAGCTATGCAGAGTAACTTACCATTAGACTGTTAAGTCAATGGCACATGGTTTTTGCTGTTTTGCAGGGGTCAAGCCCCCCTGCATGGCCATGTGGGTGGCTGTGCCACCTACACCCACTGTAAATTATATATACCAACTCCGAGATCGCACTACAGTGGGGAAATGTGGAAATTCCCCTGTTACTCACTGTACCACAATCTTACCTCACAATACCGAACTCAGACTACTGAATTACACTGTACATCTGGTATTATGTATTCATAGTAGTGTGGTTTGGCATTGTGCCTCTTTGAAAAGTGCATCTCATCCTCAAACTCATGCCATTCGATCACCAGCACTATGTGATTTCAATAGTAAATATATATATATATATATATATATATATATATATATATATATATATATATATATGAACATGGGTGGACTGAATTTGGTCAACTCTGTCTTTGGTTGACACCTGTTTAGCCAAAAAAAATCGATTGATTAAATGGACGATTGACAAGTATGTGAGATCACACAATTTTTGGGGCAGGAAAATATGCCCTTCCTCTCAGGTTGTGCGATCTCAGAGTTAGTATATATAATTAACATGGCCCCTCTGCAAAAATGATACTTTAAACTAGTTTTCTTTTTACAGGTTTTGCATGCACTAATATTGTCAATTGGCACATATGCAGTAGTGTATTGGTGTTTGCAAAAGACAGTCTTTCAGTGTCAGCGCTTTGTAACTGTCAGGATTTGGGTGCTTTAATCATTAGCAGTACACCCATATACATACATATATATATATGCACTCATATACACACACACACACACACACACACACACACACACACTGAAAAAGGATATCTTGGCCGAACATCCACTTTCAAACGTTTGACCATAAAAGGTCGACTTTCCAAATGTTGACATGCTACTATGCATTCACCTAGCAAAAATCTCAGAGCATGCAAAACAAACTTAAAAAAAAATTAAAAATTTGATATTATGTTGTCCCTTCTCACCTTCGTTCTTGCTGGTTGAGTTTGGAGCTCCTCGGCTCCAACTCGGCTGATTTACTATAGCTCAAGAGCTTTTACTGGCTCGAGGCTAGCCCCTATCCCAACATGCCTAGCGGTAGCTACCCAGATCTCATTTGCTGCTTGCAGCGTCGAGATTTTGACTACTGACTCAGGCTAAGTACTTTGTACTTTTTTTCCACAGGATTGTTATCCTTCTCAAGGTTTTGTTTTTTAATTAATTCATTGGAGTGTATACTATCCCCTGTTAGTCAAATGACCCTTATTTCTTCTTGTTGTGGGTGTTTTTGGCTGTCATTTTCTTCCTCAGGCCTTGCTTTCCCCTTTTAGCCCATTTAAATTAGAAGGTTCTTCTTCTTTTCCCCCACCCTTTCTGGGATAGCCGTTTAAGTTAGTTGCTCTCCTATTGGGGGAGTCGCCATCTAAGTTAGAAGCTCTCCCCCTTTTTCTTATCTCATTTTAAAAAAAAAGAAAAAGTTTTCCTTTATTGTTGTTTGGGCTAGCCATTACAGCCTTGTAGTAATTAGTTGTTGTGTGCTGTTAACTTATAGCTTTGTTTTTTTCTACTGCAATGGAAAACATTTTCTGTCAATTATCCACTATGTCCTAAGAGTCAAAACCCTCTGGGTTAAAAAAATGCGACTCGTGTTGCCAAAAAATGTCCCTTACAGACGGGCACATGAGTTGTGTATATTGTTTAGGGACTGTTCACCTGCAGGACTTATGCCCGATCTGTCATGCTTTCAGTTCCAGAGTCCTGCAGGAGAGAAAATATAAGTTCTTCATCTCAAGGTCCTCAGCTAGCTAAAGTGTCTGAAAAACACACTAAGCCATCGGTTCCAAGTTTAGAACAGGCAAAATCCACTGAAAACCTTCAGCTCTGTCAGTTCCCAGCGCTGGCTCTGACAAAGCTAAGTCTTCGGCGGCTCCATCTGTGTCCTCGGAGCCAGTCCAGACCCATAAGAGAACAAAGTCTCCATCTTTGGAACCGGTACACTCTGCTCCACAATTTGCTGCAACCTGGAGTGGGCAGTCACCAGTACACTTTGCACTCCTCTCTGTCCTCCAGGCTTTCAGATCACAACATGGAAAGAGTGGTCAATAGGCTTCTGAAGTCACAGGCACTTGCTAAATTACTATCGAGCCCAGACCATAAGGAATTGGCTCCTTCAGCCCATCCAGCTTCTCCATTGATTCCTCCTCTGATTCTCTTGAGTTCGGAGCCAGAGTGCATGGAGGTCATGGTGATGGAACCATCAGCTCTGGTTACTTCTCCTTTATTGGGTCTGACACCCACTCTGATCTACTTGATGTCTCAGTCCATCAAGGGATCTGGGTGCCAAAGCTCTCACACTGACTCTGAGGGGGGGAAGTGGCATCAGACCCTTGTCCGACTCTGCTCTCCCTCTCAGATCTTTGGTGCAGGTGAGCTCGGCTCCCACATCAGCTTTGGGGCCATCGCTCTCGGTTCACAGGAGATCTCCAGGCTCTTCAGAGCCGAAGGCTCCTTAAACTTGGGACTGTGGCGCCTTTGAGGTGACAAGGAGCATGCTGTTTCTTGAGACTGCTCCACCCTTGGCTCCATTGGCTTCTTTTCCCTCGGTGCCTGTGCCTGCTTTTGACTCTTCTCCTGCCTCCAAGCGTAGGGAACCTGTACCCCAGGATGCCCCACTGGGTGACCCCACCTCTTCCAAAATCTCCCCTGAACATTCAGAGGAGGTCCCTTGAAAGAAAAGATGTAAGAGGAAGCATCTAGACTCCCCTGAATCTATCACGTCAGACACAGACTTGGATGAATCAGAAGGGTCCCCACGGTCCCCCTCTGAGGCTGTCTCCTTTTCAGACATCTTGGAAATCCTTAGACAGAGGGGTGACTGGAAGTCCCTAGCCCCTTCTGAGGATGAGTCTGTCTACCTGATGCATTTGGTTCCCGACCCTCCACCTCTTGGATGTCTACGCCTTTTGACCCACTTTTGTCTGTAGTGAGGTGAAAGGCATGGAGCTCTTTAGAGACCATGGAACCAATTCCGAGGAGACTGAAGAAATGTATTACTGCTCCCAAGGATAAATCCTTCCTTTCCAAAGGGATCCCTTTTGATGCCAAGGTGGTGGCAGCAGCCACTAAGAAGGAACTTGTGGAAACTTCTTCATCTGTCCATCCGCCGAACAAGGAGTGTCATACGATGGACAGGTATGAGAAGCGTATGTTTTCTTCACTGACCTTTACTCTCCGGTCACTGAATTACTTGTCACACTTCACATGACTTCAGAGGGATCTCCTGAAGGAGCTAGGAGATACCCTGCAAGATCCTACAGCTGAGGGAATTGCGAACAGGTCAGCTTCCCATCTTGCGACCTTGACCTCAGTGGTAAACTCCTCCATGAGGCTCATTTCTTATGCATCAGATGGAGCAAATAGGGCAGCAGGTACCAGAATAGCTTTGTGGAGACACCCCTGGATGCACCTTTGTCAGTTTGCAGAACCTTTCAAGTCTTCATTTACCAATACCCCCTTCGATGCCTCGTCCTTGTTCGGGTCTCAGGTAAAAGAGACTCTCACCAGGTGTGAACAGGATGGCAAGACTCTCTCTGTCATAGGAGTCTGTTTTTCCACTCCATCTAGACTCTATCCTAAAGGTCAGAAGAGTGGAAAGATGTGGTTCTGAAAATTCCAGGGAACTTCGTCTGACACACATGGAGATTTTTCCCCTAGGGGCAGAGGGGGAAACAATGATGGAAGATGCCACCCTTGTGGCAGAGGGGATCTGCAACAGCAGGGCAACAGAGATACATTCTCTGCTAGGCCCATCCAGCACTCCAGAAGGGAGGCCTGACTGTCCACCTCTGGAGGCAGTTGGGGAGCAGACTATCACTGTACCCAGCAGCCTGGCAAACTATCACAAGAGAAATATGGGTGTTGTCAATAATATTCAGGGGTTACAAAATTCCTTTTTCTCAGTTACCCCCTCAAAAGAAAAACATTCTATCCCAGATGTTCCACCCAGTCTTCAGGATCATGCAATCCTAGAGGTACAAAGATTGCTAGAAAAAAGAGCCATTCAAGAAGTCCCCGCAAACCAAATCAGATCCAGAACTTACTTAAGGTTCGTTTTAGTTCAAAAAAGACAGGTGACTGGAGACCCATTTTGGATCTCAGCAAGCTAAACAAATCGGTAAAACAGATGAAGTTCTGGATAGTAACACTGCAGTCCATTCTTCCCCTCTTGAGTCAGGACAATTGGATGTGCTCCATAGATCTCCAGGACATGTACTACCACATAAAAATGGAGAGGCAATCCAAGAGATTCCTACGCTTCTGGCTGGGAGCCAGTCATTATCAGTTCATAGCCCTGCCCTTTGGTCTCACCACAGCCCCCAGGGTGTTCACCAATTGTATGGCAGTGGTTGCAGCTCACCTGAGGCATTTAGGATTCCAGGTGTTTCCATATCTAGACGACTGGCTCTTCACTGCTACCACCGAGCATCAACTGATCAAAGCACGGGACTACACAATCCAAACTTGTTCCCAGCTAGGCATCACCATAAACTATGAAAAGTCTGCCTAGTTGCCTTGTCAGTCTATTACCTTTATAGGGGCAGACTTAGATATAAGACGCATGATAGCAAAGCTGCCTCAAGACAGGGTGTCAATCACTCGTCAGCAAGTTTTGTTTCTCATAAAGAAGACAAGAGTTCAGGCAAGAGAAGTTTTACAAGTCTTGGGCTCAATAACCACTGCAATTACACTAGTTCCTTTGGCACACTTCCACATGTGGATTCTGCAGTGGCTTCATTTCGCTCACTGGTCTTTCCAGGATTTACCAATGTTACACATGATCTTGATCATGGAAACTTGCATAAAGGACTTAGTATGGTGGCTTGTCTCCCCCAGGTGACTCTGGGAAGACCCCTTCTAGACCCCCATCCTGTAGTCACAGTGACCACAGACACCTCCCAGATAGGGTGGGGGGGCATTATCTAGGACAGACTGTCCAAGGAATGTGGCAACCTCATGAGTACCATTTGTGTAACAGTGTTCTAGAGATGAGAGCAGAGCGTCTGGCATTGCAAGCACTTCAGGACTCTATACCTACCAGGACCATTGCAATTCAGACAGACAATATGTTATTGGTATGTTACATCAACAAGCAGGGTGTGACCAGATCTTACCCCTTGTGTCGGGAGGCACTTCGAGTATGGCAATGGGTGACGTCTTCCCCATGTTTTCTAATTGAGATGCACATTCCTGGGAAATCCAACATGATAGCGGACAGGCTCAACAGGGCTATCCTCATGCCTCATGAGTGGTTCCTGAAGCAAGAAGTTGCAGACTTGATTTTTTGAGAATGGGGCCAGCCATGCTGTGATCTTTTTGCCACTCCCTGAACAACAAATGCAGTAGCTACTTCACCCTAGCCCCCCCCCCCCCTCTGGGACAGTCACCCAGGGATGCACTTGTTCACGATTGGCCTCTGGGACTACTCTATGCCTTTCCACCTTTCCCTCTAATTCCAAAGTTACTTCAGAAAGCAAAGTTGCTGGGTTGCAAGCCCATTCTCATTGCTCCTTACTGGCCTCGTTAGATATGGTTCCCATTTCTTCACCATCATCTTCAACTGGAGCCTTGGATACTGGACACAGTTCCAGACCTCCAACTGCATCAGTCGAGCGGTCTTCATCATTTCCTACAAACACTCAAGCTGACTGCTTGGTTCTTCCACTTTCAGTCTTAGCCAGGCTTCCAAACATTTCCCTGGCTGTACAACACATCCTAGTGTCCTCTCCCAAGCCCACTATCAGGAGGATTTACACTAGCAAATGGAAGAGGTTCTCTTATTGGGTGAAGAGTAATGAGATTGATCCCTTCACTGCTCCTGTTCACAAGATTCTTGATTTTCTGGCTGAAACCTTCAAAAGAGGGCAGCTGCATCTACAATTATGGTCCAACTAGCTGCCATCTCCAATTTTCATGTAGGAGACTTGGGTTCTAACATAATTTCCCATAATTGTGCAGAGCATTCTTAGGAGGTATAATTCTTTTATGGCCCCCGGTAAGAGAACCCCGCCGGGACCTAAACATTTGAACCAGCACCATCTTGTCCACTGAAATTTCTTTCTTGGAAAACCCTTTTCTAGGTTGCTATCACCTCAGCTAGATGGGTTTCTGAATTATATGCTTTGTCTATTTGCCTGCTGTATTTCATTTTTCACAAATATAGAGTCTCTCTTAGGACCAATCCTTCCTTCTTGCCAAAGGCATGTTCAGAGTATAACTTAAATCAGTCCATTGAGCTTCCTATGTTCTTCCGCAATGACGGCAACAAGGCAGAGTATAGACTCCACCAATTGGATGTTCGTAGACAATTACATTGTTATTTACACAGGACCAAAGACCTTAGAAAATCAGACCAATTGTTTGTATCCTTTGCTGACAATAAACAAGGTTCTCCAGTTTCAAAAGTGACCTTATCATAATGGCTGTCAGACACAATCAGTTGTTCTTATGATTTGCGTAAAAAGACGCTTCCAGGGAGGGCCAGAGGACATTCAACCAGGGCCTTAGCCACTTCTGTTGCCTTCCAAGCTAAATTGTCTATAGATTCAATCTGTGCAGCAGCAACATGGGCACATCCTCATATCTTTATCACTCATTACAAAGTGTATATGGTCTGCTGGAATAGGGCATCCTTTGGTGCCATGGTCCTGAAGAGTTTCTTCCAGTGAGTCACCCAAGAACCAGGTGCTGGGGACATGGTCCCAACCAGCAGGAATGAAGGCGAGATGGGACAACATAACATAAAGAAGTTATGTACCTACCATAAAGTTCCATGTTTTTGTCCTTCATCTCGTCTTCCTTCTTGCATCCCCCCCTCCTTCCCTCTTCCTGGATCTTCGAGAAGGAGCTCCTTTATTGGTTACACTGGCTGAGTTTCCTGCTGACATACCAGGTTAGTTAACCATGCCTTGTTTTTCCTCTTTCCTTCCTATCTTAAATGTTTAAGAGCTTAGTAAAATTTTGTTTTTTACTATGTATGTCTAGTGTGGGCTATTACAAATGAGATCTGGGTAGCTACCACTAGGCATGTTGGGATAGGGGCTAGCCTAAAGCCAGTAAAAGCTCTCAAGCTATAGTAAATCGACCAAGTTGGAGCCGAGGATTGGCTCTGAACCCAACCGGCAAGAAGGAAGGTGATATGAAGGACAACAAA
This sequence comes from Protopterus annectens, assembly GCF_019279795.1. Taxonomy (NCBI): domain Eukaryota; kingdom Metazoa; phylum Chordata; order Ceratodontiformes; family Protopteridae; genus Protopterus; species Protopterus annectens. The sequence goes on along the minus strand of NC_056735.1, from coordinate 1,856,837,077 downwards.
TGTGGAACATTATGGTAAGTACATAACTTTTTTTTATTTTGCAACTGCTGCTAATTATACACTAATTCTGAGATTGCAGATTTCCATACCTCAAGAACTGTGCAATCTTGCACATCTGTCGACCATCTGCGAAGTCAACTAAATTTAGTCAACTAAACAGATGTTGACCAAAAGTGGATTTGTGTGCATTCCTTCCCGCCATATATATAAATATCTAGAGCTACCTTCCTTGTTGTCTGGCTTGGATTACTTTTAATACCATCTGTCATACAAAGCTGATATAAGTATGTGCTTTGCACTTGCTATAACTGTTTCAGTGATATTTAATAATTCTGTGCTTAGTGTTCTAACATTTGTGTGTTAAATTGGGTGATATTTAATAATTTAGTGCTTAGTGTTGCTAAGTTTGTGGGCTAAACTGGTCTCTGGCATACTTCTGAACACTTACTCTGTTTCAGTGATATTTAATAATTCTGTGCTTAGTGTTTCAAAGTTTGTGTGTTAAACTGGGTGATATTTAATAATTCTGTGTTTAGTGTTGCAAAGTTTGGGAGTTAAACTGGTATCTGGTTGCCTTACTTTTGAACACTCTGGATGGCTCCATTTAATTTAGGTGGAAAATAAATATATGTGTCCTTACCTGATTTGCCTGTGGGTTAGTCTTTCATCCTGCCAGTATAAAGGATTCACATATTTGCAAGATTGTGCTCAATAGCTAGAGCTACCTTCCTTGTTGCCTGGCTTGGATTACGTCCAATACTTTCTGACATACAATACGGATATAAGTCTATATTTTGCACTTGCTATAACTGTTTCAGTGATATTTAATAATTCTGTGCTTAGTGTTGCAAAGGTTGTGTGCTTAGTGTTGCAAAGTTTGGGTATTAAACTGGTATCTGGCGTACTTCTGAACACTTACTCTGTATTTTAGTGATATTTGATTATTATGTGCTTAGTGTTGCAAAGTTTGTGTGTTAAACTGGGTGATATTTAATAATTTTGTGCTTAGTGTTACAAAGTTTGTGTATTAAACCAGTCTCTGGCTGGCTTACTTTTGAACACTTTGGCTGGCTCCATTTGATTTTCCCTCCCACTTACACTATTGTTGCTGTGTTCTTATAAATTGGTGGCTTTTGTCCGCCTCTTACTATAAATTTGTTATTGGACACTCCTCCCAGTAGCATTGCATAAGCTTATTCTACTGAGCACAGTGAAACTATTTTGGAAGGCTCACCCCCTTAGCTTATTAACCTTGAATTGTCTTCTGCTTCCTCCCTTTGTACTTGACAAAAAATTACACTCTATTCAGCTGCTTTTACTGTATTTTACTGTATTTTACTGTATTTATGCTGTATTTTCTTGCTTTAATACTTTATTTTGTTTTTGCTGCTGTTCTTAAAAGTATTCATTTGCATTTATACCACCTGTTTTTATTACTGCTTGTTAGTAGTCTGATTACATTGAGAACATTGTTTTACCAAACTGCTGTTTTATACTGTTTTTTTTTCTGTTGTGACTGATTTTAAGCACTTTAACTTTCAGATACCTCTGCACTTTTTAGCATAGGCTAGATTCAGTCTTACATAATCTAGACTGTCTTGTATCACTTGAGCACTAAAACCAGCTTTTCACTGAGATACTGAAAGATCTGAGGCATCCGTTGCTTCCATCCAACAATAAGTGCCTGCTTCTGCTCTTATATTGCACTCTTAATTTGTATTTGCATTCTGCTGTCTGTTTGAATTGGCAGAACAGTTTTTGGCCATATTTTACTGCATACCATCCTAGTTTGGCTGTAGCATAGCCCAGTTCCAGGCTTGCTGTTTCTGGGTCTGTTTAGTAACCTCTGAGCATCAAATTCAAGCAATCTTTATTGGAGAAGGCCTTTCTGCACCCTTGTGCGAGGAAAAGGGCTGTCTGGGTCCTATCTAATCAAGGGTGATTGGACTAGAGCTCAGAGAGGACATCCCTATTTGCTAGTTTGAGTTAAAAGAGTTACTTTTTTGTTTTATATAAGCCCCATGCCTGCACTTTCTTGTGTGTATCACACCATTGTGCACTGTGGCATAGCGGTAGTTACTATTGATGGTTATAGTAGCAAACATTTTGTTTGTTAAATTTTCCCTTAGCACTTTGCTTGTGTCCCTCCAGAGGTTTTTCATGGCTCAGCTCTATGTCAGTTAGAACACTAAGCCTAGCCTCAGTGGTACCAACACACCTCTCACCCACTAGTCATTCCTAAGTGCAATCTCTCTTTCTGATCATATAATTTTACCTAACACTATGGATGTACAATTTCCCACAGTTTCTCCAGCCAGCTTGGTCAACATGGGCATCCTGAGACAGTATAGTAGTAACTGCCTCATGTTCAACATCAACCCTCTGCTTCTAGACCATACAAACTCAACATGTGACCTTGAATCCATGCTGCCTCACACACCAGCCAGTATATATGACAATGAGCGGGTTGTCAGCATGTACACCTCACCTTCTACTCCACCCAAACCCACATCACACATACCTACATAGTCAGTGGTCCTCACCAGAAACATACCTACACACCAGAGGCTTCCCAAACACAAACACAAGCATGTTATACATAATACTTTCTCTGCAGAACACAATACACATAATAGCTTAAATTCCAGTGTCTCACCTGTCAAGCTCTTAAGACAAAACAAAAAAACAAATGTATTAGTCATAGGTGATTCCATCAAAAGACTCACAGATGTCCCTCTCACCAGGTTGGATAAGGAAAAGGTCATGGTCAGCTGTCTGTCAGGTGCCACGATCATACCTTTCAACTGTACAGATTTTCCCAGAATGTCCAGATTTTTGCCTTGTATTTTTGGTCTGTTCCTCATACAATTTTTGGTTTTCTGACAAATTCTTGAAGATTGAAGTCACTAAATAATACTAAATAATGACAGACATTAGAGTTTCAGATGTTATATCCTTTAGAAAATACATAATAATGGAAAACCTGCTATTCTAACAACTTTCTAAGCTTATAGCAATATTTCAATTCTGTCCCTATTTTTGGGCCTTTGTCCCCCCATTCTTTCTTGTTTTGTCCAAATTTCTTGTATGACAGGTTGAGAGGTATGGCCAGGATCCATCTTATTACACATGCACTTAAGTGTATCAACAGCAGGTTCTGTTATAACTCTGGCATAGTCCATGTTGGTCTGAATGACTTGAGACATACCTCTCTGGACTATATGAAGAGAGACATGATTGAGCTCTCAGACTATGTGTCACAGGCTAGTATGTCCATAGCCTTAAGCAGCATTTTACCTTCACCTAGGATGATGCCTCAATACAAACAGAAAATGATTGACTTCAATAATGAGCTTAGTTTCTGGTGTCATTCAAGGGGATTCAGTGTCTGTCAGCCTGGGATGACATGATCGACAGACTTCAATGCTTTGTCAGAGATGGTCTTCATCTGTCATCCCTGAAATTTCAGCTACGGGCCAAGGCTCTTGCCACCCCCATAGTGCCGTTTTTAGGCAGTGTCTCAAGGACAAAATTCATGATGTAAGAACTCCATCTAAGAACAGCCTTAAGGTTTTGCTGCTGAATGCAAGGAGTCTTAACATAAAACTGCATTCACTGGAAACAGTCTTCACCTTGGAAGACATAGACATCTGTGCAGTCACAGAAATCTGGTTCAAGACTGCAGAGAGCACCTCAGTCATACTGGGTTACACCTCCTTCCACATGTTCAGACCACAAACTGATGGCATGAAAACTACAGGAGGCAGTGTACCAATACTCATTAACGATAAATACACATCCAGATTGGATAGGCATCATGATTCCCTGGAGATACTTCAGGTGGAATTAACTGTTGTTAGGACACCTATTCAAGTCATTGCCAACTGCAGGACCCCCTCTGTGAATGAGGATACCCACTCTTCCTATTTGAATCAACTTGAGTCTGTCAAGATACATCTGAATACCATGGTTTTGGGTGACTTTAACTACCCATCCATTGACTAGGGAAATTACTTGTTCACAAATTCACTTGCCCAAAGGTTCCTTGACTTCTTAACGTCAATGCCCTGGACCAGCTAGATGACACCCTTACAAGGGGTGCCAACATCCTGGATCTGGTACATACCAACTTGGGGGACCATTGTAGCACCCCCATTGTCAGGTCTTCCCTGGTGAGATGTGACCATAAAACATTCAAAGTTACTATCACACCTGACCCAATTCTAGCACCAACTAAACTAAAAAACTTCCCCAAGGCAGATTATAAGCTCTTACAGGATGGTATAAATAGCTTTACTGCACTTACCCCCTCAGATGGAACTGGCAACTATGCTGAGTTGTACACAAGTACTTTATAGAAACACCTGAACAACAGCATTGACTCAGCTGTACCTGATAGGGCCAAAACAAGCTCCTCAAGGAAGAACAAACCTGTCTGGTGGACAACTGCCATAAACATACTTTAAAAATAAGAGAAAGAAATTGCTGTCTAAGAGTAAGAAGGAGTCAGCCCTAAACTAGAAACCATTCCTCCTCAGCGTAAACAAGTAAATAAGACTTCTTTTGAAGTCCACCAGAGCTAGCTACAAATCCAAATTAGCTTCCTTAGCTAAGAACAACCATAAGGCATTCTTTAGTTATATCCATAACCTAAAAAGAAAGGCACAGATTTGTGCAAACTGCTGGTTAATGATACCACATATACCTAGCCTGTGGACATTGTTAACCTGTTGGCTGACAGTTTTTGTGAAAACTTCACTCCGCTGTCCCCACCAGACTTACCCCAAGACATCCCTACCACCTGTCCTCTACCTTGTATCTCTAAAGAGCAGGTTGTGAATGCTCTCTCTAAGGTCAAAAACACAGCATCAATGGGACCTGATAACATTCCAGGCTGCATCCTACATGGGGCTCAAACAAAAATTAGCATCTCCATTGGGTACTGTTTTCAGTCATAGTCTAAGCACTGGCTTCATCCCAGTTGAATGGAAAAAGGCCACCGTTATCCCTTTGCATTAAGGTGGTGCTTCCACTGACCCCCAGGAACTAAACACCTATTAGCCTGATTAGCCTTATCTGCAAGGCCATGGAGAGAATCAACATGGACCTTATCAACAAAGATTTTGGTAATCTCCAAACACTTGACCCTACTCAGTTTGGATTTGTCAAAGGGAGATCATGCCTGTTAAACCTGGTGGACTTCTTCGAAACAGTCATCAAGGCCCTTGATGAGGGGAAATCTCTGTATACAGTCTACCTAGACTTAGCCAAGGCCTTTGACACTATCCCCCACTCTGGCATAATTGACAAACTCACCCAGCTAGGTATCAACCTGTATAGCATTAGATGGGTCACTAACAGGCTCATTGATAGAACCCATATAGTCAATGGGTCTATATTAGATCAGTGGATGCTTAAACAAGCGAATGCTGATTGATCTACCTTATTTTGGCGAAAGTTAAAAATATCGAAGCAACAGAAACTCGAATTTTTTCCTAGAGAAAGAATTCAGTTGTCTGTTTCTGTTGCTTCAGTATTTTCAGTGCTGTGGTGGAAAGTTACGGGTCGGATTCTGGTAAGTGTGCGATTGTGTGGATGTGAGTGTTAGGGTGGGTTAGGTGAGTTAGGGTTAGGGAGCGGGTGAGGTGAGTGTGCGATAGTGACGGATCTTAGGGTTAGGGTTTGGGTTAAGGTAAGTGGATAGTTAGTTGTGTGTGCATAGTTTAGTGTAGGGTTAGGTGTCAGATTTTAGGTGTATGTGTGTGGATTTCTGTTTGTTTGGTGTGCTTGTGTTGTGTGTATGTGTTTTGGATCAGAGATTTTTTTCCCTAGGAAAAAAATCGCTGATCTGACAGTTCGAGATTGTAAGCTTTTGCTTACATAAAGTCGATCAATCAGCGTTCGCTGATCTAATATAGACCCTAGTCAATATAGGGGAATACACCATAAACAGCAGACCTGTAACCAGTGGTGTCCCACAGGGTTCAGTCCTAGGACCTCTACTATTTCTCAGAAGTGCAAGCTAAAACTAAAGGTCTGTGGCTGACAAAGTTTGCTGATGACTGCAAATTTAGAGTGGTCTTAGAATCTCCAAATGATGTCAACATCCTTCAAAAGTGTCTTACACAAACAAATGACTGGTGCCAAAGTCATGGCCTTAAACTCAATGCAAAAAAATGTATTATCATCTCTTTCAGTAAGTGTGATGCTTCTGCTAACTACCACATCAATAACAATACTCTAAGTACGCACTCAGTGGTGAGAGACCTGACCACACAGGTTGACAGCAATTTTACCTTTGATCACCATGTCTCCACAGTGGTAAGAAGGGCATTATATATTGCTCATCTCATAAGTAAGGGCATTGCCTCCAGAAAAAAAGAAGTTATAACCTCCCTGTACTCTTCCCTCATCAGGCCAATAATTGAGTACATGCTCCTTTTGATATGTACCTTTCCAAGCACCTGCAGCAATTGGGGAGACCACAAAGATTCCTCACAAGGAAAATTCAAGGTATTCAGCATCTGTCCTATAAGGATTGTCTGAAATCACTGTTACTTTATTCTGTTTTATACAAACTACTCAAATGCAATCTCTGCCTTGCATATAAGGCCATCTTTGACCCTGCTTTACTGGAAATGCTGCATACCCGTAAGTCAAATAGTACATGGGTTAGTCGCTCTAATGGCCTTGACCTGGTATTTGACATTAGTAGAACCTGCTGGAGGGACAAATTTATCTCCCAGAGGTTACCAGACCTTTGGAACAGACTCCCACTTAATGTGAAGCAGAGCACTTCATTCACCCTCTTCAAATGCAATCTGGATGATTGGATGGGTAATTGTAAATTCACCACAGGGGTTCCACCTATGTCCCTCTTGGATAGGAATAATAGGTGCTGATCATGGTAATAAGGTTAAAACTTGGCTAGGCTTGTAAGGGCCCTAAGGACATTAACCTAGTAACCTCCTATGATCCTATGAGAGGGAGCAAGTGAGAGAGACAGAGAAAGAGTGAGAGTCTTAAGACAATTGTTTAAAACAGCAGATGCAGACAACAAACATTTACATGTATTAAAAAATAATGTTCAAATTTTCCTTTTTAAAATTGCTTTCATGAGGTTGAATTATTTATACCTGGTGATTAATAGCTTCTAATTTAAATTTAATTTATTCTATGTAACTTCCCCATACTTGATTCAAGGTCACACATTCAAGAACCATACATTTTAAACAATGTCTCAAATATGTTGTCATTACATTTTTTGCAAGTGCATTATTATTTGTTTTCCTTTTTTGTATCATTTTATGCCTCTGTTTTCTTTCTTTAAATTGTCTTTTGTTTTTATTTTAATAGAAGGCTTGATAACCCATCCTCTATTATGTCAGACTTGTAGATGGCATCTTTGTTATGGTGCCACCTTTTATATACAGTAAAAAGACAAGTAAGAAAAGAAAAGGAATTTATATTCATCCTAAAACGCAAAAACAATGCATGTTTAAGTTATATGCTGACTGTACAACTAAACATTGTGTTTATGTCACTAAGTGTTTACAGTGTCAGTTTATTTTGTCATTAACTATAGGCTCTTAAAATTGATATTTGCAGTCACATAAAGACTGGTTGCAGAGGAAGCTATGTAATATGAAGGAAATTAACTCTTGAATTCACAGAGGGCTACCACTAGCAGTAAGCCTTCACATGGGTGGTCAACCTCTTGTGGACTCCCTTTCTGATTGCTAGACAGGCCCACTGTAAGGAATCTACATGGTTTGCAGAATCACTGTGGGGGAAGGGGGTTGTCTCCATGATCATGCTACATTAGGGAAACCACTGTAAAAAATTTCTCCAAAGCCAACTTCACTCTTCTTAAGGCAGAAGTGGCAAACTTCACGACACCCATGCTGACAGATAATAGAGGTACAACTGCTGAATCCTATGCAAATGAACTTTATAAGCACTTACACGAGTGCATGGATCATGCAATCCCTAACAGAACCAAGATGTTATCCTCCAAAAAAAGGAAGCCAATCTGGTGATCCCCTGCCATAAACAAACTCTACAACAGAAAAAAGAAACTGTTGCAAAAAAGAGTAAAATCCCATGATTGGAGGAACTATGTGGTCAGCCTCAGTAAGAAGCTGAGATCCCTTATAAAATCTTCCAAAGCTAGTTACGAAAACAAAATCACCACTGATTCTAAAGACAACCACAAAGCATTCTATAGCTATGCCAAGAATCTCAATGGCAACACTCAGATCTGCTCTGAGTTACAGCACAATGGCACTAAATATATAGAACCAACTGATATTGCCAACATCCTGGCACATAGGTTCAGTGCTAACTTTACCCCTCTCGCACCCCCTAAAGGACCCATTTCTATACCGGAAGAATGCAAAGTTGCTGTAATCACGGCTGCACAGGTAAAAAACACACTCTCTCCAAAGCCAAGAACACAGCATCCATGGGACCCTACAACATCCCAGGCTGTGTTCTACATGAACTAAAGAATGAACTGGCACCCAACCTAAGTACCATGTGCAATCATAGCCTCACCTCAGGCTTTTTGCCCACTGAATGGTGCACAGCAACGGTTATGCCACTCCACAAAGGGGGAGCCACCACGCACCCCAGGAACTACCGCCCTATTAGCCTGATGAGCCTGGTCTGCAAGGCTATGGAACGTATCATCATGGAACTTATAAACAATGACACTGGTAATCTCCAAACTCTGGACCCTACCCAGTTCAGGTTTGTAAAAGGCAGATCGTGTCTCCTAAACCTGATAGACTTTTTTGAAGCGGTCACCAAAGCCGTAGATGAGAGTAGGGTGGTTCACACAGCCTATCTAGATCTCGCCAAGGCTTTCAACACCATCTCCCACTCTGGAATTATAGATAAACTCACTAAACTAGATATAAATCCCTATGTCACAAGATGGATTGCCAACTGGCTCACTGACAGAACCCACACTGTGAAAGTAGCAGACTCTAAATCCAACTTCAGACCTGTGACAAGTGGAGTACCACAGGGTTCAGTCCTAGGTCCTCTCCTGTTTAATATCCACTTCTCTGAAGTACAGGCTAACACAGAATGTCTTTGGCTAACAAAGTTCACAGATGACTGCAAAATAGGAGCCATAATCAAAACTCCTAACAATGTGGACATCCTACAAAAGGGCCTCACTGAGACAGGTGCCTGGTGTCAAAGCCATGGCCTCAAGCTCAATGCCAAAAAGTGCATTGTCATCTTTTTTGGTAAAAACTCTGTACCCATGGACTACCACATAGATGGTAGTCTACTTAACATCGAAAGTGTGATAAGAGACCTTGGGACACAGGTGGACAGTTGTCTCTCCTTTGATAATCACATTGCCACAGTAGTCAGGAAATCCTTCTATGTGGCACACCTCATCATAAAAGGTTTCTCATCCAGGAAAAAAGAGGTAATTGTTCCCCTCTACTCATCACTCATTGGACACCCCTTTTGGTATGTACCTTACAAGACATCTACAACAACTGGAAAGGCCGCAGAAATACCTCACAAAGAGGATTACTGGCCTCAAACAGATGCCCTACGCAAACCATCTCAAAAAACTCTAGCTTTACTCTGTCGCATAACGCCTACTCAGAGGCAATCTCTGCCTAACATACAAAGCTATGTCAAACCCAGAGCTGTTGGACATGCTCCACTTAAAGAAATCCCAATCCCTCCAAGCTACATGCTCTAGGGACCTAAACCTTGCCACCACAATAAACAGAACATGCTGGAGGGATAGATTCCTGTCCCAGAGACTTCCCATACTCTGGAACAAACTACCTATTTATATCAAACAAAGCTCCTCATTAGCACTCTTCAAGAAAAATCTTGATGACTGGATGAGAGATAGGAAATTCATCCTGGGGATCAATTCTGTGCCTCTGCTTGACAGGGGCACAGGAAAATATTTTTCCTGGGTGACATAAGCCAGGGTACCATTTGGCTAGGCTTATATAGGCCCTAGGGCCAATAGCCTAGTACCTACCTATGAACCTATAAAATAATAAAAAATCCAACCACGTAAATGAGATGTAATTTTATTGTACACCACCAAAAAGACTAAGCGCTTTCGCTAAATTCATATAGCATCATCAGAGTCATTTTGGTATCTAATCCATACTGTTTAAAAAGAAGCAGCATCCAATCACTACTCACTGCTAATTAATTACATAATTTCCTCATAATTTGAACATTTTGACACGATTTACCAACATTTATATATAAAATCATATACATTGTAATACATATATTTATTTTTAAAAATTATTATATTATATAAATATCTTATATGTGTACCTTAAAAATTCACCTTAAAATCTATTTTATTACATTTGCCCTTTGCTTTAACAATAGTTTAAGGGAAATGTCATTCAGCCATGGTGAATTTTGGGCATTTAACCGCATCTGCCATCTCATTTCTTTAACTTCTACTTCAGTTTCTATGTCCCCTCCCCTTCCATCTATACAAACTTTATCTATAATGAAGAAAATGAACTTTTTAAAATTGATACATTTTTTACTATGAGTAAACAGAGCATTACATTTATTTTCTTTCCTAATTGCTCTTTGGTGTTCAACTATTCTATCTCTTAGTCTCCTGTTGGTTTTACCAACGTAAAATGCTTTGCATCATAAATGCTTATCATCACATATGGCCCATTGTTTATATACCTGCAATACCTGCAGGTTCCACATTTTGCCATCATAGAAATATTTTTCATTCTGTTATCATTTGTATTCAACCAGTCCTTTAAAATTTCCCCCTTTTATATGTTACCCTCGGTTTAGCTCCTATTAAAGCTTTTGTTTCACCATTGAGACAGGTGATGATAAGCACCTATAGAGCAACCATTGCATGCCCAGGAAAATCCAATTGCAATACGCCGAAGTTAGTATATGTGGCAACCTGTGTATCAAGCAAAGCATTTTACATTGGTAAAACCAACTGGAGACTAAGAGATAGAATAGCTGAACACCAAAGAGCAATTAGGAAAGAAAATAAATGTAATGCTCTGTTTACTCATAGTAAAAAATGTATCAATTTTAAAAAGTTCATTTTCTTCATTATAGAGTTTGTATAGATGGAAGGGGAGGGGACATAGAAACTGAAGTAGGAGTTAAAGAAATGAGATGGCAGATGTGTTTAAATGCCCAAAATTTACCAGTGCTGAATGACAACATTTCCCTTAAACAATTGTTAAAGCAAAGGGCAAATGTAATAAAATAGATTTTTAAGGTGCACATATAAGATATTTATATAATATAATAATTTTTTAAAAAATAAATATATGTATTACAATGTATATGATTTTATATATAAATGTTGGTAAATTGTATCAAAATGTTCAAATTATAAGGAAATTATGTAATTAATTAGTAGTGAGTAGTGATTGGATGCTGCTTCTTTTTAAACAGTATGGATTAGATATCAAAATGACTCTGATGATGCTATATGAATTTAACGAAAGCGCTTAGTCTTTTTGTTGGTGTGCAATAAAATTATGTCTCATTTATATGGTTGGATTTTTTATTATTTTATAATTTTAACCAGTTTGGTATTTTTTACACTATTTGATTTACCTATGAACCTATGTTAATAAGGCATTACACAGAAATGTCTAATGTTACTTCGCCATGTGCTATTACCTGGGAATACCTGTGTTAAAGGATTTATAGAGCTGCATGATTCAGAGGATCACAAGGCTGCATAAATTAGCAGTGTCAGCCATGTTAGTTAACATGGTCAAAATGCCATGCTCCCTCATTACGAGCAGGGGAAGAGATTGTGTTGTAAGTAAATGTTGGGGAGTTTAGTGGAGAAGTAGAGGCGGTGAGTTGTGAGTGACTGTGTGTCTGTGCGTATGCAGTGTGTGTACACTTTTACAACATCATGAATGTTGTTCTATTGCTGTGTGTGTGTGTGTGTGTGTGTGTGTGTGTGTGTGTGTGTGTGTGTGTGTGTGTGTGTGTGTGTGTGTGTGCGTGTGTGTGTGCATTTCAATGTATGCATGTGTGTGGGAGAGTGAATAAGACTGGAGTCTGTGCCAATGAAAGACTTTTGAACTGCCAGTGATAATGCCAAAAAGTACTATTTAGCATTGGTAACAGTTATATCTGATTCAGAGACATGTGAAGTAGCCAATAATGAGTTCATCCTCATTGCAGTTTGCAGCTTTTCTTGTCTCTGAATCACATTTTATGAAATTGCTTAAGTTGATGTTTTTGGCTGCTGCAGTTTATGGGAGCACAGAGATTCTTCCTGAATACAAACAAAGCCTTTACAGAATAATCTAAGAGAAAATCATCTTAAGGATATTAACCTCAGAATGTCTGCCTGTATGAGTATGGAACCACAAATATTCCAACAGACAGCATATCGATAAAGGTTAATAGATAAGAGGGGGACTGTATATTATTAGGTTAGGCTTAGTAATGTAGGGTACATATCATTTACTTTCTGAGTGCTTAAACATAGGGCACTACAGATTGTATAGCTGTGGGTAGCACTATTAACACAAACAGAATTTATTTATAGAACTAGGCAACAAAGAAAAGGTAAACCACATGAGAATACCATCATGTCTTTATTTTCATACTCTTATGGTATTTCATATGGGATCCCATTGTTACTCATCTTCAGGTTACAGGTAGATGAAAAGTTAAGATGAGTTTTTGGATGAGAACAGATCACTTTTCTGAACTAGTACAAGCATTCATCCCAAATAACAGGAAACCTTGATGCAAAAATAAATTGTAGTAAAAATTCTCAGAGTTGTGCCTGGCTCTGGCAGCCCACAAAGTCAATTACTCACATACTATCTTAACTCTAGTTGACTAAAAACAAACATTATCGCTATAAGATCATGCATCTCATACAACATTAGTATACAATTGAAGTAGTCATCCATGGAAAAATTCTATAAAATAATTAACCAATGATAATTGATGAGCAGGACTAGTAACCACTCAACTGTATAAAAGTAGCCATACAAAATTTGTTCCAGGAACTTTCAGATTAACTTAACAGCAAATTATGTCCAGAATTTGTTTTGGAAGCTCAAGCTTCCAGGCAGCACTACAGGGAGGGAGGGAAGGGGGTGAAAGCAACAGAAAGCAGATATCAGAGATATTACGACCTGTTCCCACAAGCTGTTAAACAAATCAGCTCCACAGAAAATGTTTCAGGACCTCTCCATCACATTCCACTTCGGACATTAAACCTCAGGAGACAGTTACCCTGGAGATGTATAACAATAGTCAACAGTGATAATTTTATGCATTTATGTGTGCATGCCTGTATGTATGTGTGTATCTCTCTCTCGCTCTCTCTCGCTCTCTCTCTCTCTCTATATATATATATATATATATATATATATGGTTCTACCTGACTTACCACAGCAGCGCACCGACATCGAACTGAGCTGCTCCAGAAGATCGAAAAGATAAGAAGAGAAGATCGCGCGCTGGAATATCGACGCAGGCCAGAGAGAAAGACACGACGATGAAGACCAACGCAACACCGCCGAGCAGGACCCGAAGGATGTGGCTGTATGAGTATAGTAGGACGGAGTGTAGGGTGTGGTGTGAAGTGAGTGAGGGGTGTGGCAGGTGTGTTAGGTGGTTAAGGGAGGGGTTGGTGGGTTAAAGTGAGTTAGGGTTTAGGAGTAGTTAGGGGTGGGGTGGGTAGGGTGGGTTAGGGGAGGGATAGGGGTGGGTTAAGGTGTTAGGTATAGGGGGGGTTTAGGGGGTGGGTTAAGTGAGTTAGGTTAAGTAGGGTAGGTAGGGGTTAAGGTAGGTAGGGGGAGTTAGGTTAGGAGCGTGGTGGGGTAAGGTTTGTGCTGGTGCTTGTGTGTAGTTGGTGGGCTTGTGGTGTGTGGGGTTTGTGTGTGTTGTGTGTATGTGGTTTGTGTGGTTTTGTGTGTTGGGGATGTTGTGGTTTTTGTGTTGTTGTTTGTGTTTGTGTAAGGGGTTTTGTGGTTTGTTGTTTTTGTGGATGGTTTATTTTATGGTATGTTGTGGTGTTATGTGTTATGGTTTGTGGTGTTGTCGGTGGTCCATATATATATATATATATATATGTATGTATAGATATGTATATGCATATGTATATATGCAGTTATTTATTTTGTTTTTTTTTTATTTTATATTTATTGACAGTGTGGTACATTGAGGTTCTACTGGACTGTTTTCAGACTTAACCTGGGGATACATGAAACTTCTAGTCAGACCAAAAATAACACATGCCAGTTGTCACACTGCCAGCCCAGCTATTGGGAATTTTGTAAGTAATTATATGTCATTTGTGAATATTGATATGATTTATACAGAAGTGTGTGTAAAGTACTTAGCTAAAATGTAACCAGAGCATGCCATACTGGAATAGAACAGGAATGTGGCTGCACTATTGTGACTGTTTAGATGGATATGTTTAATAGAAACTGGACCACAGGAGGTTAACGTGAAAAAATGCAGAGAAAATAGTTGAAATTAATTTTTTTAATAATTACTGGACCATAAACAGAAGATGTTATCTCTGTTTCAGTGCAGTAGCAGACACAATGTCTAGAGCTGCAAGTTTTTTGTATTGTCTATTACGAGAAATAATTACTAGGTTTCAAATGTAGAAGTGTTTTATTGTTTTATGACTTCCAGGGTCTGCAAACATCTGAGAGATATGTATTTTTCACAGAGAGATGCTAAATTCTGTTAGTTTCTGACAATGGGGGTTCAGCTTGGAAACTGAAAGTCAGGTGACAAAAAGTGATGTCATCCAAACTAACCCAGCAGTAATATTTGATATTAATTTAAGAACTCTATGAGAGAGAGGGACAGGGCATTTTGTATTTTGTCTTTGACCAGGAAACATCCACTTACCTTCTGCACTTGCCTTGCTGTAAGTAAGTTTATAGGACAGAGTAACACTTTTAGATTCAGATAGGAATATAGTAAATTATAGCTTAGATGTTTTCTTTATTATTTGAGATTGTCCTGCAATGTTCATATTAAATATTTCCTGTGATTTTTAGCTCTGATGTAACTGATTACTTATTTAGTATTGTCTTGTTCTTTTATTATTTATTATTAAATACAGTCAAACCTTTTCATTGTGGTTGGTCTGTTTAGAGATATTTAAGCTCCTTAAAGTACTTGCATATCTATATGGTGACACTGTGCAGGACACTCCTAAATACCCTTACTCTTGGTCAGACTACCATTTGGATTAATAGTAACATTACACAGTAAGATTAGATAGCATTTATTAAGGGCCTTAAAGAAGCTAATAATAGTTTGCTGGTGGCAGTCGAAACTTCCTTATAGTCTGGATAGAAGGGAGCATAGCTACTAAACCTGTGCCAGCCTTCCCCAGGAGTGTGTGTGTGTGTTTTTATATACATGAAATCTCAAAGAGTGTGTGTGTCAGCTACTTGGGCAGGGACATGAAGCACTGGTTGGACAGACAGGGTACTGGGGATCTTGATTTGGCCACTCAGCTGAGATCTCAACCCTATAGCTGTGCCAGTGGGAAGTCTTATTGGGGATCTGGAGAAAGAGGGATAAACCAGCTCTAGACTGACTGTGGTGTCTGTGTGCTCTTAAGGGAAATTGCACTTTACTGTGTGTGTGTACTTGTCATCTTCCTAGTGTGTATGTTCCCCACTGTTGCCAATGGTGAGGATTGAGGGTCCATGATTACTGGGCCAGTGCAGGGGTTTCACACCAGTCATAGTGTAATGTTATCATAGTCAGACAGAAAATTTATATAGATAAATTACACACACAGGATCATAGTATAATCTGTAACATTATCCCTCAGAATAAGCTATTTTTATATTTTAAGCAGTTACAATTACATTATAATACATATAAAAGTTATGCTGTGAAGACAATATTTGTTTGAGTTTGTCACTTTATCGGTAAGAAATCACTTGAATGTTGCTTGTTTGATTAAAAAAGGCTTTAGTTCTGAAATTTAAGAAGGGGTGTAATAGACTGTATAGGTAAAGGGATGTAAGCCCATATTTTAGCAGCATGTCTGGTCTACACAAGCATGGGAGAACATTGCAACCCCCCACCCGGTGTAATGTCCTCATCGGTCAGGTCAGACCATAAAGCTGTCTCCTTGAAATAAAAATAAAACCCAGGACCCCAACTAACCTTGGAACTTTTAGGAATTACTCTAAGGAAGACTTCCTACTTTTCATAGGTTCATAGGTAGGTACTAGGCTATTGGCCCTAGGGCCTATATAAGCCTAGCCAAAAAGGTGCCCTGGCTTTCGCCACCCAAGAACATTATTTTCAAGCAGAGCCACAGAGGTGATCCCTAGGGTGAATTTCCTATTTCCCATCCAATCATCAAGATTTTTCTTAGAGTGCTAATGAGGAGCTTTGTTTGATATAGATAGGTAGTTTGTTCCAGAGTTTGGTAAGACTCTGGGACAGCAATCTATCCCTCCAGCATGTTCTGTTTATTGTAGTGACAAGGTTTAGGTCTCTAGAGCGTGTAGCTTGGAGGGATAGGGATTTCTTTAAGTGGAGTATGTCCAACAGCTTTGGGTTTGACAGATTGCCTCTGAGTAGGTGATATGCGATGGAGTAAAGCTGGAGTTTTTTGAAACGGTCTGCGTAGGGCATCTGTTTGAGGCCAGTAATCCTCTTTGTGAGGTATTTCTGTGGCCTTTCCATTTGTTGTAGATGTCTTGTGAGGTACATACCAAAAGGGGCATTGTACTCTATAATGGGTCTAATGAGTAACGAATAGAGGGGAAAAGTGACCTCTTTTTTCCTGGATGAGAAACCTTTTGTGATGAGGTGTGTCACATAGAAGGATTTCCTGATTACTATGGTGATGTGATTATCAAAGGACAGACTACTGTCCATCTGTGTTCCAAGGTCTATTAAGTGACACCCTGACAACACTTGAACCCCATACCCCCCAAACACTGAGAAAAACACTGCCTATGTAGAAGTGTTCATGGAAACAGTGTACAATCATGTTAAGGGCTTACAAATACAGCTGTACTAATTTGGAATAAGAACAGGACAAACTAAAAAAAAGCCACTCTGACGGAATGTCATCATTAATAGGTTTTATAACAAAAGGAAGAAAATTATGGCAAAAATTAGGAATTGCAATAACCTGCAGGGTAAAAATTCCCATATTAATTTTAATAAGCAACTCAGGGGGTTAATCAAATCTACCAAAGCCAAATGTGAGGTAAAATAGTTTCCCAGGCCAAGGACAATCACAAGGCATTCTTCTGCTGTGTCTGCAACCTCAAAGGCAGTACACAACAATGCACTGAATTAATTGTAAATGGAGCCACTTATACTGAGCCAGTAAGTATGGCAAATCCACTGGACAACAAATTTAGCTCCAATTTTACCCTCATCTCTCCCAAGGCACCCTTCAGGAAATACCTTTGACCATAACTCCTCTGAAGATCACTAGGGAACAGGTCCTCAATACACATTCCAAGGCCAAGAACACAGCATCGATGGCCCCCGATAATATCCAAGATGCCTCCTTAATTGCATAAAACAAGACCTATTAGAACCACTAGAATCACAATATAACTAGAGCCTTCAGACAGGCTTTATGCCAAACAAATGGAAGACTGCCATCCCTCTGTACAAGAGTGGGTCTTTTTACAGACTCAGCTAACTACAGACCCATAAGTCTGACAAGTCTCAAATATAAAACCTTGGAAAGAATTGTCATAAAAATGATAAACAATGACACAAGAAATCTTCAAACTCTAGATCTAACCCAGTTTGGTTTTGTCAAGGCAGATCATGCCACATTAACCTGGTGGACTTCTTCAAGTAGGCCACCAAAGCAATGAATGAGGGCAAAACAGTGCATAATACATACCTTGGCTTGGCCAAAGCATTTAACACAATACCCTACTTTAGCATTGTAGACAAACTCACAAAATTAGTTTTAAACACCTATGTCACCTGCTGGACAGCAAACTGGCTCACAGATAGAACCCATAAAATTAGACAAGGGGGGAATCTATCCCACAAAGAGGTAATTCAGCAGTGGAGTTCCTCAAGGCTTTGTGCTGGGGGCAGTCCTTTTTGGCATCTACTTCTCTAAAGTCAAGGCCAATATCAAGGGCTTCTGGCTTACAAAGTTTTCAGATGATTGCAAACTAGGTACTGTTATAGACTCCCCTTAAAGACACAAATATCTTCCAGGAAGGCCTGACACAAATTCATAACTGATTGCAGAGCTCCAATCTAAAACTTGATGCCAAGAAATGCACAATAGATTTCTTTGTGAAGCTGGCTAACTGTGGAAAGTACATCATTGATAATACACCCCTAAGAGTAGACTCTGTAGTTAGGGTTTTGGGAGCACATGCAGACAGTGAACCTGGTCTTTGACCACCGTGTGTCTAGAGTAGTAAGGAAATCATTATATATCATGCAACTTATTAGCACGGATATCACATATCGGTCCAAGGATGTTATTGTTCTGTATCAGCCCTCTTCAGGGCAATCACTGAGTACAACGCCCCCTTTTGTAGATACCTGACCAGGCATATGTAACAACTGGAGTATCCAGAGAGGTTCTTCCCAAAAAGAATACATGGTCTTTAAAACATGTCCTTCATACATCACCTCAAAACTCTATCCCTGTACTTGGCCTCCTACAGATAGCTGAGAGGGCATTTATGCCTGACCAACAAATGATCCTCTGATCCCAGTCTGATGGACCTGTTCTCTAGAACAGGTTTCCCATCCAAGTGCACATCTGCAAAACAAATAGCATTAGAATTACCCAATATAGGGACCTAAACTTCATGTGCAACATAAGTAAGAATTGGAAGGGCAAGTATGTGTTTCAGAGACTACCCTTTCTCTAGAACAGGTTTCCCATCCAAGTGAAGCAGAGTTCTTCCCTAACCCAGTTTAAGCATAATTTGCACCAGTGGATAGGGAATTAGAAATTTATCCCTGCCTGGCACCTGTATCTCTAGTAGACAGAGGCAGTCTATAAATATGTGGTTACCCATTTCCAAGTCTGCATATACCCCTTAAAATAATCTTAGGGTATCAAACTTGGCAGATACATTTGGAAAGCTTCTAGACTTAAAAAGTTCCCTGGGGTCATTATCCTAGTAATCACCTATGAACCTTGAGAAAGCATGTTCAGTGGAATGTAGTCTTGACTGAGGGGTCTGAATATACCTCTCAACCTGATATAGCAAGAAATCTGAACAAAGCCATCAATAATGGGGGAACAAAGGACCAAAAAGTGACAAGTTTTAAATATTGCTCTTAAAAACTTAGAAAATTGATAGAACAGTTTTTTTATTAGCATGAATTTTCTGAAGGGTATGAAGTGTGAAACTCAAATGTCTGTCATTATTTTCTGACTTCAACCCTCAAATACTTGCCAATTACTTGCCAGAAAAACACAATTTTATGAAAAATGGACCCAAAATATGAGGCAATAATCTGGAAATTCTGTGAAAATCTCTACAGTTGAGAGGTATGAAGGGTGGAGATATGTGTTGAGAGAGATCTAAAGTTGTGGGGGGTGATTTTGTCATGCCGTCTGCTTGCCAGGTAGAGGAATGAGTTAAAGGTAAGCAGGCTGAAGACTAAGTCTACTACAAGCAGAGTGGCTCTGAGTTCCAAAGGTAACCATTTGGCTTTATCAAGGATGAAACAGCGGTGTTCTCTAGGATAATAAATCTGCAGATAATATTGCAGATATTTTGTGGAGCTATGGAATTAGTTTTTTGATGCATTGGCCTTAGTGAAGAGACCATATTCCAGCTGGAGTAGGACTTTATCAATGGCAACTTCTCCTTCAAGGAAAAGGACATGAGATACTTTATTGAATGAGAAAAGAAGAGTGCTTATTTTTACCTTAGTGTTTTGTACAGTAGACTCTCAGTTAACCAGAACTCAAGCAATCAGAAAAAAAAAGAAATACAGTACAATTTTCATGTGTTGCACTTTTTGCCTCCTCCCGCAGAAACATACTCTATTTATTTATTTTATTTTATTTATTTTACATTTGTTGACCGAGTATGTCCAACTGAGTTGAGGAGCCCTTTTTCAGTGGAAAACAGTTAATTAAAAAGATAGAACATACCTTACATTTTTAGAGTTTTAGAGTTTTAAAAAGGAATATAGGAATAAATTCCCTGTCTCCCCAACCTAAGAACAAGTCAAACCAAAAAATAGTATCAGGTACAGTATTACTAAGGCCTGTTTTTAATAGCAACTCTCAAGCAACCAGAATCTACAGTTATCTGGCATCTACCAATCCCCATGGGTGCAGGTTAACTGAGACTTTGCTGTACATGATTTTGTAGGTTGAGATTAAGGTGTAGCTAGGCAAAGCGGTACTCATAATACTGTACAGTTTCAATTGTCTTCTGATTGGAGTGGGTAGTGGTCCAGTTATTGGGTATCTGACCAGCCTTTGTTGGGTTCTGAAGAACTTGACATTGGATTTATCTGTATTTAGAATTAGTCTGTGGGTAAATAGCCAGTCAGGTAGGGTTTGTAGGTTTGTTTCCAGCAGATTTATAACCATTGAATGAGAGGGAAAATATGTACATTTGTGGAAGGTCTGTCAGATGTTTATTAATAAATAGTAAGATGAAAATAGGTGAGAGAGCTGAGTCTTGTGGTAGTTCTGTGGGGAGTGGTGCAAGAGGGGAAGTTAAAGGTCTGAACTGCACTGTAATAACCTATTTTAAAGGAATTAGTTAAGACATTTCAATGTTATAAGAGATAATTCCTGCAGAGAGTAGTGTGTTTATTAGCAGCTGGTGGTATACTATGTTAAAGGTTGCACCAGAAACCAAAAAAGTGAAATATGCCACAAATACTCAAAGTTGCTGCTGCAGAGCCAAAGTCAAACTCAATAAAAGTAGATAAAACTATTTATTATAAAGCACTTTTCGCCTCACTTAATAGCAACAACTTTGAGTACTATGTTAAAGGTATTAGTTCTACAAAGATTGTTCCTGTTAGTTCACCTTTGTTTATTTGGTAAGTATATCATCTGTAAAGGTGCACAGGGCAGCCACAGTATGTCTACCATAATGGAATTCATTTAGTAGAAGAAAAAGAATTCTGTGTGCCTGAATGTACTCTGTGAGATGGAACCAATTTTTCAAATATTTGTCATGTGTGGGGAGATTGAAGACTAGTCAGAAATCAGTTGCCTGGGATGTTTTTGAAATGGACTTGACAACGGCTGATTTCCACTATGGTTGCATGTTACAGTTGATTATATAAATATTAAACAGGTGGGGAAAGGGTAGTTGAAGTACTCTTGACAGAGGGGGATAAACCAGGGATTGAGGCCATTGGCCTCTGTTGGGGCATTGGATGGGATTCCCTTTAGTAGTGTGGCCACATCTTTGTGCTTGATTCTTTTGAAGTAAAATAGAGAGATATGTGGGTCAGAGGAAAGGGTTGAGTTATAAGGGATGAACCGAATGTTATGTTAGTAGACACTGATAAGAATTCTTCTAGAATGTTTTAGGGACAGATTGCGTCAGAGACTATAAAAATGGACCCATTAAGAGAGAGAGTTATTACATGGCCATATCCTGACACCTTGTCACCAAACTCCTGCATTCTTTCCAGATTAATTGAAGAGTAGATTGAAAGTCTCTAATGAGATTGATTTGATGTCTTGTCTGAGCTTTTTTAGAGAGATCTCTAAGCTGCCTAAAATATATCTTTCAGATCTTTAGTTAGTAATTTATTTAGTTTGTGTTTAGGTAGTCTGGAGATTTAAAGAAAGGGTTTATTTTGCATATGCAGTAAGTGGTAGGTGCAGTAATTGACAGGGATATAGCAGTCTTGTTTAGCAAGGAATAAGGACCAGTTGGTTTATGAGAACTCAGTTCTGACATTATTAATGTTGATAGCGTAATCTATGTATTATTACATTTATGATCAAATGCATGACTGCAGGTATACTGTGTACTATAGTTCTGTAAGTCTATTCCTGCTATCTTGACCGGCATGGCTTTAACTTTTGTGAAAAGCACATACACAACTGCCTATACATGAAATTGCTTGCCACTGTTACATTCTGCTTGACAGACATTAGCCATGCACCTCGCGTTTGCGTACCACTTAACTATGTGCAAACAGGTGTAACTCGCATGTGTGTACACTTTGTTAATCATCATACAAATCCACTGTTCACTGCATTATTGAACTGTAGATATGATGTTTTCTTATTGGTGTTTATTGTCCATTTCCTTTGTATGACATAAAACTACATGTGGAAATATTGCAAATTCAGGGCACATTCAAAGTATATGTCATATATTTGCAATACATACATATGTTCCCCCCAAGCAGTACAACCTTGGGGGCTCAGTATATTTTTTACACACATATATCAAACACACTACAAAGTGTAATATATAATGTTGTGTGCTTCCTCATGGTGAGGGCCAGTCAGTGGTGCTGACAACCTTGCTCTGCTAAATTCAAACATCCAACTATGCTCAATAAGGGTACTTGTGTTTTTACACAGCTAGGCTTCTACATACCCTAGTGCTGTTAGCTAATGGAATCATATGAACCGATGACTCTATGTGCCTCTACAGCTCTCCCAACATGTTGTCCCTCACATGGCCTGCTGATGTCATCTAATATAAGTTGACCTGCAGCCATGTAAAATTCAGACTTGTGCTGTGGGATTAGTGTAAAGTACTGAGTTTTGTAGTATGTATACTTAGGTGGGTGTTTGGTTCTCACTGCAGTCAACTGTCTGTGTGTCTAACCAGAAGATCAAGTGTGTATCCTGCAGTTACTGCCCCAAATCCCATAAATTGACAGCATTTTGATACTTGCACCTGCCTACATATCCATTTCAGACAGGCCTCCAACGTTCTTCTCTCCAACATGCACTGCTGATGTCATCCACTATAAGTTGTCCTGCAGCAATGTAAACGTCAGATTTGTGTTGTGGCACTTGCATAACGTACTGTGTTTTAGAGTCTATTCACTTAGATAGGTAAAGGTTCTTTTCTCACTTCAGTCAGCTTGGTATGTGTTTGTGTGTGCCTCTATTCAGCAGAGTAGACATGATATCCTGCAGTTACTTCTCCAATGGCATGGTTTATCAGTGTTTTGATACCTGCATCTGCCTACACATCCATTTCAGGCAGGCCTCCCACCTTCTTCTCTCCAACATGCATTGCTGATGTCATCCACCATAAGTTGACTTCAAGTCAAAGTTGTGCTGTGGTGTTTGCATCAAGTACTGTGTTCTGTACTCTATGCACTTAGGTAGGGGTTCTGTTCTCACTGCAGTCAAGTGGAGGTGTGTGTATCTCTACTCAGCAGAGTAGACATACTTTCCTACATTTACTTCTCCATTGGCAAGGTTTGCTAGTCTTTTGATACTTGCATAAGTCTACACATCCATTTCATGCAGCCCTCCCAACCTCCTGTCTCTCACATGGCCTGCTAATTCCATCTACTATAAGTTGATCTGCAGATACATAAAAGTCAGACTTGCTGTGGCACTTGCATAAAGTACTGTGTTGTATAGTCTGTGTAGTTAGCTAGATAGGGATTATGTTCTCACTGCAATCAACTAGGTGTGTGTGTGTATCTCTACTCAGCAGAGTAGACATGCTATCCTACAGTTACTTCTCCAATGGCATGGCATGGCTTGCTGGTTTTCTGATACTTGCACAAGCCTACACATCCATTTCATGTATCCCTCCCAAACTGTTGTCTTCCACATGGCCTGATGATGTTATCCAATGTAAGTTGACCTGCTGACATGTAAAATTCAGACTTGTGCTCTGGCACTTGCGTAAAATACTGTATACTTAGGTAGGGGGTTTATTCTCTTTGCAGTCAACTGCTTGTGTGTATGAGCTGTTACTTGACATCACAGAGAGCCTTTTACACCAGTATGTGGGGCACTGTTATCACCATATGCTTAACAGAAAATGTTGATGTCATCAGCTATATCTGATTATTGCATATGCAGTCATCCCACAAGGGCAGGATCAGATACTGTCCTGGAGCCCAAGCAGATGCCACTTTAGGTTCATAGGTTCACAGGAGGTTACTAGGTTATCGGTCCTAGTGCCTTTATAAGCCTAGTCATGTTATAGCCTTGTTCCCTTATTGACCAAGTTTTATGGTCTATATTTGCAGCATGAATCAATAATCAGCACCAACTGCCCTTATCCAAGATGGACATAGGTGACACCCCTGGGGTAAATTTATGGTTTCCCATCCAGTTGTCTAAGTTATGTTTAAATAGAGTAATTGAGAAGCTCAATTGGGAGCTTGTTCCATGTCCTGGTAATGTTGTGGGCAGGTTAAGATCTTTAGAGTGAGTGAATCTTGTCTCATGTGACTTGTGGATGTGCAACATTTCCATTAGGGTAAGGTGCAAGACTGCTCTTTAGGACAGGCATAAGTCACCTCTTAGAGGCCTATAAGATACAAAGTACATTGACAGGGCCTTCAGTATGTCTATGTAGGTCACATGTTGCAGGCCTTGAATTTTCTTGGTGAGAAAATTATGAGATCTCTCCAGCCGCTGCAGTTGTCTGGTGAGGTGCATACAGAAGGGAGTGTTGTATTCTTTTGGTGGTCTGATGAGGAATGAGTACAGGGGAGTTCCTTATCTCTGAATGTGATTACCTTAATTATGAAATGTGCAACACAGAAGGCCTCCCTTACCACTGTGGACACATGGTGATTGAAGTTAAGGTTGCTATCAACCTGTGTTCCAAGATTTCTTGCCAAAGGATTTGAACTAAGGGGTTATTGTTAATATTGTAATTTGCAGGGACTTCTCATTTACTGACAGGGATGATAATGCATTATTTTGCATTTAGTTTAAGTTTGTGGCTTTGGCACCAATCATTTGTATGTGTAAGCCCTTTTTGTAGTATGTCAATATCATTGGAGGACTAAATGATTGCACCCAGTTTGCAGTCATTGGCAAACATGGTAAGCCACATGCCATCTATTTTCCCCTGGACTTTTGAGAAATAGATTATAAAAAGTAGGGGGCCCAGCACAAATCCTTTTGGTACACCAGTGATAACTGATCTGCTATCTGCTGGTAGAGGTGGAATTTCCAACTATGACTGTATGCATTCTGTTGGTGAGCCAGCTCACTACCCTTCTAATGACATATGGGTTAATTTCCAGATGTGTGAGTTCCTCAATGATGCCTGAGTGGGGAATTGTGTCAAAAGCCTTGGTTAAGTCAGGATAGGCTGTATGTACTGTTTTGCCTTCATCCAGGGCTTTGGTGACATTCTCAAAGAAGTCCACCAGGTTTAATAACTATGACCTGTCCTTAATGAACCCAATTGGGTTGGGCAAAGAGTTTGAAGGTCACCTATGTCTTTGTTGATAAGGTCCATGATGATTATCTCCATAGCTCTGCAGATAAGTCTGGTTAGGCCTATGGGTCTATAGTTCTCAGGGTCTGTTGACAGACACCTTTTGTGCAAGAGAATTACTTTTGCTGTTTTCCACTCTGCTGGGACAAAGCCAGTACTTAGACTGTGGTTGAAGAGAGTGCCAAGTGGTCCCACTAGTTCCTGTTTCAGACCATTTAGTAGGCAGCCTGGGATGCTATCTCATCCTAAAGATGCTGTGTTTTTTGGCCATGGAGAGTGCGGTTATGACCTGCTCTTTGGAGATAGTAGGTAGAGGACTGGTGACAGGTATGCTTTGGGGTATGTCTGGTGGGGACAGGGGGATGAAGTTTGCATCAAATCTGTCTGCTATTAGGTTGGTAATGTATTCAGGGTCAGTATGAGTGGTACTGTCCACTACTTGTTCTGCACAAAGCTGGGCCTTCCTTTTTGGATTTCTGATGTAGCTAAAGAATACCTCCTGATTATCTTTAGCAAGGGATGCTAGTTTAGCTTCATAATTTGCTTTTGAGGACTTTACAAGATATCTAATTTGCTTGTTCAAGCTGTGGAGGGTGTCCTTCCTCTGCTGAGTCAGTTCTCTCTTGCTCTTAGACAGTCCTTTCTTCCACTTGTTGTATAACATATTTTTCTTGATGCCCATCAGGGTGGCTTGTGTTTTTTTTTTTGAGGACATGTTTTGCCTTGTTTTGATCAGTTCAGGTACACCCGAGTCTATGCATTTGTATAGGGGATTATAGAGGGCATTTGTGTACACCTCTGTATAGCAGTCATTGTTGACAGTGGCAGTGGATTTGCAGCTATTTAGGGCATCGCTTAGGAGGTTAAATTTTGCTTTGGAGAAATTTTTCATCCTTTTTGTTCTTGAGGGGGGTCAGGTATATTCATTAATTTGAATGAGACTGAATTCTGATCAGACCTTACCAGGGAGGGCAATATTCAGGGGGTACTGCAGAGACCCCCATATGTTGGTGAGTATGAAGTCTAGGACATTCAATCATTTGTATTAGCAAAGGCCAGGATCCTTAGGGTGAGTGTGTTTGTGCACATATATGACTCTCAGTCGGTGGAAGGATAGTTGAAATCACACATGACCAAGGTGTTTGGCTGTACAGTGAGTGACTCAAGTAGGTCCAAGTAGACAGGAGGGTTTCTTGGGGTTCATGGTGGGGGAGCTATAGCTAACAATGTTATGGAAGGGGGTTTAATGTACAGTTAGTTGGACTTGGAGTAGCTCTATGAAGTCATACTGTTAGACCAGTCTTGAGGTGTATTTGTCTGTAATGAAGATGTATACAATTTGGTTCTTTCACACTCAATTTGAGGTCTGAACATGTGGAAGGCATTTGTCTCTGCCTTGAACCATGTTTCTGTGACTGCACAGCCATTGGCATCTTCCAAGGGAAGGAGTGCTTCCAGTGAGTGCAGTTTCTGATATAGACTCCTTGCATTAAGCAGCATAACCTTGAGTTTGTCTTTAGCGAATTTTCTTTGCAATGGGAATTTGGTTGTTCTGACAATGCCAAAATAAAAGCACTGTGGGAAGGCAAGTACCTTTGCCAGTAACCAAAAGGCAAGAGGCAATGGGTGAAGACCATCTCTGGCAAAACAGCATGGTTTGTTGACCATATCTTCCCAGGCTGACAGATATTGGATCCCCCTGGATTGAGACCAGAAGCCAAGCCAATTGTTAAAGCCAATCATGTTTTGTTTATATTGAGGCATAATCCTGAGTGAAGGTAGAATGCTGCTTAGGGCTAGGGACATAGCTGCCTGGGACACATAATTTGAGAGCTCAGTCATGTCTCTCTTTATATAGTTCAGTGAGGTACATCTCAAGTCATTCACTCCAGCATGGCCTATGGCAGAGTCATAACAGTACTTGTTGTTGAGAGACTTGAGTGTGTGTGGGATCTGATGGATCCTAGCACCTGACAGGCAGCTGACTGTGACCTTCTCCTTGTCCAGCCTGGTGTGGAGGGACATCTGTGTGTCTCACTATGGAGTCACCTATGACCAAGACATTTTGTTTTGAGGAGTTTTACCTTAAGGGCTTATTGGCTGAGACTGTTGTGTATATTATTATGTGTAGTGGATTCTGTTGGGTCTGCAGTGTGCGCAGTAGGTTTGTGTTTGGGAGGACTCTGATGTTTAGGTAGGCTTCTAGTGAGTACCTCTAAATATGTGGGTTTATATGTTGTGAACTTGTTATGTGCAAGAGGTGAAGTGTGTGTGCAGACAACCTGTTTAATATCTGTTTTTTGTGATGTGAAAGAACTGATTCCAAAATCATAGTATAGGTACAGCTCTCACATGCTGTATTTGTTTGTTTTAGAAGTAACTGGTTGTCAGTATACATAAGGCAATTGCTATAGTGCCTCAGGATGTCCATCTCAATCAGGCTGGCTGGAGAAATGGTAGGAAACTGTCCTTCCATTATGGTGATAAATACTGTAGTTACTAGTGGGGAGTGGACTAGATGGGCAAGGTTTTGTTGTAAGACTAACAAAAAGCAGCTATTGTATGGAAGGCTAGGGATATAAAACTGTGTCAATTCTTCACAATGCACAACTGACCTGCTTGCAGGGCAGCAGTGCAATCTTTGAGCATCTCTTGTAAACTGAGTGCAAACCTGCCCAAACATGATGCTGAAGTACAAGTGAAGTTAAATGATTTTAAAAGAGTAAACAAAGAGAAAGGCCATGACTGAGCCTTATTACAGCAATCCCCAACTCAGATGGGTCCTTGGCTGCACACTTCTGCCACAAGGATGCAGGGGGCCTTCTTAATGTAAAATGGCTGATTGTAGTGCTCAAATGATACCAAATAGTCTAGATCCAGCAAACCTGAATATAGCCTATGCTATAAAATGCATAACTACTAGAAATTCAAAGTGCATAAAATTACAATCACAACAGCAAAAAAAAAAAAAAAACATAGTTTAAATAAAGCAGCAATTCAGTAAGAAACTCTCACAAGATTATAGACCACAAACCTTCCTAGTGTGAAATAAGTGGCCTGGAACCCAAGTGCTTAAAACAGAACTGAGACACTTTCAGAATAACAGACACAATAAGCCTTCAACCAGCAATTACCTGCTTAGAAGCCTGTAGGCTATCCTCTCCTGCCACAAGAGTTTAGACTACAGATTTTTCTAGTGTAAAATAACTGGTTTGGAACTCAAGTGCTTAAACCAGAACAAAGAAACTTAGAACAGCAGGAACAATAAGCCTTCAACCAGCAATTCCCAACTCAGAAGGGAAGAAGCTACCCTCTCATCTCATAGGAGTGTAGACTACAAACCTTCTTAATGTAAAGCAACTGGCCTGAAGCCCAAGTGCTTAAACCAAAATGAAGAGGTTTAGAATAACTGTTAAAATTTAATGCAATACCAGACAGATGACAGTGACATGTCTGTTAATCTATCCACATACATCATGTCATGGTTAGTAGGCCATGTGTTATCTTGATGAGACAGACCTGTGGTCTGTCCAGCTGCCATATGTGTCTGGGGAGGTTCTTGCAAAAGAGAGCATTATACTCTATTACTGTTCTGATGAGTTTGACTACAGTGCTGTCATACAGTCTTGAGATCTTGAATGTCATGGCATGTCTTATGATGTGCACCATACAAATGTACTGGAAAACAATAAAGAGAAAAGTTAGAAAGTAATGAGGCACATTGCAGTTCCTGATTTCACAACCCTCACAAGAGAATACACTAGAAAGTACTGTCATGATGATACTATGCACTGTATAATTTGGCAAGGCAAATATAAATGACAGGTACAATTACCAGTTCAACAACACAAATGCAGATATACTAAGCACTAATGTAGCTGTGAACCCTGTGCATCAGACACAAAGCTTTTGCATCTCTGAATCCAAAAGAGAAAAAAAACAGGGATATGGCAGAGTTACCACTTTCACAGGGTGTTGTGTGGGTGGGCAGGAGGCGTAGGCTGATGCAACAGTTCAGTGAGTGTGTGTGAGTAAGAAAGGGAAGTAGGCAGACTGAACCATGTAACTGTTGTGTGTGTATCTGTAGGGGTCCTTCATGTGAAAGTGGTGTGTGAGAGTCTGCAGGAACACAGCCAAGCTCAGTGCTAGCTCTACATCTTGGTATGTCGGACATGTGTGAACCATGCATGGTAGAGTTGGCAGTTCATCGTTGTTGTCCCCAACCTTAAGAACTGACTCTGCAAGCCCAAGGTAAAATGTAGTTGTGCTACCTGAACATGACTGATGTCTGCTGGATATGCTCCCTTCACAGAAATGCCCAGGACCATGACCCCTTTCCCTGCCAAATTTGGATGTGGACAACACTCTCACTGATGGATCAGCAGAAGTATTGCCACTATGGCAGCGTGATTGGACACAGCCACATTGGCTATCAGCAGATGCTGTGGCTGACCTATGCCCATGAGGATGCCATTCCCCTCCCAGCAGATATTCCATCACAGACACTGCTCTTTCCATGGCAGCTACCCCTTGGTTCTTCTCAGACACCCCTTGCTGCAATGTGTCATTCATCTGATCCAGTGAATCGGCAACACAGTGGAGACAGTCACACATGTCAGCCTGTGCCACATCCATAACCCTGAGCATTTGTCTGGAACACCTTTCTGAACATGCCTATGCCTCCATGGCAGCCTTAAACATACATTGAGTGACATGGAAAGAAACACCTGCACCAGGTGGAGGAGGGACAACAGCCCCCTCTGAGCACCCTTATCAACCCTCCTGCATGGCATCTCACAACACTTTGGCTATGGCCAGACTCAACAGGCACTGAAGCCACAGTAGCCACACTTCCCTGCTCAGTGTCCTCACCCTTCACCTGTCCAATATCTGTGGACTCAGTGGACTGGGTAGGCATAGGCTTACTGGCTGTGTCCAGGGAAAATGAAGGAGGTGGCTGGATGTTAACCTCTGTGTCAGATTCAACCTTTGCTCCCCCCATCTGTTCCTCAGTTTTGCCACCATCATCAGTGTCTTTTGAGATACTGACATCAGATGGCACAGGGCCCACACTCCTACTGTTATGATCACCTGTGATAAAAAGGGAGAAACACAGGCATACATTAATAACTGCACTACTATGGTGCAATATATGCTAAACAACTAAAAGTGCTGCCACTATTATAGACAGGACAGCAGTACACACAACAGGCCTAAAATGAATTTCTTTAAATTGATATACAGTACTGAAATAAATTTATTTGGATTACCATCTGCAGGATGCATACATTGCTGGATTCCTGATGGCCCTGAAATAAGTTAAGCAAGAGGTAAGGGCAGCATCATCACATTTAACAGTAAGACGGGGTTCTACATGTGCTCCTCTATTTCTGCATTAACTGTGCATTCAACAAGAGTGCGGCTGGCAACTCCAAACTAGCAATCTGGAAACCCCCCCCCCCCAAAAAAAAAAATGACGTGACACAGAAGTAACTTTATTTCAATTGTTTTACTGTACAACAGTATTCAACTAGTCATATAACAAAGCCTACCTGGAAGCTCCTCTTGGGATTGAAAAGCAGTGGCACCCACGTCAGTGATATGCTGTTTTTCACTCTGTTGTGAGTTGTCTTGTTGGAGGATATTTGCCAGGAAATCTTCACTGGGGTGAGAGGTGATTCTGTAGCAGGCCAACACCTAGTTACCCTGTGGTCTCGGGCAACAACAGCTGCACACCTCTGTGTAGAGGTAATCATGTCAGTGGCATTGTGGCACACCTACTCATAAGTCTAGCTGTGGCTGCACACAGAATTGATGTTGGCAACAATCTGCTGCCGTACATGTAGTCTTACTTGCATATTGGGTGACCCCTTCCCAGCAGAAATGGCCCATGTTTAAGGAACACATCAACAATGATATTATTCTCTGCTTCATTGAAGGGGGGGGGGGGCTCACTGCCTCAATTACATTTTGTGTCCTAAAAGACAACAGAATGATAATACACATAAGTGTCACATAACTACAAAGCAACTTTTACCAGATAAAACAGTAAAGGTAGGCAGTCAGTATACCCACCAGAAAAAACATAAACAGTCTGCAGATGAGAAATACTAACAACAGGCAGGATGCAAAACAAGGAGAGTAGCAAGAGCAACATACCCTTGTATGTGCCATAGCAGTAATTCAACTGTGCTTCCCCAAAAATAATAGTCCATTCTAGTTTGTGACATAATAGTAACTTTTCTTTGCTCCCCCACCCACAAAAGAAAAGGCACATAAACCATTTTGCTAATAAAACATCCTTGAAATGCTAAACGTGCTTTCAAAGGACCTGTCCCTGTAACATTTGTTCATATGTATCACACAGCTTTCTATTTTCATGTATTGCTAATCATTTGTACCTCTGAAATGGCTTGACAAACATGGCCATGCCATCAGTACACTTCTAACTAATGCATACAGATAACAGCGTAAAACTTTTTGCTTCACATTATTCATTAATATATTCCAGCATCTGCATTATGTAGGTAACAAAATGGGAGGATACCTCCTGGAGTTCAATACTCTTCTGTAAAGATGTCTTTGGAAATATTTGCTTTTGTGAAGTCCTGCAAACATGTAGCAAGTGTCCTCGCCATCAGTCTGGCTAGCTACACATTTGCCTTTTTATAATGGAGTAGATTATCAATGAATTGCATCTATCTTAGCCTGTGTTTCAGAGATACTAATTACAGCATAAGCAGCTGAATTGCATGCTAATCAACCAATCTGGTGGAGCTATTCAACAAGTTATAAAGCAATCATGCATACTTTATGTTGTTTTTTTCCTGTGGGTTTCAAAATTAGTGGAGTACAGACACAAAGTCTACACAGACAGAATGTTAGGAGCTGGTGCTGCTTAACTCCATTTGTACAGACTTCAGGCTGCAGGCAATGCTGTTGCCAATAGACTTAGGCAGAGACAGAGAAGTGTTTTCAGGCCACATTTAACTTATCACAATATACATGAAATGGACATTGTAGAATACTACAGGGTGGACAGGGACACAATATAGGAACTCTGTGACCTCTGCCAGCCTCAACTCAGAGCCAGAGCTTTTACCTCCCCATGTATTGACTGTGTACTGCCTGTGTCACAGTCAGCCCTAAACTAACATTGTGGCAACTGTTGCATTTACAAGGTAAGTCTTGAACATGTACTGTATTGTATAATAATATTATGACATGTACTTGTATTTCATCACTAGGTACAGTAAGCAAGCAAAAGGCTGAGATTTGTATACAAATTAACATAACATGGCAGCAGAGAGTTATTTGACTTGTTTGTGTACATTAGCAAGTAATAGGCCTCAGGCCTCAAAGAGTCAGACACTAATACCTCCCCAAAGTACTGATGATCACTGCATGCTCTCAGCTTATCACCATATGTTTGTAATGATAAATCATAACAGAGAGAAGTTAAAAAGTAATGAGACACATTGCAGTTTCCAAATTCACAACCCTCAAAAGGTCAAACATGTAGGATGCAAAGTAAGGAGAGCAACAAGAGCAACATTTCCTTGTTTGTGCCATAACAGTAGCCCAGCCTGCATCCACCCCTCAAAAGAACAGTGTATCCTTGCATGTGTCACCCACCTTTGTTTCTCCTCCACAAAACAGCAGTCTATGCTTGTTTGTGCCATCCAACCTGCCCTTCATTTGATGGCAACTGCATATCATAGTATTCCCAGTTAACATCCTCACACATTTTAAGGTAAATGATATAGACTGGCTTGCACACTGCATGTCTCTGAGTACTGGTCAGATAACTGGTGAATGACGGAGAAAATCAGAAAGGTAAGACAGAGCTGTACCTTTCCAAGGAATAATCATAACAGGTTGTGTGATAACTAAGTGTACTACATCCAAATATATTACATATAATACATTTCCAAATAACAAGCTATGCCTTGATATCAGTGTACATTCAGTTGCACTTGGTTGTGTGGGAATTACTTCATTTATTTGCTGAAAGGCTGTTTGTGTGGCAAAGATGGATAAGTCATCCACCCTGTTTTCCGATGGTCCATTGGAGTGAGAGTTAGGATCCAGACCTGTGTAGTCATATCTCATGTGTATTAACATTTTCTACTGTCTATGTCATATATTGATTTTTCTCATTTCAACTATTTCTCTGTTTTTTTATTTTTCTCCTTTGGGGACATTGTTTGCCTTATGCACTGCTTAGCACAAACAACTTTGGCTATGCTCATCTAGTTTAAACATAGACCGTTAGTGCACAAACTTGATGAAAGAACCACACAGGTAGCAGACAGGACCCAGGCAGCCACAAACATACACAGGATGCTTTCAATTAATACTACTGACCATTGCACAAACAAGTTCACCATCAGTGTGCACCCTAACACACCATGTTTGTGCAATGGTAAGTGATGTGCAACACTTTCAAATGTTGCAAAACCAAAAAGCACACACTCCCAGTAATCGCAATACCTGCAGTTGACAGGAAAACATCATTCTATATTTGTCTCGATCTGTGGTAGGCATGGCAGGCATTCATGGAGAGGTTTTGAGATTCCATGCTCAAATATGGAGTGTTCAGGAGTCCAAAGTTTTTGTAAGATTCCTAGTGAATGAACATGGGCCCAGGTTTTTGCAGAAGGACTATCATGGCTCAGATTACAAGGCAGAGGCATGAAATAGTCTGGCCCAGGCTCCAACCAGTGCTACTGGTATCCCCTGCTCTGGTGAGCAATGTAGAAATCACTACAAAGACCTCAGGATGAGGAAGTGGGATACCCTCAACTGTTGGATCAAGGAATGCAGGACTGGGGGCACCCCACAGATATGTAAGTATCACTTACAGAGACTACTTGTAAGAATTAAAAGCTGGATGTAGTCAGGATTGGTATTCATAGTGGTATTCTGTTCTGTTTTTTTCTGCAGCCATCACAGACCAAGAACTCATTGCAAGAACCCATGCTGCTATTTTAGCATAGATGTGAGAAGCATGTGGTATGTATGCTTCCAAACAGTACTGTTATTTTAGCATTAAAAGTAAAGACAGCTTTATTGATTTGTTATACAGCTGTATCAAATTGAGAATTCACCCCTCTACTCTAACAGGAAAATATGCATGCATTAGTCAGGAGGCACTCCAGGTTCCATGCATGTCAAGCTGGTTGACTGTGAGAATCTAGTCCCCACCCAGTGGACTGTTATCACTGTCACCTCACTGCATCACTAGCTGCTGTGCCTGATGTCTGCATCTCCTAAATGTACTCTGAACAAGGATGGAGAGCAGGGTCTCCATCCAGAGTGGGCATGCACCCACAGTACAGCACACAATCCTATGCACCATTACTGGCAGTTCTTGTCAAGTGATAAACGTACCTCCACCACTGCTCCCAGAGGGAGTCACAGGCCTATCCTCCAGGGCAGAACTACCTGAGGGCCCAGGTAGTGCAGGGGCGGCAGAGGGGCGTGCCTACAGACTGCGCACCAGATATGCTAGGCAGTGGTGCTCTTTTTCTTCCACATCACAGTGGGAGCAGGAGGATCCCATGGGACAGGCCTATCCCACTGTGCTGTGGGAAAAAACAAAAAAAATAATTTAAAATCTAAATAAATAAATACAAATTAAAATAAGAGAGAGAAAAGGGCTGGGGTGAAATAGGGAGAACATTAGTAACTTCATATGTGACATACAAAGCATTGATACAATTATTTGACACTATTATTTTATCTTTACTTTTAACACTACAAGCTCCTAACACATTTCTACATTACTTTTAAGACTACTCAGCTCATAATGGAGGCACACTATAGTACAGATTGCAGCCACCACTCCTTGATGTGTGTATATATTGTACATATGCATGTTCCAATTATACTGACTACAGTTCATAGAAGAACATTTGTGACACGGACATAGAGGTATGAAGTTACATTGCAATAATGATGAAAACCTAATGGTATTGTATATTTGGGAAGTGTGATTTTTGAACCCACAACCTATGACTATTCTCTAATACTGTACTGTTATTTTATCCTACAGGCTACTGCATACATGCTCTTCTTTTACAGTTTAGAGATGCATGCTCACTGTTATTTGAGAATATGGCACTATAGGTTTGTGCTATAGACTAAGGCATGCATGCTTTCCTGTACAGCTGAGATATGCATGCTCAATTTGATACAACTGTATTAAATACCAACTAAGTGGTCCTTAACTTTTAATGCTACTAAATTACTATAAAAATTATTATTATTACTAAAATACTTTTTAGAACAGTAGTGTTCTGATGCATACATACCACATGCTTCTCACATCCTTAACAAACGTGTGTCATGGGACCTGACATTCAAAGCTCACTCCGTAGCAGCTGTGGAAAAATCAGAACAGAACACCATTATGAAAACAAGTCTTGACTATATTCAGCTTTTAATTCTTACAATTGCTCACTGTAATTGATGCTTACACATCTATGGGGTACTAAACTCCCTGATCCAATGGTCGGGGGTATCCTACTTCCTCCTATAGAGGTCATCAAAGTGATGTCAGCATTGCTCACTAGTGCGGGGATATGTGTAGCACAGGTCAAAGCCTGGCAATACTATTTGAGACTTCAGACTTGTATTCTGAGTCAGAATAGACCTACTGCAATAGGTGGGGCCCATGCTTCTTAACTAGGATTCCAACAAAAACTTTGGATTCCTGGACACCCCACCTCAGCGCTCAAAAGCGCAGTCCCTCACCAGCAAAAACAGACATGTCTACTATAGCTCATGCTCAATGTAGACTGACAAATTCATTTTATATCCTGATGTTTTCCTCCCAAATGCATTTCTCATGCTTACTGACAGTGTGCGCATTTTGGTTTTACATTTGAAAATGTTGCACATCACTTGTCATCACACAGACATGGTAGATGAGGGTGTGCACTGCTGGACACCGTGTTTGCATGATGTTAAGTACTTTGATATACAGGTACTTGTATCAATGTAGAACTCAACGCCTCGCTAGTACAGTGTGCCCGGCCAAACCACAAATCGATAAAACACCAGAGGCCAGCATGTGCAGCTAATAAATCTTTTATTAAAAAGTAGCTACTAGTTAGGCATGAAATGCCACAAAACACATTATTATCAGTTCAAACCGGTTTCAGCTTTTCAGCCTTCCTCAGTGAAAAAGCATTTGTCATGCGCAAAAAACTCATGAATGTTTATACATACCACCAACCAATGGAAAAATGGTATAGTCCAACCTTTAGGTTGGTTTGTCAATGCTATTTGTATATTAATATATAACCATAGATATCATCATCAGAAAAGTGTAAGCATATTACAAACAGTATGAAAAATATAGAAAGTAACATGTATTATGAATAATATACATAGAACATGATAAACAAAGATAAAAATATGAATTATATACATGAAAAGTAATCCACAAAAATGGAAATGGACTGTCAATAGTATACTATACTGGGGACATGCTGTGAAAAAACCACAAAGTCCCCAGTGACATGAAAATAAGTATAATGTAATACATTTAACAAATCATCCACAAAAATAAGAATATTATACATTAAAAATAATCTACAGAATAGAAAGATATTATCAACAGTATATTACATATCAGGACATGTTGTGGGCAAATCACAAAGTCCCCAGTACCATGAATGGTAAAATTAGGGTAACTTATATAAATGCTCTTATCGAGTCATGGCGCGCCAAATCTATATTTATAATATGTATCTATACATGAACTATAAATGACAGTGTTGGATGTAAAAATCATCAACTAGACTGAACACACAAATATTAGGAATAGACTGGTATATAGCCCCATTTTTATAGCAAAAATTCACCACCTGTATCGGCAATAATGTGTTCATAAACACGAAATGGAGAAAAGTGCAGTGATATGTAGCTGGAAAATGTAGCCTATAATAATGTAAAAATATACAACATAGACTATGTCATTTGTTTGATTGGATTCATGGTTAATAAACCAATGTAATCCATATCATACTTAGGAAAATATCTCTAAGATTATTTCAAATTTTTCCCAATCATACCACATCTATAAGATGGTTCCAGCATTTACAATCAATCTCAATTATAAGTGGTCATTAAGGCCAGGGGGAAAAAGAGCCCCAAGGTGAATAATCCAATATTTTTCTTTGTGGTTCAAAATACTATGCCACCCCTGTTGGTTGCTCCTGTCCCCAGTAATTTTGTCTATGATCATAAACATGAATTTGGCAGTATTGTGTTTTAAGGTATGTCGATACAGAGCATTGGTCTCTTTTTTATTCCTAACGTCACTTTTATGATCCCCCATCCTAACTCTCAGTGAACATGATGTCTGTCCTACATAGAATGCTGAACATTGACATGCCGCCAAGTATATAACTGAGCTACTACTGCAATTGCCAAAAACTCTAAGATCATATACACTACTTGGATTTGCACTAGTAAATTGTTTTAATTTACTTACTTGATTACAGGATCCATAGTGGCCACATGGAAAAGTGCCCAAAAGTTGGTCTCCAGACATTGTCATCTGTTTATAGATGGCACCCCCACTTTCTTTATGCTTGTAATGTGAGAACAAGGCTCCTAAAGTTTTTCCCCGTCTGTAGGAAAACTGACATTTGGGGCCCAAAAGATTCCTTAGTTAGTCGTTGGCTAATAATATGTTCCAATTGGCATCAAGAATGCTTCTTATAACTTTATGGTTTCTGCCATATGTAGTGACAAACCTTAATGAAGACCCCTGTCCTGTCGGTTAACATGTTTTTGTATTCCAATAGCGTGTTTCTGTCCTGATTATCAAACCATGTACTAGCTGACATTATATCAGATTGGTGATATCCCCTTTCCAAAAATCTGTTTTGGAGATCCAATGTGGCTTCTTCAAAATTCCTCTTTGATGAACTAATAAGTTTAATCCTCAAAAATTGGGATTTCAGTATGTTGCGGATGGTGTGGCATGGATGCATACTAGATGTGTGGAGTAGGGTGTTGTATTGTGGGTATTTTCTGTAGATCTTGGTACTCAAGGTGTGATCATTGTTCCTATAGACTGTCACATCCAGAAAGTCAATGGTGTTAGAATTGTATGTTATGGTAAATTGTATACCCCAAATATTACCATTTAGATATTCCACAAACTCCTTCAAATATGTGGGATCTGCACGCCACACCATCCAACAATCATCTAGGTATCTACGCCAGATATCAATTTCCACCAAGTATATGTTATGAAGTGGTATCAAGCATTCTTCAAAGTATGCCATAAATAGGTCTACATATATGGGGGCAAAAGATGGCCCCATGGCAGCACCTTGAAGTTGCCAATAACACTCTCCTTGAAAGTAGAAAACATTCTTGTTAAGCACATGTTCAGCCATGCATATGATCAAAGTATTGAGACCTGGTGGATATAGGTTGGAATGTTCTAACCAATATTGTAGCACCTGTAGGCCTGCCCAGTGGGGTATACTGGTATATAGTGACTTAACATCCAGTGTGCACATAAGCCAATGTGGTTCAAGTTGTGTGTCTTGTATGATTTGTAAGAACTGAGTGGTATCTTGTAGTCTCGCCCTAACCACTTTCAATAGTGGTTTAAGATGTTGTGTCAGGAACATAGATAGTGGTTCTGTAAGAGAGCCAATACCTGACACAATTGGTCTGCCAGGTGGTTTTGAAATAGATTTATGTATTTTGGGAAGCAGGTACAGAATTTGTTTTTGGGGGTACATCACTGTTAAGTGTTTGACTGTGTTTTGGGTAATTATTCCTTCTTCCTCTGCTAGATTCAAAAATGTATCAATTTCTTTTTTGAAATTGGTAGTGAGATCTATTGACATGTGCATATAACATTTGGTATCTGATAACTGTTCCAAACCTTCATTTAAATAGTAGCTCATGTTCATGACTACAACCACGCCTCCTTTATCCGCTGGTAATATTGCAATATTGTGATTATTTCTCAATTCTGCTAAAGTCATTTTTTCAGATGAAGAAATATTCTGACCCATGATTTGTGATTCAAAATGTGGGAAATGTAAATCCCTTAAAACTGATTGTTGAAAAATGGACACGTTTGTTCATTGGGGGTTTAAATTGAGATTTATGAAATTTGAAATCATTAGATCTTTGAGGTATTTGTGAGGTTTGATCTGAAAAGAATATTTTAAGATTGAGGTTGTGGCAAAAATTGATAACATCAGACACAATATTATATTCATTACAAAAAAAGCTTGGTACGAATCCAAGACCTTTATTAAGTAACTCTTCTTGTTCATTAGTCAAAAATACATCAGACAAATTTAACACATTTTTGTATTCATGTTCTATTGTCTCAATAGAGTTTCTATCAATCCCTCTACAGAGTCTGTTCTGCTTCCCATGTTTATGTTTGCGGCCACCCCGCCGCCTTTTTCCACTTCTAAAGGGTGTGCAGAGTTAGATCTTTTGCGCATTGGTGACTCTTGGAGTTGGGCACTTTCACTATCTGTGTAGGAGGATTCCTCCCCCGATGTACTGGCCAAAAATTTATCGTTATTTTTAAGAATGGACCTGGGTCTCTTCCTGTTTCTGCCCCTTGCCGTCCCTTGACTAGTATCCATAAATCTGACAGATCTATGTGTTTCAAAGTGGCGCCCCCTTTGGTAATCCGTGATGTCCCTGTTAATTTTTTTAATTTTCCTATCTTTGGTTTGTTTCTCATAGATAGCTAGTTCTTTAGACAGCCTGATCACTGAGCCTTCATATGTAGAAAGTGATTGATATTTTTTGCATTCCTCACAGATGGATTTTACTTCAGATAAATTTATATCAATTATCCTTCCATAGTAAGAGGCCAAAATTTTGACAAACATCATGGATGCCTGTTGCAATGCCTTATTCCATTCTGTGGTTAGTATCTCTTCAGATCTACTAACCATTGGCTGCAGGCATATTCTAAGACCCCTAGGAGCCATGTCTTTGTTAATATATGCACAAAATAGTCTGAGATGCCAAATGTTGGCTCTGAGATTTTTTAGACCCTTGTTAAGATTATGGAAGGCCACATCACATCCATCTAATGGATTGATGACAGAGTCATTGTGATTATTGCTTGAGATGTGGTCTATACCAAAGACCTCTATGTCATCTCTATCAGCACATAATCCTTGAAAGATTTTATCCAAATCCATGGCTGTTAATACAGTCTCAGAGAGCCAAAGTGGATGCAATAAGTATATTTAAACAAAAAGTGGGCTGATCAGGCTGTCCAAATAATTAGCAATCAATGATAGTATTTTCGTGGTACAAAAAGGCCAATCAAGAACAAGGTATTTCTCAGGTACTAAGGTCTGGAAAACCAAGTTACATTACTGGTCAATAAATAACTAAGAGGCAGAACCAGAAATGAAGCAGGTCCACACCAACTGCATATAAATATGACACTTACTGGACATGCTGGCCTCTGGTGTTTTATCGACTTGTGTAAATGTGCTAGTCAAATGGACCATGTCTACAGTTCTCTTACAATTACTATTACCACAAGAAGGTTGAGAAAACAGTTGTGTACTTTGCACTTCATTGCTATAATTTACAATCTCACAACAGTAAAATAAAATGTGTCCACCCTGTAGTAGGACTCTGGACCATCTACACTCCACACCTAGACTTAACACCTGCTGCCACAAGATTAGTGACATTATATGCCCCATTTAAGTATTTATTGTAAAGTTTTCAATATTAATTGCAGTGCAATCCTGCTTACTGTGTTTGTGCGATGGCCGATAGTATTAATTTAATGCATTTGGTTTATGTGTGTGGGTGTCTGGGTCCTCTCTGCAACCAGGGTGGTCCATTCCTCCAGTTTGTGCACTGCTGTTCTTCATGCAAACCAGGTGAGCAGAGCAAACATGTTTGTGTTAAGCCAGTGCATCACTCAAAGACTGCCTCACAAAAAAAAAAAAAAAAAGACTGTAAGGAATTTTGCAGAATGTCCAGATGTTTACATCATATTTTTCGGCTGTTCCTTGTAACATATGCGGTTTTCTGGAAAATTACTGAAGACTGAAGTCAATACATAATGACATACATTTCAGTGTCGTACTTCATATCCTTCAGAAAATGAAAATGCATGCAACACAAATCCTATTATTCTACCTATTTTCTAAGGTTATCAGAACAGTATAGTATAATTGTCCCTATTTTTGGCCTTTTGTCCCCTCCTTATTTTAATCTTTGTCCAGAATTCTTGCACTAATAGGTTGGGAGGTACAATCCACATTCAGACTACAGGTTTCACAGCCAGCAACACGGGTAAGCCACAAAACCATACTTACACACACAGCACATCATTAATATGCATGGAGTAATGCCTTGTGATGAGCAGTATTGCATAAGCAGAAATACTCTGTGTAGGCTCTGCACAAAGCCTACATGGAATCTATTAAATCCAGACCTATGTGTATAGTTTATGTATGTATATATATATATATATATATATATATATATATATATATATATATATATATATATGTATATGTATATAGATAGACTCAAGATAGGAAACGCAACATTTTTGCTGTAGGGTAATCCCCTTGGATTTTATGATGTGGGAGTTTACTTGCAGTACTATATATATATATATATATATATATATATATATATATATATATATATATATATATATATATATTATATATATATATATATATATATATATAAATATATTTATATATCAGCTTTGTTGTCACACCATCTCAGGAAAAGGAAAATGCTTATGATACTGCACCTTCAGTCTTTTGGAGAAAAAACAGTAGTCACACTAGTCCTCCAAAAACAAGAAACAAGCCAGACTACTACCAAAAAACATGTCCTCTACCCTTATATAGCATACAGAAGCCTGTGCTATAAATGTATTTTGAATTAAAGATACAACATCTGAAAAAAACTCTTCATAACTGAAATGTGAGTCTTAGGTGATCAACACTGATAAGTATGATCACAAAACAGTGATATATCTCTTATAAAACATGGCATTCAAACCAGCAAAATCATGTTCTTCCTTTCTGGATAAGGAAATTGGATGCCATAAATAATGTTTACTGTTTTTATTATGTTACATGAAGATTAATTTCCAGGTATTTCTGCCTTATCATATTCTTCAGGCCGCCATTCTCAAATATGATATGTGGGCAGGTTATATGTGATATATGCTTCAAAGTGTACAACAGATATTTGCTGCCTTGTTTTTGTACTCATGTATTCTAGTAGTAGATATGAAAAAGAAATGTGTTTATTTACCTTGCTCAAATCATTCTCTAATCAACATTCTATATTATCACAGAACAGTAACTCGAAAGAGCTAAATAACTGAGCTAACAAAAAGGTAATAACTGTATCAAGTTCAACTCATTCTTCATAGACTGTATAGCCAAACTATCCACCTCCTTCCCACCCCCTCCTCCAACCACAGGCCCTCCCAC
The DNA here is from genome assembly GCF_019279795.1 of Protopterus annectens. Taxonomy (NCBI): domain Eukaryota; kingdom Metazoa; phylum Chordata; order Ceratodontiformes; family Protopteridae; genus Protopterus; species Protopterus annectens. The sequence goes on along the minus strand of NC_056735.1, from coordinate 1,856,794,152 downwards.
CACAACCTCCACCCCAATCACCAACTCCCCTCCACACCCTTCTGCTTTACTCCCATTCCCACAAGCACTATAAAAAGACTCCTCCTCAAACTCAAACCCTGTTGCAATGCACCTGACAATCTTCCACCTACCTTCCTCAAACTATCTGCAGACAGCATCGCCTATCCCATCTCTAGTCTTATAAATAGATCCATGCAAGAATCATACATCCCTTCCATCTGGGGCCATGCCTACATCATCCCCTTACACAAAGGTGGCAAGAATACTTACACCACCAACTTCAGGCCTATTGCCATCCTTTCCCCTCTTTCTAAAATTCTATAGAAAACCATCCAAGTACAACTAATGACACACCTAACTCAAAACAATCACTTCTCCCCTACCCAACATGGCAACCGCCCTGGCCACTCCACCATGACTGCCCTCCTTTCCTTTCTGGAAACCATCAACACTGAATGAGACTCAGGCAAATTGGTATCTGCGCTATTCTTAGATTTGTCAAAAGCCTTTGACACCATCTCCCACACCCTACTCATATCCCAACTTTCCACCCTACATCTCTCTCCTGCCACCATAGCCTGGTTTTCCAGCTACCTGTTCAACTACCAAACAAGCTGTCCAATGGAAAACTTTAAAGTCTCCCTTCCTCCCTACACCCACAGGCACCCCTCAAGGTTCCATTCCTGGCCCTCTTTAACTTGTTTATTAACAACTTTCACCACTCCATCCCAGAGTTCTCTGTCATCCTATATGCAGATGACTCGACTATCATCTGCTCATCCTTCTCAGCTTCTGAGCTCCTTGCAAAAATCCAATTAGCCTGCTCTACAACTGAAACCTGGATGCAGTCCAACCACTTAGCTCTAAATGCAAATAAAACCAAACTAATGATCTTTTTCCCTACCAAAAACTCTATTATTGACAAAACCCTCATTCACGGTACAGAGCCAGAACAACACACCCCTCAAAATTGTTCCCACCACCATCTTCCAAATAAGAATGTGTAGAGACAGGAATGCAACATGTAACAACTAAGAGGACTGTATGACAGGTAGAATGTGAAGTGTCTCAGTGACATAAATTGTTATAATAGTTATAAGCTCAAACTTCTTTTCTTACATTAGTGTATTTCAAGTATAAACAAAACAATGTCCTCCAGGGCTATATATATATATATATATATATATATATATATATATATATATATATATATATATATATATATATATTTGTGTGTCCAGGTTTATTGCAACTTACTGAAGTACATTTACCTGAAAATCTGCCCTACCATATAAAATACACTGAAGTACAGAATTATCAATGTAAGGTACATTGAAAAATGCATATCCTGCACACACTGCAAACTTAAAAATAGTAACTCCAGAATCACACAATAACAGAGAAATGGGGAAAATTCCCATCTCCAGTATTTAGTAATCTTACTGTAATACCATTGATACCATTCTTTTCAAACATCTTCTTTGATGAATACAATTAGAACAAAATGCATTTCAAATGAATGCATTTTACTGTGTAATGTTGATCAAAAAAAAAAAAAAAAAATATATATATATATATATATATATATATATATATATATATAAATATATATATATATATATATATATATATATATATATATATATATATATCTTATCTAATGCTTGTAACATGTTTTTTGTATAAACTGTGAAGATTACTGAACTGTTTAAAATTTGTAGTATTTAACTGTATAACAACTAGTACCTGTATGTTAGTAGTCTAGTAATGTCTTGGGACTTATCTCCACGGAACTCTACTGAAAATGGACATAAATCCAGTTAGACTATCCCGGTCAACAAATGTAAAATAAAATAAATAAAATTAAAAAAAAAAAAAAAAAAAAAATATATATATATATATATATATATATATGTATATGTACGTATATATAGGTCCCCTTCACATGGTCGAAATTTCAGAATGTTGAAGACCATATGGCCAAGACCATATGATCGACATTCGAAATGTCGACCATGCGGAACTGGCATCAGCAAACAGTGCAGAATGGATAGATTTCCATCTTCCACACTGTAGTGCAATCTTGGAGTTGGTATATTTAAGTTCTGGAGGGTGTGGTGGGCCACGGGGGGGTGGTGCAGGGGGGCTTATTCCCCCTTCATGCAGTGTGAAGGTAAGATTTTTTTATGTTTTTTTTTCATATGGTCGACATTTTGAATGTCAATATATGATTTCGGTCATATGGTTTTCGACATTCTGAAATGTTGGTCATATCAAGTAGACCCATATATATATATATATATATATATATATATATATATATATATATATATATATATATGTGTGTGTGTGTGTGTGTGTGTGTGTGTGCGCGCGTGTGTCTGTGCGCGCGTGTGTCTGTATGTGTGTGTGGTGTCTGCACACGTGCATGAGTGTATCTATTTCTTTGTCTCTCTGAATATATATATATATATATATATATATATATATATATATATATATATATATATATATATAAATATAAACATATATATATATATATATATATATATATATAGAAAGAGAGAGAGAGAGAGCGATATGTACACACATGCACATACACACTTTGAGAGCTGATTTACACACATAGACACAAACATACACACACACACACACACATACACACACACACACACACACACACACACACACACACACACACACACACACACACACACACACACACACACACACACAAAGTGGACTTATATGCACAGAGTGATTTATCAAATGGAATTATACTTTTTAAATCCATTGGAGTCGTGAAGCTTTTCATACAGACTTACATCCCTTCAGTCATGAAAGAGCACTGCGCTCTTTTACATTTTTCCCTAAAGATACATGTACTTAAATTAAAAAGGCACATAAAAGTGTTCCTGGTAAAGGTCTAAACTCCAGCAATTTACTTCTTTTTTATTCTGAGATGCATATCACATCAGAGAGGAATACCAATTTTCAGTCTTTTCAGAAGCTGTCTCTGCTCTGAAACATTCTACAGAAACTGTAATCTAATATAATCATGCTGCCAAGCTTTAATTGCATTCAGAAGGCAGCAGTAAAGCACAAATAAAGCTGGTACTGCTGAGATTAGAGCTACAGCAGTACCAGCAGTATCTTCTAATATGTTTTATTTTTGTATAATGTTTACATGTCGTCACAAATCACTACCTCCTGCTCATAAAAGAAATTACTGGTTTATTATCTCAATAATGAAAGCAGCAGGAAATGGTTTTCATGTCTGAAATCCTTTCCCTTTTTGTCCTTGTAGCATAGGAGATGAATGTATTAAAAGGCTTCTGGTGTGTGTTACTACTGGATTAATGGAAACCAGTTAACTGATTACAACTTGTCTGGCTGATAATTATATATTAGCCCTAATGAGAATAACTGGGATCATACCATAGATAATTTGAGGGGACCCATGCATGAGTTAAAGCATTTAGGAGTTGCATCTGTCCATTAGTAGTACAGGGGGCAGCCCCGATGTATATTTTCTGTTTCATATCCATAGACCTAGGAATCCGTAGATGCAGAAGTCGAATCCTTAGATTTTGGCCTTATTGTACAGTTACTAAATCAAGAGTCTTATTTTCTTTGCACTGGATTCCCTTAAAGCAACATTTATGTAGCCAGTTTCTTATGGATGCCCCCACTTTTCGAATGAGTGTTGATGCTTACAACTCGCATACCTCTCAACTGTACAGATTTTCGCAAAATGTCCAGATTTTTTGCCGCACATTTTTAGTCTGGTCCTCATAAAATTTATGATTTTCTGGATTTTTGTTGCAAATCAGTGAGAAATGAATTCACTAAATAATGACAGTCATTTGGGTTTCAGACTTCATATCCCTCAGGAAAATGCATAGTAATGCAAGACCTTTTATTCTAACAACTTTCTAAGTTTATAAGAGCAATACTTAAAATTTGTCCTTATCTTTGAGGCTTTGTCCCCCCATTATTTTTTTCTTTGTCCAGATTTTTTTATGCTAAAAGGTTGAAAGCTATGTGAGCACAAGTCAGCCTATTACAAAGAGGAGATATAGCCTTCTTGGAATGGAGACGTGCTCCAAGCAGCAACCCAAACAGCCATTGAAAAAATACCCATAGTACTGCTGGAACCATCTTTTTTCCCTTAAACCATACTTCTTATCACTGGTTGCCGATACTTATACTTATCAGTTCTGGATTGTTGCCATTTACTTAGAGATCTGCATGGGCAGTGATATGGTCATTGCCTTTATATTAAGGGCAAAATGTAGCAGTAGCAATACACAGTAAAGGAAGCTGCAGGTTGCATTTCATACATTGGTTTTGCATTGAATATGAATTCAGACCAAAAAAAAACTTTAATTAACCTATTTTAGCAATAATTAGGATATTATAAACAGCAGGGCAGGGCTGGAGGATTTCTTTGCAAACACAATTATGTAGCAGGAAATTTTATCAAACATGTCCCAATACATTCAGTCTTTTGAAAACAGGAAAGGCAGATTGAAATGTTTGGTACTGGTATACAGAGTTGTCCACCATCAGATAGAAGTGAATTTATTCTAACATACAGAGAATGCAGCTCTTTTGGGGTGCACATATCATAACCACTATTGAATTGGACATATGCTTATTTTGTCAAAACCACTTCTCCAAAATGAGGTGGTTAAAGCTAACAGTTTGAATTTTGATTAAATGTTCACTTTTCTGAATGTTCTGCTTGTTCAAACCTGCCCATATTTTATTAAGCCATTGTCTATTACTCATAATGGCATTATGAAACTCATTGGTCTTTCTTGTGAGTTCTAACCAAGAGTGGGTGCATGGTTTCAGCTGTAGTAACATAACTTTTGCCAAATAATTTGTGAAAACATGATTATTATGTTCAGTAGTACTTTTTGTTTCAATTTTCTTACTGTAGCAAATTATTTTCAGAGTAGTTCACAATGTAAATTTTGAAAATATACCCTAAGAAAGGTACTTTAAATATTCAGAGTGTGCTAAAGCAATATGATTTTTTGTCATTACATGTGTCACAACACTGGAAATGCTACTGTTTTTTTTCTGTGAAAAAACATGTATCAAATGAAAAAGAGTTCCTGCCTTGATTTACAGAAGAAGCATACTAGCATACAGCTATTGCAGTTTAAATATTACAATGCTCCTAACAGCTACTGCTAAAGGGGAAAGTAGTAATGCATTTCTACTAAACCATGTTACTCTGATTTTATAGAAGTAGTAAGGAGCAAAGATGATAAGAAAAGATGCAGTGAAATCAAATGGGAACTGTGACAAAAAAGAAAACAGAAGGAGAATGGATATGAACATATAAATATATGATTAAATCCTAATGGACAAAAGTAAAGGAGGCATTCCTGAGTTTGGGCACACTTAATAAAATGCAATGCCTGAACTACAGAGAATATAGAAAAAGGTAAGAAAGAGGTTATGGGGCTAAACGGCTGTCAGGACCAAGATGGACAACCAACAAATTATGCATAAGCACTGCTACAGTATCTCATGACTAGGAATCATACAATAATGTGAACATATGAAAGAAAGAAAAGTGCTTTGTATAGATCTTTATCAATATTGACTGGTCTAAATTATTGTCTGACTCCCCACACCTCAGCATCAACCCTCATGGTTTCTACCAACTTATCACATCACCTACACATATAAATAAAATCATTGCAACCAGTTTAATCCCAGACAGTATCCTTATGACCAAACCTAACCTGTGCCACAAACCCTATATCTTACCTGACACCTTGAGTGACCATCTTCCCAAACACATCCAAAGACACTCTATTCAACCACCAAAAGCTCACTTATACAGAAACTGCCATAAACTCTCACACTTTAATGCAGACACATTCAACACTAGACTATCTTGCATCAACTGGTCCTCCCTCTGTCACATCCCCCCCAACGAAATAGTCCAAAAATGTAATCAAATTTTCCTTGACATTCTTAACTCCCTAACTACAACAAGGAAAATTAGGATAAAAGCTAATTATGCCCCCTGGCTTACTGAAGATATTTGCTCCCTTATGTGTAAAAGAGATAGTGTCTGGAAAGCCTGGCTTAAAACCAAATCCTCACCACTTCTCCAAAACTACAAAGAACTCAGAAACCTTAGCAAAAGCAAATTAATAGCGACAAGAAAAAGTTCTGCAATTCATCCCAGTTCAACCAAAACACCAATCCAAACAAATTCTGGACTACCATCAATAAAATTCTTCACTCAGGTGACCTTACCACACCCAACCCCTTCCCAAGTAATATCCCTCAAGAAACTGCCACATTTCTTAACAACTACTTCATAGACACTGTCCAAAAACTTACCCACACAGACCACAACTCTAAGCTCCCTTCCATGTTTCTTAATCTACCTAACAGAAGCCCTTTCTCATTTAGACCAGTTTCCATCACATACATCAAATCACGCCTACTCAAACTTAAACCTTGTTTTCCCTCTGTGGATAACCTACCTCCATTCTTCCTCAGAATTGCTGCTGATTCAATAAACTACCCTATTTCTCTACTAATAAATATATCCATTCAAGAAGCCATAGTCCCAGACATATGGAAAACGTTCTATACAACCCCCATTACATAAAGGTGGGAATTCCACTGACCTATCTAATTACAGACCCATAGCCATTCTTTCCCCCCCTCTCTAAAATTATCAAAAAATGCATTCATACTCAGCTCCCCAATCTACTACTCCATGAAAACCTTTTCACTTCCGCCCAACATGAGTTCAGGTCACACCACAGTGCTGCTTCTGCCCTTCTATTTTTTACCTACACTGTAACTGAGGCTAAACACAACAACCAGCTTGTATCCTGTCTATTCCTTGACCTCTGTAAAGCCTTTGATACTGTATCACACACTATATTTCTAACTAAACTATCTGATCTCAATCTCCCTGGGTCCTCTCTTAGCTGGTTCTCTAGTTGCCACTCCAATAGGCTACAACAGACTTCCTGCTTCCCCTTCCTACCTTTCAAATCTGGAGTCCCCCAAGGTTCTATCCTGGGCCGCCTTCTGTTCAATACCTTAACTAACAACCTCCATACATCTTGCAACCAGTCCTCTGTTATACAATATGCAGACAATTCTACACTTATCTCCATCTCTAACAATCTCTCTCTTCCACACACTCACTCAAAACATTTTCCTATCTATTGAAAGATGGCTTTCTGACCCCCCCCCCAAAAAAAAAAACTCTGTCTCATCCTTCCTCGATCTCTATCCCAGTACAAATCCACCTTTGTCATCTCATCCCTTGACAACACTATTATTAAAGCTGAACCTCACACTAAGCTACTAGGTACCATAATCAATGATCAATTAAAATTTGACCTTCAAATCCAACAGTGCATTGAAAAAAACAACCAAAGACTGGGATTACTATACAGACATAAGAAATTTCTCACTTCAGACTGTAAACATTCCCTGGCTTGGGCATTCCTCCTACCTTGTCTACGTTATGCAGCCCTAATCCTTACAAACACCCAATCTACTTTAATATCTAAGCTGGAACAAACATACAACAAAACAGCCAAATTTGTCACAAATCTACTTTATAACTCTCACCACTGCCATGCACTAAAGAAACTTCAATGGCTAGAATTCCCGCAACAGCTCTGACTATCACAGTTTCAAATTACACATTGTATACTATACAAATCTATTTCCTGCCTCTCCCTCTCCCTCTCCTTGCTAGCATCCTACTATACCCCCAGTCATCCTCTCCATACCTCTGATCAACTTCTCCTTGACATCTACAAACCCCACCAAAACATTGGAAAACTCCTATACAAATACTCAGTATCCCAGGCCTGGAACAAACTCCCCTCTTACATAAGCTGTACCACACACCTAAAACATTTAAAAAAAACCAGCTAAAACACTGCCTACTAAACACATAGTCCTGCCCCTGTCATGACCCTACCTAATCCACTCATCCCCATCCACCATTTAATTATATTCTCATTTCTTCTTAATGTACAACTCCTATGACTCTTTTTCTCTTTCATACTGTTGTCATAACCCACTTTCAATGCTGCAACAATCTCTGTAAACATGTATATTTTATTTTCTCCTTTAGTAGCCACTCTTTAAATAACTTGCATATTAATACTTAATTTCCTTGTTATAACCACTGTATATATATTTTATCTACTTTACATATTTTTTGTCTGTTTTTGCTTTATATTATCAAGTCTTTTAATATTGTATGTTTTTTGCGATCATAACTTTATTTTATATTACTATGGAGCTTTTCTTCTCGGGTCTCCACAAAAAATGAGCTTCTGGCTCAGTTGGACCAACCCGGTTAACAAATGTCAAATAAATAAACGGATAAATAAATAAATAAATAAATTGGAAGTGTGGATTTTACTCAGTCCAGATGACCTTATTCATACTCAAGCATCTTAGTTCCCCTTTCTTGGCCTATTTTTGGTCTTTCGTTAACTACATTTCTCCATGATATATGACAACAACATATTTTAGTGGTTCATCATATGCTATGTTCAATGTTCAAGGTTCAGTGTGTCTAACATATGTACCTCTGTAAGGCCTACAAAGTGTTTGCTGCCAAAGTGTCTCTCCAGCTCTTGCTAAAAGGTCATAGAAGCAAAAGTACCCCATGCATCAAATTGCACTCTGTGGAGCTGCACTTACCCTAGTTTTACCTGCCAACGGCACATAGGGAATCCTTGTTTGGTCCTGACCCCCTTTTTACTTTACCAGCAATTCAATGTTTAAATGAAAGAAAGTAAAACCAACTTATGGCCATTCCTGGTCAGGAATGCTGACGTCTGTGGGGTCATTGAGAGATAGTTTAAAGCCGCGGAGAGTACACCGACAGGGAAAGGTTATAATATCTCCCACACATTTAGACCAGCTACTACAGAGACAGGGAATAAAGGTGGAGGTGGCTTGATCTGCATCTAAAAGAAGAATTTATCAAGGCTGGTCAAACAGGACAATTCACTTGAGCTACTCTACATTCAAATCACCATGGGCAAAATCCTGTACCACTTCCTTACAAGGTATAGATCCTGTTCTACGACCCAGGAAACCCCTAATATTTATTTACATTTATTGGAAACACTCACCACCCAACCCAATACTATATTCAAGGGCAACTTTAATTACCCCACTCAGCACAGCTGAACTTTATTTGGGGTTAATCAGAGTCTCTTTAATTGATGGCAGGTGTGTACCCAAGAAGACTGAATGTCGTAATTAAATCAAAAGGTGCTTCAACAAAGTATTAGTTTAAGGGTGTGCACACTTATGCCACCAGCTTATTGTGTGTTTTTTATTTTTTATATTTTTTCCCCTAACAGATTTTTTTTTCAGTTGAATTGTACAGGTTATAGGTTACATTAAAGGTGGGAATAGTTTTGAAATTATTTATTGTGGTCTTATTTTTATATCACAAAAACCTGGCATTTTAACAGGGGTTTGTAAACTTTTTATTTCCACTGTATCTAATGGACACAGGCAGCCTGTAAATGGTTCATCTACCAGACTCCTGCTTGTAAATGTTTCATCTCCCAAGCCCCTCTCACACTTATTAAGGGTACCAGAAGTTGTCAGAAATTTGGGATGCATGACTAGGTTTAAAAAGGTCCTTGTGGTCATTAGCCCAGTAAACACCTACGAACCTAAGTCTGTTAAGGTATTTGTTCTCCTGTTCAACTGTACTGCTGAAACACTGTTTTATGTGTGAAAATAAGGCAGTAAAGGTTAAAAGCTTCTTTGGCCTTCATCCTGGTAGAATGCTTATCCTCCTTACCCAGGGAAACATGCTGTATTTACTCAAAAGGGTGCAAGGGGACTAAGTTTCATTAGCTTGTTTAATTTGAAGCTTACCTTGCACTCTTGTTTCTGATCTTGAAGGTGAACACCCATAGCTTTAACAATTAAGGTGGCTTAGTTTTAGTTAGTCCCCTCCACACATTTTTTTTATCTGACCACTACTGTGCTTCAGCTGTGTAACCTCTATATCCCCTGCAACCACCTTCCGCAACTTCATAGATTCATTCCAGCTGGGGAGAGATGTGTCCCACTTCAGTTGCTTCCCACCCTTAATTCCTTAGTCACCCTCAGGCTCTTCAGTTTTATACACCACTTCCTGCTTCTTCTTCCCAGCCATTTCTGACCACCCATTAATGGTACACACAGCTCCACTAAATGTACATCCTGCATCCTCAACCACCTTAATGTGATATATGCCCACGCTAAACTTCCATACAGTTTCATCACCATCCACACTTAAATAAATCCATTAATAAACAGCCCATAATCCCTAAACCCTTCACCTTCCCATATACACTGTCTGGTCATCTCACATCATCCCAGGCTCTTGCCACTTACTTTCAGAACTCTTTTTCTTCCCTGTCTTCCACAATGCTTCTGCACCTCAACATCTTACTCCTCCTTCCTTTAACACACTACACTATAACATTATTAATCTAATTTTTCTCCCAGGTCTCAACCTGCCCTTCAGTACACTACTACAAAGCCCTGCAATTACTCACTTAACCTCAAACACATACCTCACTCCATTCTCCACCTACCACTCACGCAACTTCGTCTTCATACTCTCTTTAAGTTACCACCTTCAAACCTACACAACCTCAACAGCTTCATCTCAAACTTCCTAAACACATCTCTAAAGTCACCCCTGTCCTGCTCATACTTGTCTTTAGAGTCAACACTGAATTCAGTTCAAGTCCATTCCACCGGATAACACCCATAACTTTTCCTGACAACTCCACCCACTCCTGAACATTAATTAATGCCCAAAGCATTTCTAATAAAATTGACCAGATAAACACATTCCTTATAAACCAATCACCTGAAATCACAGCTGTCACTGAAATGATTCAAAACATGGCTCAAAGAAAACAATCCTAATTTTCAGCATCTACTTCCCTCCTACAAGTATCTCAAAGATGCAAGACCTACCAATAGGCAAGGAGGGGGCACTCTCATTGTTTATAAAAACAACCTTAAATCAACAATCATTGCCAAAGCAAATGCCTTCTCCGATACTGAACCCACTGGAACCTTTTAAAACATCCCTGCTGGAAGAGCAGTCATCTTCTAATAGCAGTCACTTACTTCCCTCCCTCTTCCTCTCTTAACAAATTTAAATCCCTTATTTTTAATATCACTTTAACAACCCATAGTTATAAACATGTTGTTATTCTAGGTAATTTTATCCGAAACTACCTAAGTCCCCTGAGAAATAACAATGACAGATTCATAGCCAATATCAACCTTAGGCTGTCAGTCAATGACAACACTTATTGAAATCTCCAAATCAACAACCACTCCCTTGTGGATCTGCTAATCACTGATAACTCTTCCATTATCTCCACTGTATCTGTTCTTCCACCCTCATTCAGTGACCACTCCCCAATAACCTTCCAAATTTTCCACCACTCATCAAAATTGACCTCCAGCTAGCTACCTTCAGACCCAGATCCACCATCAGTGCAAACAACCCCAAAAAATACCTAGCAACCTTTGACTGTCCTCCCATTGCAAACTTATTGAACCCCAACTCATCTGCAACAGCTCTTACACATACCGCCCTTCATCTTCAAGGCAGTCTTCCCTCTTACACAATGCCTTTTCAAATACAACTAAACATCCTGGCTAACCACTGAACTGAAAGCTCTGCTCAAACTTTAGGACAATGTGTGGTCTTCATGGAGACAAAACCCTTCACCAGAAAATCATACTGCCTTTGCCTCTGTACTTAACCAAGCAAAGCATGCAATATGCTGGTGCAAAACAAACTATTTCAAAAACAAACAACTTGCTCTGTGAGGCAAACTCAAACTTTTCTGTCAGGAAGCAAATCTTCTCACAGGCTGAAAATCCACAGATCCTCTGTCTTCCTCTATCACCATCCCGACCTTTCAAGACAAAGTTTAAGCCAATGACTTTCTCAAGGAATTCAACCAGTTCTCTAGTACAGTAAACCTCTATCTCTCCCCAACACAAACAGCCCCCTCCTTTTATCCTACTCTTCTGTTTTAAGTAAATTAGTCACATGAACCTTGACTCCCACAATAAAACATACCCCTGGATGCACCTCCTGGTGCAAACAACTTACTCCCTTGGTTTATATCACTTTCTAAAGACTCCCTTGCCACACTTCTTCCCCATATACATAACATCTGTTTAACTCAAAATACAGTATCAGACATAAGAAAAACTGCTGTTGTCAATCCATTTCTCAAACAGTCTCAGCCAGAAAATGCCCCCATTTCTTTCCTATCTCCATACTCCCCATGCTTGGGAAAATACTTGAAAAGGTAATCTAAAACCAAATGTCCACTTACATCAAACAGTACCACCTTTTCAATCTTAAACAACATGAATTCTGAGCTGACAAGAGCACAATGACAACACTATGGTCACTTACAGATGAGATCTTTGTCAATACAGGTAAAGGAAACCTTTCATTAGCTCTCTTCATTGACCTTACCAAAACTTTTGATGTTATTTACCACTTCATGTTCCTTCACACCTCCCAAGAAATCAGAGTTAGCCACAAAACTGTCACCTGATTCCAACAGTTCATAACAAATAGGAATTTCAGAGGCAAAATGGGCTCATAAATATTACCTCAAGTACCTGTTACCAGATGAATGTCCCAGAGATCCATGCTCACCCTATTGCTGTTTTCAATCTTTATTAACAAACTACTCTCATCTCCTAATAACTCTTCATGCAGATGATGTGGTTATTCTTCTACCCACTCCTCCGCATTCAGCTATTCAAACCCAGTTTTAGTCTGACCTCAACTCCCTTAATTCTTGACTAGGCAACTATAAGCTACTACTAAATCCTTCTAAACAAAAAGTTTGATATTTGGTATGATGGTTCCCCAAGAGAAACAATCACATCCTTTACATACTTAGGTTTACGGCCAGTCACTTAACTTCAAAATCCACATTGACAACACCTGTGAAAAAGATCTGTTTATTCTAGACCTGGAAAGTATCTCCCTTTCTTTCCAGACCAGCTAGAGCTGCAACAACAAAGGAGTCCTCTTTGCTCAGCTTGACTATGGGCTCCCCATCATAGCCACAGACTCTAAAAAGACTCATCCACTGTACAGTCCAGTGAAAACAAAATCTACACATTTATTTCCAATTCTTCCCATCAGAAACACCTCTGCATCAGCATCTCAAAAGTCAAATGGATACCAGTCTCCTACAGAGTTGAGCTACTGCTACGGTCTCTTCTTTTCAAACTACTTTAGCTAGGTACCTGCTCACCTCTTCCAACCAACTCCATAAGAAAACGACCCCTTCAACCTTTGCAACCTCTCCCAATTACCTCCCCGACTCCACACATCCCAAACCAAACTGCATTCTACTAACCATTCCTTCTCCATTCTTACAACCAAACTCTGGCAAACCCCCATCACCACCTAAAAGAAGTGTTCTCCTTCCCCATGTTCAGAGCACAAATCAAAATGCACCACCATCAAAATCTGATTGCAAATACTTTTCCATTGGACAGATAACCCGAGTCCCTTCTCATCTGCATCAGTTCTGCTTTGACTTTCATTTTTCACCTACAGCATCCCTGTCATGTTTACTACTAAAAGTAATTTACATATGTTTTTATGCTGCTAATATTTACATATTGTTTCAGTTGTCTATGGGATTACCAACCTTCTGTGATTACTCCATGTTTATGAATTTGTTCGTTTTTTTTTTTTTTGTGAATTTCTTCATCCAGGCTGTGCCTGTAAATGGTCTGTTGTAATCAATGTACTATGTAGGTAAACAAAAATAAGTAAACAAATCATAGACTCTATTACTCAACCAATCATACAAATCTTTCTTCAAAACTGTAAGCATTTCCAGTTCACACATGCAAAGTGGTAAAGTATTCCACCAGACAGTAGCCCTTTAATAGAAAGTCTCTGTAAAAATCAATGAATCTTGCCCTCTTTATACTGACAAATAAGATCTTATTTCTGATTATTAAGCAATGTTCCTTAAGGTAAATCTCCACAAATACCACAAATGTAGTGTTATATACATCTTTAAAGATTACAATAAGGCTCACCTCACCAAGCAGTTGTTGATAGAGTATAGAGATAGTATCTGAAATCTCTTGATATAACTATACTTTTTAATGCTGTTTATATGTCTACTGAAACATCTTTGAATTCTCTCTAAATTAATAATTTGATAGCAATTATAAGAACAAACAGATACACAATATTATTTTATCAGTCTAATAATTGGTAAATAAATACGAACCAGAACACAAGCATATCTGTTAGTGCATGAAGAATGTTTTGAGATCATAATAACATTTATATTTTTGAGCCAAAGGACAAATCCTTATCGATATTTATTTTCAAGTCTCTATAATATCTACATCCTCCGGTATTTTGTTCTTCAGAGAATATGGTTAGAACTGCCAAAATGAATAACCTTTCACTTGTTAATATTAAAATCCATATTACATTAAATTAACCAGCCTTACAGGTTATCTAAGTAATGATGTCTAGCACTTTGAAACCAAGACATTTTTTGTTTACTACCCCAAGTTTTGAATCAACTGCAAACTTACGCAACTGTAACTTACTAGTCAAATTGAAGCTGAACATAAAAATAGAAAATTGTGTAGGACACAGCACAGACTCTTGACGTACTCCTGAATTGACAGGCTTAACATCTGAGATTGAATTTCTAATTTTAACCCACACTTTATTCCACTTCACCAATTTTTTTCCATCTTACCAAGCTCCCATTTAGCAGTTTTACCAATATACCCATTCCGTGGTGGTACAGCGGTAACATTGTTGCCTCACAGCAAGAGGTTCTCCCGTTCAGTTCTCAGCTGGAGTGCGGGGAGTGCTTTCTGTGTGGAGTCTGCATGTCCTCCTCATGGTTGGGTGGGCATTCGAAAGACATGCGTAAATGGGTGTGCCTTCATTGAAGGTTGAACATCGAGCTGGCACCTCGGCGTATGTGAAAATCTACTGCCAATCATTAGTGGACTGGAGTCCCGCTGCGGTGACCCCTAACCGGGAAAAACCGAAAGACAACAACAACAACCAATATACCCATAATTTCCTTATGTGAAATGTTGTCAAAACATTTGCCAAATCTAAATAAATCACAACAACTGAGAGCCCTGCCCAAAGCCTCTTAGAAAGTGTGATAAAACATAAGTAAATTTGTTTAACATGAATAACTTCAGGGAAAACATGCTGGTATATATCCATCATGGAAGATAAGAAGTCAAGAATCAATGCATTGCTCACTCTCTCTCTAAATATTTCCTAATTATACACATGTGATTATTGTTCTATATTCATCTACAGATGACCCCCCACCCTTGGGACATGCACCACCAAAGCTTATTTCCAAATTTCCAGAACAAACCCAGAATTTAATGATTCCTGGAATAAAAGAAGTAGGCAAAGGGGTAATCTGGTGAGTAATTTTTTTCAAGAAAAATATATTAATCCCATCAGAGCCAGGTGCTAATTTATTTATTTTAGCCATAATTGCCTCTATTAGGTCTTATACATTATTTCTGAGCATAAATCATGAGTATTTAAAAAACTAAGCATAAAGTTGAATTTCCAGAAGGAATATTTAAAGTAGCATTTTTTTCTAAAAATACTTCTATCAGTTGTCAGGGTTAGACTCAAGATTATCATCTGCTACAATATTTATATTATGCTGTATTTCTTTTCTTTACTGTCTAAGATGTTTAAATAAAGTGTTCTAAGTATCAGTAGCATAAATTGCCAAATTTCTCTCATAACTACATTTAGCTAGAGGCAAAGATCTCCAGAATTGAGTCCTGTAGCTACACTTATGTTACAAACTAGGATTGCTTTTTTTACATCTACAGGTAGTAATTCTTTTTTCTTCTAAGTTTCTCGAGTCCTTTTGACTACCAGGGGTAGCCCTGATTGGTTATTTTAACTGAAACTGTTGGTACAAAGTTATCTATTAAATAACAGATATATTTATAAAATATCTTTCAACAGTCAGCAATAAGTTTAGATTACATGCTTTCCTTCAAGTTTCAATCCTTGAGTATTTTATTTGAGAATATTCAGCCCAGTAAAAACCCTTTCTTATTTATTTTTTTTACTTAATGAATACTTTTTGTTATGTTATGTACAACATCCCAGATAGTACTACAGTGACCAGGTCCCAATAATTTAAATTCAACAGAAGTATTAAGAATAGAATTTGGGTCTTTAACACACATTATATACACTATTTTATAATTTCCATTTGGCTGTCTAATTTATGATATTTTTGTCTCTTGCTAAAATTAACAAAGCCTCCAAGGGAACCAGAATTTTCATAGGGCTTTTCCCAGTCTATTTTTTGACCTCTTAGGCCTTCTTCATTGATGCCATACTGATCTGTAAAACAAGTGTGCAGTAAGGTGCAAAAAAACTAATTCTTCAGTTGATTGATTTTCTGGCCCACAGAACAGAAATAAAATTCTGTGACACATTGTTTTTATGAAATATGTTAATAGCTATAATTTCATAGTTACTATTAGTTTAAGTTAACAGTGCATAATAAGCACTATTTACATAAATAGAGACTCCATTGCTGTGTTTATTGAAACTTGAATTTGTTCCTCCTAAACTGTTCACAATTGTTCCACATTAACAACGATCTTTGTCAAATTTACATTATTTTTCCTGTCAGGATTTTAAAAGTCCTCCACATGCACTTACTACCCCCTTTGTCCTTGAAACCTAATACTTTTAAGGAGTTATAACTTTTCAAATAATGTGTCCATTTAGTAGACAAACTGTATGCATCAGACATCTCTGGATTCCCTTCTGTAAAACTCATGTCCTTATTTAATACAGCTTTAACATCTAAGATACACTGTTGCATGGAATGTGCCTTTCCATGAAAGATGTCAGCTCTGCATCTCTTATTACTAGCCAGTCAAGATTCCCATTCATCTTAATGGATCCCTTAATTGTTATATAATTTATCATATATATTATGAAATCCACATCCTTGCCATCAGAAGCTTATCTTTCACCGAAGTTAGAAAATGCCATCACTGACACAATTTGTTTGGGTGTTTCTATTATGGTGGCACATCAGTTTTTGGTCCTGGTACTGAATGGAACCAATCTTTTGCAGAACACTGCTGCTTTACTGGGCTGTTCCCTCCATCTTAATGCCACACATCAGTGGCTTGACTTTAGTTAAGCTGATTTTCATTTCACCCAGTATTAAGATTGTGGAAATCATCCGTCAGACATTAACCTTGTCTATTCTGCTGGCTGACATTTAATAAATAAAATCAGCAGTTTAACAAAAAGTATGGGTTATTTCTTTCAGCATCACCCTTGAGATAACCTCATCAACTTCCACCCACACAATTTCCTCCAAATTTGTATAATAGTCTTGTGTAAAACAAAGTCAAGGGCCTTATGTGGTTCAGGTAGCCCATATTGCCTGGATGGCTCATATCTGACCTGATGGGAACATGTACAGTATTTGAGCATGGTGGATTCATATAATCTTTCTTTTATCATGCCATCTTGAAAATGGTTCATCAGTCTTTTGTCCAGGAGAAAACCTAATAGTTTTATCCTAGTTGTTTGTATCACCTTTGCAAAGACAGAGGTAAAATATTTTAGTTTGTAGTTACCTGGCTTTTTCCTGATCCATCGTCTATAGAAAGAGACATTGTCAAATGGTTTGCCTTATTCTCTATAAGTTCTCTTTTTCCTATGAGAAACTTTGTAGTTTTAAAAGATAGCCTTCCTTTTGATTATCTTGCTTATCTTATAGTTTAATACAAATTATTTATTTACTTATTTATTTAGTTTAGTTGACTGTTCTAGTTCCACTATGCACTTTGGGGTAGTTTGAGGATGTTGGATTACTTCTAGGGTGTTTATAATACATTTTAAACTGCTGATGGGATGGGGTCAGTTGTATAAAATTTAATATATAAATAATTGGGTCTATATCAGTTCAATAAAAGTCCATTTCTGCAAACCTTCGTTCATTGACCCTAATACAGAGGGTGTTCACATCAACAAAAGTTCACTTCAATGAACGACCTACCCAGGGAAAAGAACAAGGTGCCCAGCATGACTGTGACACAAATATATATATATATATTTATATATATATATATATATATATATATATATATATACATATATATATATATATATATATATATATATATATATATATATATATATATATATATATACACACACCAACTCCAAGATCGCACTACAGTGAGGAAAAGTGCAAATTTCTTATGATGACCAACTCATTCCTTTCCCTGGATAAGTCATTCATTGAAGTGAACATTCGCTGATGTGAACGTTCACTGTATTAGGGTCAATGAATGAAGGTTCATGGAAATTAATATTCAACAAAGTGATATAGACCCTAAATAATCATATCCCTGTGTAAGATTATTGGAATAGTGGGAAGTGGGTGAGAAAATTGTAATGGAAAGAGCTGAGAATGAGGGTCCTACCTTAACCTAGATGTTTCTCTTAGATGTATGCTAGCCAATTGCTATGTTATTAATGTGGAGACATTAAATATTAGGTTGAGGTCTATCATATCAAATGCTTTGGTAAGGTCCACAAATAAAGCATCTGTCAAATATTTGTTATCGATTTTGACTTTTGTGTTATCTGTAAGAGTCCAGATAGCCATCATAGCACTTCTCCAAGTTAAGAAATCTTTGTATTTTATGGGCAGAAGATAGCATACCAGACAAACATAGCTCTCTAGAAGGGAAGTGCACCAGAAGGATACAGCTTTATAGGCATCTGTCAGTTAGTACAGAGGCTTAATGCTCTGGGCTTGGAATGAGCTGCTTCCTAAATGCAGGGGTACAGGGTTTGAGTTCATCCACCTCCATTTGTCTACTATATGACTCTGATCAAGTCATTTAACCAATGTTGAAGAAACTGCTTGAAACCACACAAACAAGTTGTGCTTCATCAGGTTACAATCACATAAAGAAATCCATTCACTTTTATAGAGGCCCCTTGTCATAATTAACAAATTAATCAGTTCAATTAAAATCAGTTAACACACTAGGTTCATTAACAAAAATAGGAATTTAAATTGAGTATAAAATAGCAGAATTCTATCCATCTACATAGCATTAAATTAAATGACCATTGCATAAAAACTATAAGTATTTCTTTTTAAACATAATATTAGTTCTTTATCTTTCTGTAGATATTATATTAATTAATAAAGTGCATGAAGTTGTTTCAATTATCGGTATCCCGTCTCCATAGATCAACTCAGGAAGCCATGCCCATATTTAGACAAGAAAGCAATCTGAAGTGTAGCTTCATTAAGGCTAATAATTAATAGTCCTGGTTTACTTTTTAAAAAGACAGGTTACCATCATCCATTTTATTTTTGTTTTTATGTTTTACTTTTGCTTTCTTACTATTTTCAATGTATAGAATATTTAGTTCCCAGATTATATTAATTAATAAGGTGCATGAAGTTGTTTCCATAAATCAACTCAGGAAGCCATGCCCATATTTAGAAAGGAAAGCAATCTAAAGTGTAGCTTCATTAAAGCTACTAATTAATAATCCTAGTTTGCTTTCTTAAAAAGACAGGTTTCCATCACCCGTTATTGTTTTTGTTTTTATTTTTACTTTTGCTTCTTTACTATTTTCAATGTATGGAATATTTAGTTCCCAGAACAGTTAGATCAAATAATACTTAAAAAGTCTCAAAAGTTACTATAGGAGATTATATCAAACCAATGTATTAGGGAGTTAACTTAGGTCATACCATATACAATGCTCATTATTAAGACAGACCTAGTGGTCAAATAGAATAGTATTACATCATTTAAAATCGCACTCGCGAAAAGAAAAAAAAAAAGAAAAAAGTGTACCATATATAGCAGCTAACCAAGCAATATACTTAGAATTATTATATGCTGCCATGCTCGCCAATACAGAGAATAATATAGTCACTAAAATCATGACTAAAGCGAATAACAAGTATATTCTACATTAGATAGTCAAAACACATTCAGTGTTCAAACATATATAAGCACCTGAAAAACACATAAAAAGATCCTGATATATAATACCATTTAAATAAGATGTAGATCCATAGATAGAAACAAATACTATAAATAAAAACAAACAGGCGTGATGTGCAATATAAAATGCCGCTCAATAGACATAGGAGCAGGATAGGCATTCAGTTACGATATAGTCTCAGTGACAGCTGTTAAGTACTGGTCTGTGAGATAGCGTTTTATATTTAAACTAAACATAATTAAATTTATTCAATTCAAGCCTCATGATGAGACTCATGGCAAAAAATTCACACACTCAATATGGTCTGAACAAAACATAAAAATATATAAAAAATATATGTACAAAAAATATATCTAAATCACACTTATCAAAGTTAATTTAATAGTTTTTTATATATAGAAGATAATATGAAAAATAATTACTAACAACGGAACAAACCATGTTTACAATGTTAAAATGGATTACATAGCCAGTAAGATAGAAATATAGATTCTACAAATTTTTATATATATATGTGTAGATTTTATAGATTATTTACATAATAAAAATAGCAGGATAAATCAAGAAACTTCTTTGTTTCTATTTGTATTTTTAACTCGGACCTATTAGGGCTGGTCGAATATTAACTGTAGAGTTGAGACCTGGCGGTAAATGAGCTCTAAGTCTCAATATCCATTTTAGCTCAAAGCCCTCTAGAGTATTTAGGTTATCACCTTCCCTTATGTTGAAATCCACCACCTGTAGAACCTGGAACACAAAACTATGTTGTGGGTGGATACTACAATGTAGAGCTAAGGCATTATAAACATTGCATTTTCTAATATTATATATATGATCATAGATTCGATCTTTTAGTCTCCTTGAAGTTAGACCCACATAATAGGCATCACAAAGGGTACAGGTGGCAAGGTATATTACATTTCTAGTGTTACAGTCCGCATAATGCATTAGTATTATGTTCCTAGTCATACCTGGAGGTGTAAAACCATTATTTCTAGATATGTATTTACAATAAGAACATTTAGTACATTGGAAGGTGCCTGTTTTTATCAAAGATCTGATATCAGTAGATATGTTGGTTAGCTTTTCCTTGCATAATAGTCTTTTCAAGTTCATGCAATTCATATATCTAAAGTGCGGTTTATTGCTCACAATTTCTGAAATAGATGTATCTGACAGTAAAATTTTCCAATTTCCCCTAATTATATCAGTCAAATACTGTATATCATTGGTATATTTAATGTCATAAGATACATTATTAGACATATTCTTAGTGAATCCATCATAGGGTGTGTGCTTTTTTGTATAGAACCTAGTGCTGTTAGGTACTGGTTCATTTATCTCATTGATCATTTTAACAGGATAGCCCCTTTCCACAAGAAGTTTCCTTTGGATATCCATTGTGTGTAATGAATCAAATCTATCACTACAGATTCTATCAATTCTCCCCATTTGATTTCTTACTATGTTGGGAAATATATGCCGTGGGTGTAGACTATCATAATGGAGGATCCCATTCCTCCAACAGGATTTCCTGTAGAGTGTTGTTGATAGTCTACATAAGTTGTCCTTCTTAATAGTAATATCTAGAAAATTTATATAGTGATAAGAAAAATCATAACTAAACCTAAAGAAAGGGGTAACACTATTCATATAGTCAATAAAAGAAATAAGACCTTCTATATCGCTATTCCATATGATCAGGTTGGCATATGCCCCCATGTTTGTGCATATGCCACTTTTCAAGACCAAATCCAAAAGGCAACATATGTTCATAACATCACCATTGGGAATCTTAAGTTGTGTCATATGACTTCTTATTGCATCTAAACCATAGTCATGAGGTATCTTTGTGAATAAACTTTCAATATCTAAGGTCACCAAGATGGTACCATTAGTTATTTCCTTAATTAATGTTTCTGACTTTAGGTCATCCAAAAGTTTATATGAGTCCAAGAGAATAGTAGGGACCTGCTTTACAAGGGCTCCTAGTTTATCCTGTATGTATAATGATGCATTATACGTGACCCAATGGTCACCTGACACTATAGGTCTCAATGGTGGTGGGTATACCTGTTTGTGTAGTTTCGGAAGTCCCTTGATGATGGGAATAAGGGGAAGTTCTATCAACAAAAAATCATAAAGAGGTTTTTCAATAGACCTAGTCATGAGCATGTCGTAAAGAGTATCATGAACATATTGCGTTAATGAAACTATATGTGATTTTTCAATCCTTTTATATGCAGTGTCATTATCTAGCATATGGAGCATTAAATCTTTATAAAAAACTGCATCCATAGCCACTATCCCCCCTCCTTTATCTGCTGGCTTAAATATTATTTGTGAGTCATTGCACATCATTTTTAGCTCAGACATTTCTTCATTATTGAGATTAATAAAAATATTCTTTTTCAGTTTACTTTCATAATAAAGATATATGTCTCGCTCACATGTTTTCAAAAAACAATCTACTATTGGTATTATGGGTGGTACAAAAGTACTTTTCTTTCTACATGTAGACCTGGTGTTATTATCAAAGATGTTAGTAGAGTCAGTGGTATTGTTCTTAAACATTAATTTCAAAGATACTTTTCCCTATAAGAGTATCTGAAATAATACTATGTTGAGAGGGTATAAAAGACAGACCCTTATTTAAAACATTCATAGCATCATGTGAAAATGTCCTGGAAGATAAATTAAAGAATAGACAATTTAAATCGGCATTTTCCAGTTCTTCTGTGGTATGTCTCAGATCATTTGATAGAAGATTCAGGCTTTTTGCTCCTTTATTTCCCCTTCCCCGACTGTTGGAGGTACTGTTAGTTTATTGGTAGAGGCTATGACTTTAGGTTTACCAAACCTTGTTGATTGCAAGGTAGTGACATAGCTGGAGTATCTGGTATCTCAGTATGCATTTCTGCACTGGTCGTAATATCATGCATATTAGCAAGAACATCATTATTTAAGTTAAATGCAGCATTTCCTTGATTATTGGATGAACTAGTGAGGCTTTTTATTTGCTCCAATTTATTACTGTATAAGGACAGTTGTTTATTCATGGTTTGTATTTTGGCTTTACAAAATTCAGATTCATAGGTGGTGGTAAGCAAGTTATACTGCTCTTCAACTTTAATTAATAGCTCAGCTTCTATCGGTGAAAAATAATCTAGAAGTAGCTGAACATATTTAAAGCCAAAGTCGATGTTTAACTTCTGCCATTGCTGAAGCAAAACTGGTTGACTATCCCCATAAGTCGGCATGCACAAGGGGATCACTTTGAAATGTTGACATGCTTGCAGATGTCGCCTCTGCTATACAGTCTATGCAAACGATATAGATCATTTTCAAGTGTTCTCAAGTTGCCAAAAAACTCATACATATTGTCACTGTTAATAGAAGGATTTATACATGCCTCACCATTCAAGTCCATGAAAAGACAATTCCAGTTGTCATGGGAAGGATTATTCACAGGGTTATAGTCTAGTTCAATATTCTGTGCTTCCATCGCGTGGAAGTCATTTAACCAGATAGCCCTCCTAAATCACCCCTGAAAAGGGACACTTTTGTCCAGTGGGCTTATCTGGTTAATAAAGACTACCACACAGTTCACTTGTGACTCATCTGACTGACTCACACTAGTTCTGATTAAGGCTATTGATACTGCGCACCAGAAAGAAACAGCTCTCAGTACCAGCACTGTAGCCTGTGATGTAACTCACCTCTGGTCAATGCTTAAGAGCCTTACTAGATCTGGTCTGCATCCTTCAGTCTACTTCATCTCTCCTTCATCTATTTTACCTATCTCAGTGTAAGCTGTGGATGACTCTAGATAACACAATTATTCCATTTCTACATTCCCTTTTCACATTACAAGTAGGATACACTCCTGTGATTCCTGCTGGCTAGTTTTCTTTTGACAGCTCATTTGCTTTGTGGATTCTACTGGGGATATAGAAATATCTGCAGGGGGGATCTGCATAATGAGTTAGCACCAATAACCTGATCCACCTCAGCCATCACTACTCTATGTGGCTTTATACATTCACAATGGCCATTCCTTTCTATCTACCATTTTCAGACAACTGATATGGTAGTCAATAGGTTTGTGCCATGACAGCACAAAAGTACTCTGATGGTTTTAACCCTTTACCTAGGTCAGCTATGTCCAAAACTGTGGCAATACAATCTCTATTGGTTTAAGCTATTCCTATTTCTATTCTTGCAATATTCCAGTAATGTCTGATTTATCTATAAGGCATGTATAATAGTGATGACAGATAGTTGACCATGTGCAGTTATCATCTTAGTCTCAATGCAGAATTTGTAAATATTATATATATGAGGGAAAGTTTTATAGCACAGTCGGGTTCCGGCATGTAGATCGCGAGACAAATGCCCAGGAGCTACATCGCCAAAACTAGAAGGCCGCAGCACCGCTAAACCGTAGAGCGGTGCTGCCGAAAGGCAGATACAACGTGGAAAGCTACGGCGGTGGGAAAACACACAAAAGCAAACGGCCCCTAAAGCAAACACGCAGGCTGTCAACACATAGCGTACACGGCCGGCAAACACACGCTGATCGGGGTGACAAACAGCACAACGGTAGTGCTAAAAGTGATGCAAAAGCAGACATTAAACAAGTACTTACTGTTACAGCCCCAGTTGTCCACGCAAACACAGCAAACAGTCCCTGAGAAGCAGGAAGTAAAATCCCCATCACGTAGTGTAATACACAGCACACCTTACCCTGAGAAATGCTGCATAGAATAGCAGGTCATGTGTCAGGCTAAACCCTTAAAGGTACAGACAAAGTAGTGTCAGAGTCAATGGTCCACACACACTACAACCTAGGGAAACACCAGTTTGTTTACTAGTAGGAAGCATGTCACAGCAGGAGGGCTGTAGTATAGGACAAACCCAAATAAGAGGCATGCCTGCAACAAACAGTACCTATCCTGCTAGAGCCCCTGAGTGCAGTGTTAAGTGTGAACATGCCAACCTGGTAAAGCATGACATACCAACCCAGTAGCAGGAGATATAGTAGCAGTAACCCATCTCCCATTCCACATTAGTGTAAGACATGCAGGTTTTGCTAAACCCATCCAGTTGTCCCTGTAACAGGAGTATAGACAAGTACGCAGTCCCATGTAGGCAGACAAGGGTGCAATACAGAGGTACCTCCCTATGTAACATCTGCCACTTAAACAGAAACCGGGCCCTATACCCTGATTGGCCAGCAGCAACAACTGGGAGTTAAAGGGGGCTAGAGCAGTACACACAGAACCTGTGCTGCAATTAGGCTTTGTGGACTCCAAACAGAGTACAAGCATATGGCAACCCCAGGGATGTGTTAACTGCAGACATTGAAACCATAGTGAAGAGGCAGTCAGAGACAGGTGGAGTACAGATAGCTGTACAAGGCCACTGTGACAGACAGAGCTAATACACATGGTACAAGATAAGGAGGTGTAAAGAAAGTAACCTACTGTCTGGAAGGGACTTGCTCCAAGTTCGGTAGTATATCCCATACCAAGCTCGACTGGCTGTGATGGATTCTGAGAGACCGTCTACAAGTGCTGCTACCATGCTGGAATGTATGTATCTGTATAGCCCCGGTCTGATTGGCAACAGATACAGCACAGTGCCCAGCCAACGTGGCAAATCCATGCTGGTGGTGGAGGGGTACCTCTACCATTTGGAATGTGAGACACCACCAAAACGGTACTGGGCATGTACTGAGTGGAGAGTAAAGGCATGCAGTGGATGTGCCATCACTGTTTGCCAGGAAGAGGGTGAGGAATTGCTGAAATCACTGCCACACCAGCACGGCCCGGATGCAACAATGGCACAGGTGGCTACACTGCGAGCATAACTGCGGCAGAGGGCGGTAACTGGTAATGAATTGCCAAGCTTGGTAATGCAGAGTGTGCTAGGCACAGCAGATGACAACATACTGCAGGAAATGCCTTGTCGTGCAACCCTTCGAAGAAGCATTACCAGGGTACGGCAGTGGGCATGGGCACCCATGGCTACACCTCCAGCAACTCTTGCAGATATTGATGCCAGCCAGTATCCACTCCGTAGTGGCAGCTTCATCCTTCGTAGGAGGTCGGATATGGATGGTACTGCTTCCTTGGTACTACTTACTACAACACAGAACCTGACTGACCTGTGCAGGTCCGACATTGTTCTTGGTGATGACACTTTTCCCACATGGGCCGATATATGTCGCCAGCTATATACATTACATGGTTGTATTGGCACCCCCACCTCAATGAGGATTGTTCTCCTGGTGTACTGTCTCATGACACGGAAGTCGGAGTCTGCATACACCACTTTGTGGGAGGTGCTGAAGGGTATGGCTGCTGAACAGGGATGCACCTTGTCACCACAGTATATTATGACTGATTTTGAGAAGGCAGCAATTCGTGCCAGCCGGAAGGCATTCCCTAGGAGTATTCTGAAGGGATGCGTATTCCATTTTGCACAGATCATCTGGCGCCAGATCCAGCATCACCACCTTGTTGCCCTCTATGGCACGGACACTGCTTTCTCCATTGTCATCCGCAAGCTGATAGCGTTGGCATTCCTACCTTTGGATGATGTTGTCCCTGCATTTCTGGACATTGTGGCTTCCTTACCAGAATGTGCTCAGCCAATTGGCGTATTTCTAGACCATCATTATGTCCGAGGCCGACCACGAAAGTATGCATCCCGCTGTTCAGTACAGACACGAAAGCCATCGTCATACCCTTTGCAGTTTTAGAATGTGTCCAATGTCTCTGAGATGGACTTCCCACGTACTAACAACCAGGTGGAGGCATGACATCGTCGGCTGAAGGTATTACTGGGTCGTCCTACTGTACAGCTAGCTGACCTTCTGTGTGTTCTGCAGCAGGAGCAGAACTTGACGGATACCCGACGTGAATCTCTTCTGAGGGGGATGCCTGTAACACCGCGTATGAAGGCTATTGTAGTAAGGGAGCGTCGCCTAAAGCACATCTTACAACGTAAGTGTGACTACACTAATGTGCAGGATTTCCTCCGTGCTGTGGCACATTTCTACAAATTATGATACTGTCTGGGTTTCGTATGCACCAAGCACAACACACATCACATTGCATATTCAATTAATAAAGGCTTTGCCCATAGCACACGGGTTCCATGGTGCCACTTTCCTGCCCACGTGGCATGCTATGCCAGCCAGATTTTCCTCTAACAGTTGCACATGGTGGCTTCTAAGGGGGTGCACTGTGGAGGTTTATATGTGCCTCCTGTGGTTAGGGTGTAGGGGTTCCCTCAATTCTGACAGGGAATTGTCCACAGTCCTTTGTCACTGCAGTTAAATTGTCATCCTGCCATGTGTCCACATCCAGCTGTCTCACAGGTGGGTGTCGCACAGCCTAGGTCCCTGAATCCCACATAGTCATTTGCTAATTCCTGTCAGAATGAGTATATAAGCAGAGTAGCAAATATTATTTCATTGCACTTCATAAATTGTCCTAAATATTTGCATGACCTACTGATTTGTAATTTATTGTTTACTGGTTATACTTTATTGCATGCTTTGGTCTAGAGAATTTCTCTCTGGAAAATGACACTTTCCAGTTACACATTACCAGTTAAGAAATGTAATAAATAAACACAAAATAACCTTCCATTCTATTGTTTTCTCATAATGCAGCATTTACTGAACTTAGAATCCCTGTACAATTATTTCCCGTGACAGTAAATTTCACTAATGTTGTTAAAGGACTTTTTTGCATTTTAGTTAAAATGTGCAAATATGTGTGCTTTTCTGGATGCTTTGATTTGTGTAGATTTCTGGAGATTTGCTGTATATTTTTTTACCATTCATTACCATGTTATGATATGATATAAAACAACGTAATGACCTGCTAGCTAAATAGTGAAATGTGCGGTCATTGATTAGACATGCAACAGAAAGAAACCTAATATATGAACCTCAAGCTGCAGATCTCCAGTTCGGTATTTCTGTAAGTCATTTAAAGTTTAAATGTGCTACACATTCATATTTCAAATCTTCCTCAGACATCAATATTTTGGCATTTCTAGGGCTTCATAAAGTCTTATTATGTACATACTAGGCTGTATCCAGTTTTATAAATCCATAAGCTTTTAAAGGGTATTTTCTTGTCATTTAACAGGAACCTAGAAGTAATAAAAAGCACTTGCTGCTAGACTCAATCCTTTCATATGAAAGCAATTCTTCATTATTTTCTTCGCTGAATTCTGCAGAAGTCATCAAAGTAATTCTGAGATAAAGATATAAGAAATGTACAAAGTCTAGTCTTATATAGTATGTGTCTTTTGTCGGTACACTTATACTTAAGAGTAAATTCTTAATCTTGCATTTATTAACTCTGGGTGATTCTCTTATTCTCTTTTGTCAGCCTGCGTATGTATCCATGTTACCATCTATGAATTTAGATAGATAAACAAAGACAAATATGAAAGGCTGTATAAGAAGTATTCAGTTTACCAATCTGACTGCTAAGTAATTTGTGTTTTGACAATTAGAATTTTGTGCTTTTTTTATTTTATTTTTAATTTATTTAGCCTTTTGTTGATTGGGTTAGTCCCACTATGCTAGTAGTTTCTTTTCAGGGGATACCCAAGGCAGCATTTATACTATTAGGGAAAATTTTGCAAGGGTAATGGGAAACTTCACCTAGTCTTTTTGATAAGTGATGTGGGATCTCTTATATTCACCTAACCTACTACCAAATCAAGCAGATGGGACCTCAGTTTAACATAGTATCTAAAGGACACCACAATCAGTTATTCATGAATCCCAGTTTGAGGTGATAATACTAAAACACTTTTCAGGTGGAATATGTAAACAACCACTTAGGATTACTACACAGGCTGCCGTATACTGGAATTTGTAGTTTAAAATATTTAAAAATGTGTAAGATCTGTTGGTAAAATGAATTATATTCTCAGTTGCTTACTTTGTAATGTTCAGTATTACAGTCTGGCTTCATAATAATAACGTTTAATGAAATTCTATCATCTTTGAATGTATTGATATTGTTCTGTACCATCTTTGGAAAATAATTGCATAGCGTGAACTTAAAGTCTACTTCAGGTTTGAAAAATAATGACATTTTCTATTACAGTGACTTGACCTAATCTGAAAAAATGAAAGACCTTTGCATCAATGTTACCACAGTTCAGCTCCAGATTCTGAAGTTCAGCTGTACTTCAGCCTCTTGTTAATAACTGGCTCAAGCATCCTTTTTTTCCCTCTCTCTCTCTTCCTCTCTCTCTCTTCATGTCTGTGTCTTGTGTAATTCTATCAAGATATTTTGATTTTCTCATATATTCAAAATACTTGCTAGCTACTATAATAAACTGTCCCTTGGTTTATAACACAAAACTTTTCTCCGTGGATATCCTGTAAAATGGAGCCTTTGTTTCAGCTGGATGATTTCATTTAAGAGAATAAAATAAAATTCATATCTTGCTCTGAAATAATGGAATATTGCAGTTCTCAAATCAAGAATGCTAAAACTTGTTAATATTATGGCCTGAGGCAAAGTTCATTAAACTAACTATAATATATTTTTTGTGTTTTTCCTTCTTCAAAACTAAAGAGATCACGTACTTTCACTCCTGGTCAGAGGCTAATTTTGCTTAAATACCTGCAGAAAAAGAGGACTGGATAATAGCAATATGCTATAAGGATTAGTCTTAAAATATACATAGGAAATCTGATAACAAAGTACGTCAAAATAAAAAGAACAACCCCATGCTATTGGCATAACATAATGTACTTTCAGATAAACATAAACAAGAAACTTCACTGCAATATACTTCAGTTTATTGTTAGATGCCAGGCTGACAATTTACTATTGAAATCTCATAGTGCCGGTGATCAAACAGCATGTGTTTGAAAGGCATTTTTCAAGGAGGCACAATGCTGAACCGGAATACAATGAATACACAATACGAATGTGCAGTGTAATTTTATAGTCTGAATTTGATAATGTGAGTGGAGATTGCGGTACAGTGAGAAACAGGGAATTTACTCATTTCCTCACTGTAGTGCAACCTCGGAGTTGGTATATATAATTTGCAGGGGGTGTGGGGAGGCACAGGGAGGGCTTGCCCACATGCAAAATAGTAAAAACCATGTGTCATTGACTTGATGGTCTATCAGTAAGTTACGCTGCATAGCTTGGTTGACTGACATCACCTTATGCTATGTCGAATAGATCAAATTACAGTGGTCAATTAATTCAGTTCTGATATTGTGCCTTTTAGAGGGCGGCCGCTGTGGTGCAACAGTTAGCATTACTGCCTTACAGCAAAAGGTTCTCCTTTTCAATCCTCGGCTGGGGTGCCTTCTGTGTGGAGTCTGCATGTCCTCCCTGTGGTCATGTGGATTTCCTCCCACATCCCAAAGACATGTTGTAGGTGGATTGGACACTCTAAATTGGCCCTAGGCGTGAGTGTGTGCATGTGTGTGCCTTCTGTGGAAGACTGGGCACTGGGCTGGCAACTCAACACCGTAAAACTCCACTGTCAATCATGAACAGACATGTGATCTGCTGTGGTGACCCCCTAACCAGGAAAAGCCGAAAGAAGAAGAAGATTGTGTCTTTTAGATATTACGTATTTTCGCATTTCGGCTAGACATTTCCATTGGTTGAGCATTGCATTTTCTCATTGCAGTAATAAACCCAGGCTGACAATATTGTGTTCCAAGGCTGCTATCAGTTCTACATTCCAGGGAATAATCATCAAGGATGTGGATTTAGGACTAAGGGTGGAGATTATGTCAGGCTCTGAGAGAGATGGATGGATTGGAAATAGGGTCCATATTCAAAGTTACAGATGCTATATAAAAATGTTGATTTTTTTTTCATTTTATTTGCTGAATAAATGGGCTACTACTAGTTTCCTCAAATTGGGAACTTGACACTGATATAATGGTTGCTGTGGGAATGTTTAATAAGAAATGGAATACAGACAGCATAATTTGGTGTAAAGTCATACAACACTCATTTAGTATGAACGTTACGAAGGCAGAGTGCTCCAGGTATTGTTTGTGACAGGATTTCAATTTGGCTAGTAGATCAGGAAACACTGAGAATGGAAGCCAAAAAATGATGTTTGAATGGCCTGAATTATTGGACACACTATCTGCCATAAGGCTACAGCAACCTGAGTAAGAAGAAGGAAGCACCATAGCAGGAAGTGGTGCCAATACTAAACATTCTAAAGCAAAGAATTGTGAAGACTCTGTCCTCAGTCAGGGTGTATTAATGGAGGCACACCACCCATCAATAAGGCATTGTCATATAATGTATCACAATAATTTCTTAACCCAACTGCAGAATTTTGACTATTTTTTCACAGTACACCACAGGAGCCATAATTGTGATTTGTCATTTCTGGAGCAAGCTTTATGCCAGACAAAAGAGATGTAATTGATGTACAAAATAAAAATCACATTTTCAGTCAATAAAAATATTATGCTATTCTATACCTTATATGGTATAATTATAAATCTGTATGTAGACATGACAGTGTACTGGAAATTCTGTTTTATGTTCACCACCTACTACTATTGTCTGAAGAAATATAAGCATCTCTCCAATACTTCTTCATAACTATGACACGTTTATTTAAATGAGCAAGTGTGATTCCACTCCCCCTAGTAAGGAAACCTCCATAAAAAACTTCTCCAAAGCCAACTTCATGCTACTCAAGTCAGAAGTGACAAACTTCATGACACCCATGCAGATGGGAACTGAAAGTTCAACTGCTGAATCCTACACTAAGGCACTGTACGAGCACATCCACTCATGCATGAATCATGCCATCCCAACTAGAACCAAGATGCTCTCATCCAAAAAAAGGAAGCCAATCTGGTGGTCCCCTGCCATAAACAAACTTTACAACAAAAGGAAGAAACTGTTGCAGAAAAGAGGAAAATTCCAGAATGCAAAAAAACTCCCTTACCAGCCTCAGTAAGAAACTGAGATCTCTCATAAAATCCTCCAAAGCTAGTTATGAAAATAAAATTGCCAAAAAATTCCAAAGACATCCACAAGGCATTCTATAACTATGTCAAGAATCTCTACGTCACCTAATGGGTTGCTAACTGGCTTACTGATAGAACCCACACTGTAAAAGTAGTTGGCTCCAAATCCAGCTCCAGACAAGTGACAAGTGGAGTACATCAGGGTTCAGTCCTGGGACCGCTCTTGTTTGGCAACTACTTCTCTGAAGTACAGGCCAAACACTAAGGGACTCTGGCTAACAAAGTTCGCAGATGACTGCAAACTGGGAGCCATTATTGAATCCCCAAATGATGTGGATACTCTACAAAAGGGCCTTACAGAAACAGATGCTTGGTGCCAGAGCCATGGGCTCAAGCTCAATTCCAAGAAATGTATAGTTATCCCCTTTGGGAAAAAACATGTATCCGTGAATTACCATATAGATGGCAGTACACTAAACACTGAAAGTGTGATAAGAGACTTAGGGACACAGTTGGACAGTGGTCTCACCTTCAATAACCACATCGCCACAACAGACAGGAAATCCTTCTATGTGGCACACCTCATCACTAAGGGCTTTTCATCCAGAAAAAAGGAGGTCATTGTCCCACTGTACTCATCCCTGATTAGACCCATTATAGAATACAATGCCTCATTTGGTATGTACCTCTCAAGACATCTGCAACAACTGGAAAGGCTGCAGAAATACCTCACTAAAAGAATTACAGGCCTAAAGCAGATGCCCTATGCTGACCGCCTTAAAAAACTCCAGCTATACTCTGTCGCATATCGTCTATTCAGAGGCAATCTCTGCTTAACATACAAGGCCATGTCAATCCCAGAGCTGTTGGACATGCTACACTTAAGGAAATCCCAATCCCTCAGAGCCACACACTCCAGGGATCTAAACCTTGTCATCACAATAAACAAAACATACTGGGGGGATAGGTTCCTGACCCAGAGACTCCCCAGACTCTGGAATAGATTGCCCATACATGTCAAGCAGAGTGCCTCTTTGGCCCTCTTCAAAAGGAACCTTGACGATTGGATGGCAGAAAGGAAATTCACCCCAGGGATCACGTCAGTTGCCCTGTTAGACAGGGGTCCAGGGAAGTAAATAGTGTGGGAAGAAATAGCCAGGGAATTGTTATGGCTAGGCTTGTATAGGCCCTAGGGCTGATAGCCTAGTACCAACCTATGAACATATGAACCTATGATTCTAAGCAATGGCTATAAAACATCAATAATGTCAATGACATAAAAAACAATCCACCACAAGCAAACACCTTAAAAAGGACTGTTTATTGTAAAGTTAAGTTTAGCACTTTTGCACCTTTTTTTTTTTTTTTTTTTTTTACACAGACATTATCAGAATGAGTGTATCATTCAACAGTCATTAATTAAATAGTCGCTTATCCTTTTCCATTTTATTAAATCTGCCCAGTCATAATTCTAGTTAAATTAAAAACATCAAATAAAAAGAAACATTCTGATAAATAAAAAAAACATTTACAAATCTGAATACCAGAAACATTTAATGTATTTAAACCCCTAGATTTAATAAAATATGTGTAGGCATAATGTAGAGCTTGCATGGAATGACACAGTGTCTGTGTACATGGTTCCCCCTCGGCAATGCACCATGCATATTAATCATGGTGCATTGCTGAGGGAGAGCCATGGGACATGGTTATTGTATCAGTGTAGGGAGTGTGGTGCTAACTGTGTCAACAGATGAGTAACACACTCCATGCACTGTCCAATTGTGTTATAGCAAAGTAATTTAATTGTTTTTTATTTATTTCAATAACATGTTTGCGCTGTGCAGTACTGAATGCAGGAGTTGTAATCTGTGCCCAGACACCTGCCAGACATCTAAAAATGGAAACCAGATATATTTAATTAGTCTGTAAAGGTCAAGTTTAAGTGTAGCTGAGCAGGTTTGTGTGGTGCGTCATGGTACTCAAAACTGCTTAACGGTAGCTCAGAGGTATATGCAAAGGGATAGCAAATTTCCACATATCTGTGTAGCTAAATGGTTAGAGTTATAGCCTCATGTGCAGTAGGTGCAGGATTTGAATACATGGAAGAGCAAGTTAGCATTTTTGTTCAAAAAAGAAATTATGCAAATTATTTTTAAATACTGGCCTCCTGCACCCAACTAAGCTCTGCTAAGACCTGCAAAGCCCTGCAAAGCACTGCCTAAACACACAATAATGGCTGAACATGTTTATGCACTGCTTGGCTCTGCTTAGCTGGTTTGCACACCACTAAGCACTGCTAAGCATATGGGTTTTAGCACTACTTAGCTCAGCTGCGCTACTTTGTGTGGTGATAAGCAGTGTGCTGCACTTTTAAATATTGCCCAATGGTGTGTAAGGGCAGGAAAACAGTCTATATTAAGCCCAATAGGAGGGAATACAGCATAATCCATTGGAGTTCTATCTCTAAAGGATACAATGGCAGGCAATGGAGAGGGTTCGCACTTTTGGCTGTAGCAGTGGGGCATTCAGAAGTCCAGAGTCATGGTCAGACTCCTTGTTAAAAACCATGATGGCTGGCTTGATGCAGGGAGGTTACCAGGGCTCAGAGTGCAAGGCAGAGGCCTGGGAACAGTTAGCGAGGGACCTCATCAGTGCCGGATTGAGAGCAGACTCAAAAACCTGGTGGAGTCAGGTGGCCCTGGTGCTCAGCCTCCAGCACAGCCACCTTTGGGGCAGTGAAAGAACAGTGTTGACTGCCCATGGTTGGGGACATCAGTCATACTGCTGCCATCTGGAGGCACATGCACTTTGGATTCCACAACACCCTCACCATCCAAGGTGTTTACCCCACCATGTGTTACACATTACACCTGTCTGCTGTCATATCTGTCTAAAATTGCATTCTGACCTACCCAACTTACCTCCCCACATGTACCTACATCCCTTCCCCAACATTCCACTCTCTCCTTATAAAAAAAAAAAAAAAAAGAAAAAACAAAAAAAGAATTGGTACTTGTCCCACTAAAAGAAATATCGCCACATATGTAGCTCTCCATTTCGCACTCATGTCCACTGGACACAACTAATGTGGTTCAATTGGCTTGACAACATATTTTTGTTGTCCTCACCCCTCTCTCTGGGGATTGAGAGTCCAAAGTCATACAAAAATCTGTCAAACTGCGCAGCTATAGCTGTGCAAGAAATGGAAAGCTGTCGTCCTTGCCTACAGCTGTCCTGCACATCTCTACCTGCCTTTCACTATGTTTTTTCCTCCTGCTTGCTCCCCATTTCACCACTGTCCTATCAGCCCTTTCTTCTTTTCTTTTAACATTTTTATGATGGGTTTGCACGTAGCTAAGTGACATGTCACACAGCACTGCACAGACCTGCTTAAATATGCTTTAAAGTGCCTTAATGATCCTATGTGTTTCTCACAGTGTTAGGCACATGTATAAATCAATCTCCCCTGCCATGTTTCAAACCCTAGCCCTGTCAATGACAGACTACTCCACTAATCCACTAGGTCACACAGATCTTAGCCAAAGCAGCTGTTTCCAGCAATGCATACTGATTGCCACTGACAGACTGAAATAAAACCTAATGTAACATATGGGAGTGTACCTGTGTCTCTGATGCAGAAATACACCAGTAGACAGCCAAATAAATAACAGTGACAGTATGTGAGACCTGGGATAGCAGTAAATGTTCACTTTTACCTGCAACATCTTCAAACTTACCTGCTAAGGCATCAGTGTAGTACATATGTTCAAACCAAACCAAGATCAAAACACAAAAGGTGGAGGAGTGTCCATATTCACCAAGGATATTCACACCTCCAGGCGAGTTGCCCAACACAATGCATCTGAAAAATTCTCCAGGTGCAACTAACACTAGGTAAGACTGCTATCCAAATTTTAGCTTGCTACAGATCCCTCACCATGCCCCAAGATTCTCACTACACCTTCCTAAACATACTGGAAAATATTAAGATACAACCAAACACCCTAATACTGGGTGATTTCAACTACCCTGCCATTAACTGGAAAAACTACTCAGGTACCAACAACTTTTCCCAACGGTTCTTGGAATTCATAAATTCCAATGCCCTGGATCAACTAATCCATTGTCCCACCTGGGGCTCCAATATCCTAGACCTGGTCATTACCAACATGGGAGATAGATGCTACACACCAGTGGTCACCCCTTCATTGGTCAGGTCTGACCATAAGCAAATCACCCTTGACGTCCACATCCCACCCTCACCCCCACCCCCCCAGTAAGGAAACCTCTGTAAAAAACTTCTCCAAAGCCAACTTCATGATACTCAAGTTAGAAGTGACAAACTTCTTGACACCCATGCAGACGGGAGCTAAAGTTTGACTGCTGAACCCTACACTAAGTCACTGTATGAGCACATCCACTCGTGCATGAATCATGCCATCCCAAATAGAACCAAGATGCTCTAATCCAAAAAAAGGAGGGTCTATATCAGAACATCAAAGTTTTAAAACTTTGAATGTTCTAATATCGACCCGTTTTAATTAAATGCTAAAAATATGAAGCTGCAGAACACTGAATTCTTTCCTAGGGAAAGAATTCAGTTGGCCAGTTCTGTGGCTTTGCTATTTTCAGCTCTGCAGTAGTGGTTTACAGGTCAGGTTCAGGTAAGTGTGCGATTGTGTGGTTGTTAGGATTAGGCCGCGGGTTAGGTGAGTTAGGGTTAGGGTGCGGGTTAGGTGAGTTAGGCTTAGGGCACAGGTTAGGTGAATTAGGTTTAGGGGTAGGTTAAGTGAGTTAGGATTAGGGCGCGAGTTAGGTGAGTGTGCAAAAGTGACGGACCTTAGGGTTAGGGTTTGGGTTAAGGTAAGTGGATATATAGTAGTGTATGTATAGTTTATTGTAGGGTTAGTTGCAGGATTATAAGTGTATGTGTCTGTATTGATGTTTTTTAGGTGTGCTTGTGTTGTGTGTATGTGTTTCGGAATAGCAAATTTTTTCCTAAGGAAAAAATTTGCTGTTCTGAATGTTCGAATAAAGCAGTATTTCGCTTTTCAGGGTTGTGATGTGCCCTTCTTTTTTATTTTATTTTTGTGTTTGGTCATTCTATAGTTATGTCAAGAAACTAAATGGCAATGCTCAGATCTGCTCTGAGCTACAACAGAATAGCATTAAATATACTGATCACAAGAATATTGTCAATATCCTGGCAGATCGATTTAGTCCCAACTTTGCACTCCTATCACCCCCTAAAGGGCCCAAATCAATACCAAAAGATTGCCAAATTCCAGTAATCACAGCCACACAGGTAGAAACCACACTCTCCAAAGCTAAGAATACAGCATCCATGGGACCAGATGACATCCCGGGCTGTGTACTACATGAACTACAAAATGAACTGGCACCTCACCTAAGTGTCATGTTTAATCATAGCCTCACTTCAGGTTTTGTGCCCACTGAGTGGCACACAGCTGCAGTTATCCCACTCCACAAAGGGGGATCCACCTTGGATCCCGGGAACTGCCATCCCATCAGTTTGATGAGCCTGATCTGCAAGGGCATGGAACGCATTATCATGGAACTTATAAACAAAGACATTGGCACCCTTCAAACACTAGACTCCACCCAGTTTGGGTTCGTGAAGGGCTGATCTTGTCTCTGAATCTGATTGACTTCTTTGAATCAGTCTCCAGAGCTGTGGACGAGGGTAAGGTGGTCCACACAGCCTAGCTGGACCTTTCCAAAACCTTCAACACCATTCCCCATGCTGGAATCATTGATAAATTTACTAAGCTGGGCATAAATCCCTACATCACTCAATGGGTTTCCAACTGGCTTACTGACAGAATGAGGACTGTAAAAGTAGCCAACTCCAAATCCAGCTGCAGACAAGGGACAAGTGGAGTACCTCAGGGTTCAGTCCTGGGACCGCTCTTTAGATTAATAAATTCATAGATTAGTACTAGGCTAACTGCCCTTGTGAGTTGTTTTAAGCCTAGCCAATTATCCCCTGTGAGATTCAAACCCTGTACCTTGTGTTTGTAAGGCAAACACCTTAACCATTAGGCTATCTTCCCAACCCTCTCTTATTTGGCATCTACTTCTCTGAAGTACAGGCTGACACTAAGGGACTCTGGCAATCAAAGTTCGCAGGTGACTGGAAACTGGGAGCCATTGTTGAATCCCCAAATGATGTGGATATTCTACAAATGGGCCTTACAGAAACAGATGCTTGGTGCCAGAGCCTCAAGCTTAATGCCAAGAATGTATAGTTATCCCCTTTGGTAAAAACCATGTACCCATGAGTTACCAGATAGGTGGCAGTACACTAAACACCGAAAGTGTTATGAGAGACTTAGGGAAACTGGTGGGCAGTGGTCTCACCTTTGCTAACCACATCATCACAACAGTCAGGAAATCCTACTATGTGGCACACCTCATCACTAAGGGCTTTTCATCCAGAAAAAAGGAGGTCATTGTCCCACTGTACTCATCCCTCATTAGACCCATTATAGAGTACAATGCCCTGTTTGGTATGTACCACAAGACATCTGCAACAGCTGGAAAGACTGTAGAAATACCTCATTAAAAGAATCACTGGCCTAAAGCAGATGCCCTGTAAAAACTCCAGCTATACTCTGTGGCATATCGTCTACTCAGAGGCGATCTCTGCTTAACATACAAGGCCATGTCAAACCCTGAGCTGTTGGACATGCTCCACTTAACAAAATCCCAATCCCCCAGAGCCACATGCTCCAGGGATCTAAACCTTGTCATCACAATGAATAAAACATGCTGGAGGGATAGGTTCCTGACTCAGAGACTCCCCATATTCTGAAACAGACTGCCCATACATGTCAAGCAGAGTGCCTCCTTGGCCCTCTTCAAAATGAACCTTGACGATTGGATGGAAGATTGTAAATTCACCCTGGGGATCATGTCAGTCACCCTGCTAGACAGGGGTCCAGGGAGGTAAATATTGTGGGAAGAAATATCCAGGGAATTGTCATGGCTAGGCTTGTATATGCCCTAGGGCCGATAGCCTAATACCAACCTATGAACCTATGAAATAGGACCCTGCTGCAGAACAACTGCCTTTGAAAACCATGCATGTACTGATGGATGCAGACAATGTATGTCACAGCCTGTACATCAGCACATATAGCTGACAGATACATCTGCTGCAGCACTGACTCAGTAACTCAGTCTGTTAAATGCCTTGCAGGCCGAGCATTTTGCCACACACAGTCCTGGGTTCAAATCCAGTGTGTTGCACTTCAGTGACATTATTGTGAACACAACAAGTGATGACTGAGTCATGCAATTTTAATCCCAGTAGGCTATTGCTACTGAATTATCAGCTACCCAGTTTTGCAAGTCATAGGCCTACAGGTAGGGACACACTGCACATATTTGTATTGCCTAACTATATCTCGCCTACTACTCTGCTATTGGCACTGTTGCATAACAGATGTACCTTAAGCACGTGCCTCGATTGGACTGTAATGGTTACCCTTACCCTGGCTTTGCTGTAATGACATGGCTGACACAGCTAGCACAGTTATATGCATAGCTTGCATGCCTCCAAAGTATTCACACTTTCTCCTGATGTGTCCTAGGCTGCAGCAGCAGCAGCTGCAGCCTGGAGCATACACAACTGTATGTTAAGGTAGCTGCTACAGACCCACCTTACCTCCCAGCCCCCTATAACAAAGGATCTGGACACAACTATACATAAAGGGGGGGGGGGACAAATGACCAGAAATAGGTACATGTTTCACGGTTTGCCCATACAAAGATAGTAAGTTGCTAGAATAGCAGCTACTCCATTACCATGCATATTCTGATGGTTATGAATTGTGAGACTCACATGTCTCTTTGTCCTTTCTGACCTCAACCCACAATGTTTGCCAGTGACCTGCCAGATGACCACATTGTAATGGGACACTGACCAAACATATGAGGCAAAACTGTGGACATACTTCATACATCTCTACAGTGGACAGTATTTGTACTTACCCTCTGCAATGCTGTAGTCTCCACACCTCAGTAGTGTCCATCTCAGAAACTAAGAAAGGAGCCAAGGCCTACATTAAGGCCTTATGTAGTACACTGTGGTGCCATGTCATTGGCTAATGATAGTGCAATTCAGCTGTTTTGAATGCAGTTAACAATTCTGAGCCACAGATTGGTGCACAGGCAATTACCTGTTAATGAGCATTATCTACAAAAGGCAAGCAACTGCTTATGGGGAACAGGTTTCTGTGTGGTTTTACTCCCACAGACAGTGTCTATACAAAGCATTTGCAGAGGAATGCTTCAATAAAAATAATACATCACTCTACCAGGTATGTACTACATTTCTCCATAAAAAGAGATGCAGTTGGGAGGATTGGGGTATGGGGAATAGGGATTAAAACAGCAGGCTTGTATTAGATCTATGATAATGACATGCCAGTTATACTCTGCTATCCAACATCTACAGGCATGACACTCAGTTGTCCCTGCTTTGAATCACATCTCTGCTCTGTCCCTGTCCATCCATCTTAAAATGGTTGGCTGTTGTAGTAACGATAGTGGATTACACGTAAGACATTGTGACATTAAGTAAGGGTGTATACGCTTGTAACAGCAAACTATATTCCTTAATTCACCTCCTCTCAGTCTGTCAATGTCACACATAAATAGCACTAACATCGTAAAAGTGTCTCTGAATGGCCTTGATGTACTCTGGCTAAGTCCCTGTTTTGTGGACATTCGTCCCTGTCTGTTTGAGAGCTGTGCCTAACATATCTCTCAACATCCTACAGTAAGAAAGCAGGACAAAGCTGTATTTAATGGGGGAACAAAGTCCAAACTCAGTGACAGAGTAAACATATTGGCCATACAAAGTAAAAATGTGATTAGAGCAACAGATATTACTGTAACATAAGTGCTGTCTGAGGAGTCTGATGGGTGACAGCTTCAGTGTCAGTTTTCTGACAGCAACCATCAATCAGTGGACAACCATTTGTCAGACTTGGATTAAGTTTGTGCAAGACGGGCCACAGCTATGAGGCAAACATGGTGACATTCTGCAAACATCTGCATAGTTGAGAGGTATGATGCTAACAGGGAACATATATAACAGCAGGTTTGCATTGCTGTTTGTCATTGTGGCACACTGGTGTGGCTGGACTGCCCCAATATAGCTGTTGGAATAACACACTGCTATTTGTCCAACAGTGGCCATATCACATATTAGTGGGGATTTACCCATAGGGGACACACAGCAGTAAACTGCAGTGATGGCTGTAGTGATTATACAGCAAAATCTGTCACAGCACACAGGTGTATTACCCAGTATTGCTACTATCTTGGTGATAGCCACACGTAGTGTGTCGGCAAACTGTGGGGTATGACGTATGAGGGAGCAGTGAATAGTGCAGACCATTATGGGTGTGTCAGGTCTGTACATAGTGGACATCCATGTATCTTGTCCTGTAATGTGTTCCCCTCTTGTTATCTTGCAAAAACGATATACCAATGGAGACATCCTCCATTTTCATCTGCAGAAAATGATGCTATACTGGATGCCCTCAGACTCAACAATCACATCCTGCTTTCAATGGGTAGCCACAATCATGAACAGTGGGCAGTATTGTGAGCTGACCTTGTGAGAACTGTTAATGATATTGGGCAACAGGACAGGACCTATGAGCAGGTTCAACACTGGGCCACAGACATGATCAATGCTGCATGTCAAAGGGCAGCTGCTGTTGCCAGGGATTGTGCTGTCAGCAGTGGAGGGCCTGCAACAGAGCAACTACTCTCAGCCACAGATGAATTCCTGGTGAGCCTAGGATCAACTCACAGCTCACAGCCAGCCATCACACAATACATCCTGGAGGCGGGTGCCACAGCATCCACATCAGAGGCTAGTCCTGGTAAGCTTACTGTGTTCACCAGTGTCATTAGCAGTCATTGTGGCTGCTCTACAGACCAGTACATGGGTGTCAGGTCTATCTGCATTGTGGGGGGTTGGCTTTTACCCATAGTTGTGCACACATACTCAGAATGCCAGCAGTATAGCCAGTATCACATTAGCTACTGTACAGGTGGATATACGCACATACTACCTTGTAACACTTCAACATTTGGTGTTGCTGACAATACCTCTTCCTCATCTTTTCACAGGTATGTCAGGTGTGGCCAGAGTTTGTGGTCCTGCACCTGGTAAGTGTGATACTGTTTTTTTGTAAGATCTGATATACTTTATGAATGTTAAGGGCTGCCATTTTGCCTTTTGCACAACTGTTGTGCTTAGCCACAGTAGAATAATTCTATGTTCGGAGCAGTTAACTACAGTGCATAGCCTAGGGAATGACAGGTGTGTATTTGTACAAACATTGCAGCCTGCTATACATGAGGCAATTACTCCAAGATGCCCATTCAAACACAATAGGGATAAGGTACATACCTGAGGCAGTGTTACTACAACTGGTATATCATTGTCAAGATAGGTGTACTGGGTTTTATTTGTAGTTCTGTCACATACAATGTCATATTGCATACCTTAAAAGTGTAACTACAGATGTAGGTAATGTGCATGTTATACAGGGCCTGGGCTGCCTGTGCATGTTGTGAGTGTATGTGCTGTGCATGGAATCAGAGATGAGAAGATGTGAGACATGCAGTTGTGGATCCACATCTGTATGAGTCTGTGTGGATTACCATACATAATAGTGCAGGTGGCAATGTACTTCTTTTGTCTTGCTTCTCACAGGTGAATGGGGGTTTAGAGTCTGTCTTCCTCAGAAACTGATGTCAGTGTCTCATTGGACTCTGATGATGATAGTAGCCATAGTTAGGCACAGTTGGGGTTGTCAGTGGCTGAATCAGTCCCAGAGGTTGACATCCCTTTTCTGCTCTCATTGTCCCCACACACATTCAGTATGCCCACACATACCCAGTCACCAGAGGACACAGATATTGGAAAGTCAGTGGGTGATAACATAGTACAGGACAGTGTGAGAAGTATGGCATCAGTGAGTGTAGACACTGGCCATAGCCAGAGAGCTGGCGATGCCCCACACAGGCAGATTGACAGGGGTGCTCAAAGGAGGACTGCTGCCCATGCACCTCCTGTTGCAGGTGTCATATATGGGTCACTTGCCGCATGTTTCAGGCTGTCATGGAAGCACAGGCATGAGCTGAATGCAATACCAGATGAATGCTTAGGGTTATGGATGTAGCAGACTGATATCTGTGACTACCTCCACCACATTGGTGACGCCTTGGAACGTTTCACTGATGTAATGGACAGATGGTAGGCTGAGACAGTGTCTGTCTTTGAGCGCATGTTGTCTGTGCTGGAACATGTGGTTGGGATTGGGCATCAGACGTGTTGACATAGGCTAGCAACACCATCTGCTGTCCATATGGCCATGCACACTCATGTTCCCATAGTGGGAGTACCTCCAGTGCTACAGAGGGAGGTGTGCAATCCACACCATGACATGGCAGGCCATTGCATGTGGTCCTGGGTGGTCCCATGGTGAACACAGGCCCAGCAGACAGCAGTCACCATCAGATAGTAATACTGCATCTGACCTTGGGCATGGTTCTGCCCATGCTATTCCTGGTGAAGCCAGTTCCCGTGTTCATGACCAGAGTTGGTGAACTATCCACTCTACCATGTATGGTCCACAGCTGTCCACCATACACATGTGTAGGACTAGCACTGAGCTTTACTGTGGACACACACACTCCAACACCACTGTCATATGCAGATCACCTACAGACACACACAGCACCTCTCCATGGCTCATGTAACCAGCACCCCTTCCTGACTTACACATATGCTGTCAACATTTTTGTAAAGCCTAGGCCTCTTGCACCCTCACACCACACCCTGTGCATGTGATGATACCTATGCCACATCCCTGCAATCCATGCCATCGATGTAATGACCTGCATATATGTATCTGATGTACAGGGTGACTATATAACTTTACATGTGTTTGTGTAGTACAGTAGTGTTATGCCATGGCAGCTGTTGTGGGCCATGACAGGTATTGTATGCTGGCATGTGTCAGGACTACACATCAAATGTTGTATATCTTTGTTGCCTGATGGTACACTGGCAGTAGTGTTACAGAGTGACAGGTGTGTCATGGAGCTGTGTATGTTTTAGTGTCAGGGGTCTGAGCAGTGCAACTATGGATGCATGATGGCAAGGCAGCACAGCAGAGATATGATGTCAGCCAGGTATGCCAGTATATGTACATGGCTCCTTAACTGCATATGTGCAGAACAGTGAGTCAGGGACAATAGGGACAGTTAGTGTCATCATGCTTTCATACCCTGTGACACACTCTACTACCCTTGATACATGCCACATGAGTAGTCTGCACTTACAACTGTAGATGGTGGCAGACATCAATTATACCTATGTAGAGGAAGGCAATTTAGGGCCAGAGGCTAGTCATAAGACCATAAAATGCATAACCAACACACAGGGGTAGGCCACATGGGCATGTCTCTAGTGCTGTCAGGGAGCATATTTACACATGTGCACACAAGTTGGATGCTGTGAGATTAGAACCCCTACCCATCCAGTATTACACACTATAGCTTGCAGTACTTATCACATGTGCCATGCTGTTTATCTGATAATACATTGTCAGCCAGTGCTCTTAAGGTGGCTGACATCAGCAGGTCTTGTAACGGAGGCCAATGTTGAGGCCAGCAGCTAGTCA
This sequence comes from Protopterus annectens, assembly GCF_019279795.1. Classification (NCBI taxonomy): domain Eukaryota; kingdom Metazoa; phylum Chordata; order Ceratodontiformes; family Protopteridae; genus Protopterus; species Protopterus annectens. The sequence continues at coordinate 1,856,749,238 of NC_056735.1, read as the reverse complement.
CTGGGCATAAAATGCATACCATTGTACAGATATAGCCAGTATGGGCTTGTCTGAAGTGCTGCTTGGGGATATATTCACAGACACACATACACACACACACACACACACACACAGTTGGATGATGTAAGTTCAGAACACCTACCTATCTAGTATTGCACACTATAGCTTGCAGTACTTATCACATGTGCCACAGAGTTTATCTGTTGTTAGATACTCAACCAGTGCTCTTTTTTTACTTTAAAATATTTTATTTATTTTGTAAATTATTTAGTCATACATGAAAAGTAAAATAGAAAAAATATTTTGGTTGGATTTGTAAGATAGGAATCCATGAAATTGATTACAATAGAAATATTTAACCATAATAAGAGAAAAATAAATATAGAACACAATAAGGACCAATATAACATCAATACCTAATTAAAAAAAACTATTTACAATTGTGTCTATAAAAAGCAAATAATATGCTTTACATTGTTGTGAAAAAGTTTTATATTAATGTGTATTCATATCATTCTTCTCCAGTATTTCCATTACTGTCTGCCAGTTATTGTAGTATGTGGTAATTCTGTTTGTTCTCTTCTTTCAAGTAGAAATGTCAATTCATCCAACTGTCAAAACATTTTTTTTTAATTCCTTGAATGATGGGGAGTTGTATTTTCACAATTAATAGTGATAATCTTATGTGCAATAGCAAGTGGAATCCAAAGAATTGAAGACTTTTTTCAGGAACACATTTGGGTATAGGAGGGTTAAACAAAACTAGAGATTTAGTTAAATGGAAATTGTCATTAAAAACAATCTGATAGAAATAATTAATGTTATTCCAATACTCTTTAAGACATGTACAATTAAAGAAACATGCTGCCAGTCAGCATTTAATTTTATTTCACACCTCCAACACACGTCTTCATTTGCAAACATTAAAGCTAATTTATGTGGAGTGAGAAAACTATGTAAAAATCTTTAAGTAAATAAATGCCATTGAAGTGATAGTGTAGTGTGTTTTGAAGATCTGAGTATATATTCTTTATCTTCTTCTGTTGGTAGATGGCCATTTATTGATGCAAAGAAATTCCAATATAATTTTTTATTATACATTTTTTAACAACTTTGTAAATATTTGACAAATAACTGTTATCTTGGAAAGGTTGATTAATAATAATTATAATGTATACAATAAATTTAGATCTATTCTGTCTTATAGATAATTGCTTTAGTTCTATTTTATTTACAATATGTTGTCTTAGAGATTGTAGGGGCAACCACATATTTTATCTACATTAAATTTATTTATTATTTGATTAACAGATAGCAACTTGTCCTGATCCAACAATTGATTCCAATATAATAGTTCCTCTTGGTTTAATATGTTCATCCTATCAATTTGCAATGGCTCCAGGTTATTGGATATAAATGCTAAAGTTAAAAGAGAGAAGATTCAAGAGTTAATGCTAAGATCTTTAGTGATTATTTTTTTTAAATTCGATATTGTAAAATTTATATAATTAGATGAAATTATAGTGGCTTTGTTTTCTAATATACAGTCTTTAAGGATCAAATATAATGGATTGTATAATATGTATAAACATCCCTGTATTTGTTTTTTTATAGTTTCTAGCCAAATCTGTTCATGTAATTATTTCCATAGAGAGTTGTAAGAAGGATTTAACAATAGTGTTACATTTTTAACTACAGAAGAAAGTATGTAAATCTCTATATCTGGTAAATGTATTCCTCCATTCTCCCAGTTCATTAAGTGGTTAATTAATGCTATTCTAGGTTTGTTTGGATACCATAGAAAATTTAAAATCATTTTGTTATATTTCTGTATAGCCTGTTTTTTTTTTTGGGGGGGGGGTAACCTGTATGAGGTATAATAACTGGAGAAACATTTTATTTGATCAGATATAGCCTATCTTCCATTGTAAATATGTATTTATTCCCATTATTCATCATTAATTCTATTTTGCCAAATACTGAATTGTAATTAAATAGGATTATATCCTGTAAATCACCTAAGTGGATACCCAGATACTGAAGTCTGCCATCTGTTGCAACATATTTAGTGAATTTTTTATTTATATGATTTATTTTATTATTTGTAAGTAAAATTTTTGTTTTATTTTCATTGAACTGTAGCCCAAAGATGTTTTGAAATATAGATATTGAATTTAATAAGGCTTGTAGGGAATGATTAGAACTAGATAATGTTAAAAGTATGTTGTCTGCAAATATCTGAAGTTTTATGTTTAGTGTTCTAATGATTTCTATACCTTTAATTTTAATGTTTAATCTGATGCTGTTTGCAAAAGGTTCTATCAAAAGTGCAAATAACAGAGGTGATAAGGGATGGCCTTGTTTAGTTCCTTTCATAATATTATCAGGTCCTGATCTATGGGATCCTAATTTGACACAGGCTTGGATATTTTCATAAAGAGATTTTATAAGAGCTGAAAAACCCACAGGAAAGTTATACTACTCCAAAACTAAAAATAGATATTTCCAGTTAACAGAATCAAAAGTGCTGTTTATATCTAGAGAGACTATAGTCATATCTATATCTCACAGTTTATTATGATCGATTAATGTTATTAATCTTTTAATATTATCTTAGGTGTTTCTTCCTTTTATAAAACCCTTTTGATCTTTATGTGTTAATAAGGGAAGTAAGTGTTTAATTCTATTTGCAAAGATTGCCATAAACATTTTATAGTCTATGTTTAGTAATGCTATGAGTCTATAATAGTTACAAAGTCTTTCATCGTTGTCTGGTTTTATTATTGGGGATATTAATGAATATTTCCAAGATGGGGGTATAATTACATCTTCTTTAACTGTAGTGTATACTTTTAAAAGTAGGGACAAAGATTGTCTTGTCATTAATTTATATATTTCTGGTAATATATTATCTGGTCTAGGAGCTTTGTTTTAAGCTTACTAATTTGTGATTTAAGTTCTGTCATAGTAATAGGTTTGTTAATATTTTCTATTTGTTCTTGTGGTTAATATAGTACTTATATTTGCATTAAGAATCTTACACTGGTACATCATCTCAGATTCAATTGTGGCTATTAAAGCAATTTTAGCATTTATTATTATAATATTTATACTTATATATGTTCAGGATATAAAATGTTAAGTTACTATGCGGTCATGTGAGGATTATGTCTCAATCAAGTTTTCCATCTTTGTTCTGTATGCATAGTAATTCCAGTGTATCCCATACTCTTTAAGCAGTACTATTTGAAGGTGTGTCTATTTGTTTATTTTTTCTTTTAACTCACATATTGTCACCGGCCTTTTGGATCAGCTTAGGCATCCTGCCCTTTCTTCCACAATACCCTATGCAAGTTATGATAAATGTGATTCACTCCCATTCTCAATGTTTTGAGTTCTGGGATACACAGATTTGTGTCTGATTCTCAAAGTGCATGTGTGTCTTGGTGCTTAGTATATATGCATTTATGCTTTTGTCTTAGTTAATAATGTTCACTACATTTCAGAATGACTACATCCATAGGATCAGCCCCCTTTACATATGAAATAGGAATCATATTTTCTGCTAAGACAACATTTAATTACATTAACATCTAACATTAATTAACATTTAACATATAATTCAAGTAGCTGTACATAAGCATATAATACAATCTTTGTTAAGACTGTATTTGAAAGTCTTTAGGGTTAATTCAAATTATAACTTTTGCACTGGTATAGCAATTCAGATTTAGCTGTGGGCAAGTAAGCCCATTCCAGTATTTATTGGTATGGAATGTGCACTTACATATGCTCAGGGTATTAAAGCTAGGTAAAAGTACTGTCATGTGAGAATTATATTTCAGCCAAGCTTCCCATCTCTGCTCTGCACTTATAGTGATTTCAGTGCATCCCATATTCTTTTAAGCTTTACTATTTAAAGCTGTATCTGTTTTTTTTTTCTTTTAGTACTGTGTCTTTTTAACTCACACAGTCTCACTGTCAACTTTGTGACAGTGTAGGCTTCCTGACCTTTTCTGCCTCCATATCCTATGTAAGTGATGCTAATTGTACTATATCTTCATTTTCTATATTTTAAATTCTGGGGTACATAAGCTTTATGTCTGATGTTCAGGGTGCATAGGCTTCTTGGTATTTATATATATGTATTTGTGCTGTTATCTTATTTAATAAGGTTCACTATAATCAAGACTGAATACATCTATAGTCTCAGCTCCCTTTAATATAATTTCCTGTAACCTAGATTTTGTTGTTTCTTTTAATTATCAGTTTTATGACATAGCCAGTCTATGTATATCTTAGCTTATACCTTTATGTTTCACTTGGATTGGGCTAAAATTATGATTAATCTCATTTCTTTTACTTGCTTTTGATGTAGTTGCTTGTATTTCATTGGGAACAAGGACTCTCTATTTAATCATTCAAATCGGCTCTTTATGTACACTGAGGATTTTACCTTATGTCTGCTCTACATTAAGGATAGTTCTGCAACGTCAGTATTTTTGAGGATGTGTTTCACTTTCTATTGTGTTTGGCATTATTAAATGCTATATGCAGAGTCCATATTAAAACTGTTTTTTTTTTATTTTGTAAGCCATTATAGTCTTATTTATTCTTGCAAATTACTTGCATCATTATTTTTTTACTTTAAAGCTTCAAGCTGTTTTATTTTTAACTTCCTCATAGGCGCCCTTTGGCCATGACTGCGATCAGTCAAATAGCACTTTAAATAGTCAAACAGGCTCGCAGTGATGTTTTGATGATCAAATAACAGCTCTGCTTCATTGGGAAGGAGAGAGATGCCTTGTAAGCATGGCGGCAAGTTAATTATGCTCAAAAATTGTCAAAGGGAAAGGTATGGCTCGTGCTCTTACTTTAATTTAAACAGACTATTAGTCATTTAAAAAGGAGATAATCACAAAATTATTTACATTTTATGAGCTAGAAACCACCCAAAAGTAAAACAATGCCACGGGCCTTGCCTTGAATATGCAAAACACAAAATATATGAAAGTAACTGTCAGAAAGATTATTTTGTCTTATTAACCAAAGCATGGCCTAGACAGAATAAACAAAACAATCAGTTAGTAACACCAAGACACACAGCATCCACAGTCAATTCTAAGCACACAAAAAAATATTGAGATGAGCAATCAAACATTGTCTTCCTATTAAAATAACAGCTCTTTTTAAATGCTTTCAACTCTAAACATATTAATAGTACTTCTAGCATTTAATGCTTAGTCTAACCAAGTAAGTATAGCTGTCCAATTTAAACCGTATGTTAAAATTATGTTATAAAACTTTTTTAGATTTGTATTACTTGTGTAAACACTTCATAGGTAACAAGAGAAATGTATTTGTTAGCTTTAAGGAAGTAAATTAATAACTGAAAAGGTACCTGTTTTAAACAAAGACTTTCATAATAGAAGGTTTAGATGTAACATTTTCACTTATCTAAACATTTAAAAAGCATATATACCTTGAATAGCTATTTATCCTTCAGTTTTTTCTTTTGTTCTACAGTTTTCCAACCATTTTTTTCAGCAATTCCTTTTGAAGTACTATTTGTCTAGTCAATTGCCTCCACTTCAGTCAAAAAAGTATTGTTGAATAAGTATTGTGTTGCTTATTCCACAGTTTCCAATATTTTATACCCTCTGGGAGGAAGATTTTCAGTCTTGCTGGAAATAATATATGTGTTTTCAGTTGTTTCTTTTTTAAGGCTTTTATTAAAGGAAGGAATTCTCTCCTCTTAGAAACCACAGTTGTAGAGTAGTCATTGTCAAATCTGATTAAAGCATCTTAGAATTTAGTACATGAATTTGCCAAGAAATTTCTTAGTATGAGCTCTTTGTCCTGAATAGAAAATAGTCTTAAAATTATGGATCTTGGTTTATTTTTTGATGTAGAAGTATTTTCTAAAGCTGTTAATGATCTGTGTGCACACTCAATGCCATATAAAAGTGCTTCAGGTAGTTTCAGTATGTGAGGAATCCAGGATATAAGAAAATTGATTAAGGTGTCTTCTTCACTTTTCTCAGGTAGTCCATATATCCGGATGTTGTTCCTCCTAGTTTTATTTTCTAGATCATCTAATTTTTCCAGTAGATAGGTGTTTTGTTTTAATACAAACTCTATTTGGTGTTCTTCTGTAAGTCTAGAGTCCATATCATTTAGTGATTGTTCCATAGCTGATATCTGTCCTTTTTCTTGCATAACTATTTCTTGAAGTTGTTCCAGTTGCTGAGAACATTTGTTCTTGAAAGTATCCAGTTTATCAATCTTGTCAAATTTTAGTGGCAAATCCTGGATGTTTGATAACACAGAATGCAATTCCTTCTTGACAAAAGACTCCTGTGATGAGTTTTTTAAATGACTCCTTCTGAAGTGCTAATGGTGTTTATTTTCTTCTACTTAATTTGACAGGAATTTTTTGATATCAGGTGACAAAAAGTTCTTCAATATATGCTCCAAGGTATTAAAAGTTGATTGATAGTAGAATAATCCTCGGTTTACCTTGCGAATGCTGCAGTTGACAGACCTGTAGTTTGGGGCTGACTATGTCTGATGTAGGCAGTCCACAGCCAATACATGGTGAGGTACAGGTTGTGTGGCCTGGCTGGGATCATTTTTTACTGATATGTATATGAGTCAGAGTATGGTGTCAGTCCCTAGGTCCATAAGTTGTCAGTGCATGTGCTATGCATTGTCTCTTGGCCAAGGCCAGGGCATATTGGGCACACCTACATCTGCCTACAGGGACAGCCTCAGGGGGGTTCCTCCTCTGTGGGTGCAGCTGTGGTGACCTAGGCTCTGGTGGGGGGCCTGTGTATCCCTTCCCTTTGCTGATCCTGCTGCAGCTGTTTCTGCAGGATCATATTGTGTAGCATGGCACATACTGTGAACATCTGTGCACATGTGGCTGGAGAGTACTGCAAGGGTCCACCAGATATATCAAAGCACTGGAACCGTGACTTCAACAGCCGAAACACATGCTCTATGATGTTCTTGATTTGTGTGTATGCCTCATTATAGCATTCTTCAGTGGATGTGTGTACATTTCTGATGGGTGTCATCATCCATGGTTCTAGTGCATAGCCAGCATCCCAAAATAAATGGCCATGTGGGATGTCTTCCCTAGCAAACATCTGGTACACCTGTGATGCATGCCAGATATGGGAATCATGATAACTGCCAGAGCTGCAAGCACACACATTCATGATAATGCCCTGGGCATTGCACATGACCTGGGAGTTGATGGAGTGATACCCCTTGTGGTTGACTTAGATTCTTCCTCTTCACTGGGTGGTGCCTTGATGTCTATATGAGTGCAGTCTATGGCACCCAGCACCTCAGGGTAGTGTGCTATATGGTAGAAGAGTTGCATACTGCTGGCCCCTCTCCTCAGGGATGTGAGGAAGATAAATGTGCTCACTGGCATGTGGTAGTATGGCATCCAGGAACTGATGGAGTACCCTGGAAGCAGATACCTGTGAGACTCCCATCATGTTCCCAGTTGGTCTTTGGAAAGTACCTGTACCTAGTATCCTAAGGGCATCACATACCTTTGTTTCCACTGAGATGGGATCCTCTCTGTTGGTTCTGGGTCTGAGTTGAAGGGGGCACAGCTCACTGAGTTGTTATAGTATGTCCCTGTCCACCGTGTAGCACTGTACAATCTCCAGCTCATGTAGCTCCTGGTAGGTTAACCTGGGCCTGAACACTCTTCTCCTTCTCAGTCTAGGCCTATGGTCAGCATTAGCAGCAGCTGCATTGACCACAGCATCTAGCACATACATATGTAGCAGATCTGCAACAGCCAATAGTATTCTCTATGTTAAAATTCCCAACTCTTTGCTCCAATGGTGAAGAGTATGGGGAAAAATCAGATTGTAGGGTGTATGCATACTTTATAGTGCTCTGCTATAGGTGTACTCTTTGTGATTGGCTACCTATGATGCATTCCACCTGCCAAGTACATCATTAAGGGGTTTAATTGCCCTAGTTTTAGTCAAACAGGGCTTATCAGTAATTAATATATCACTGCCTTTCTCGGCCAATTTTTTTTTGACAGCCTTCCTTCTGAGCACTGAGGTGTGCCTTGCAAAGCCACGCCGCAGAGATAAACAAAGCTTAGCACTCAGTAAATACACTCCCATGGAAGGTCATGCTCATCATAGCTGTGCACCACGCAAACATGCTCAATCCTGCTGAAACACACTCCTCTAAAGTAAACAAAGTTAGCAGTCACCAGACACACCCTCTGCTGAGCACAGCGGCACACAGCACAAACAGGTGCCACAGAGCTTCAATGAGCCTAAAAGTTTGTAGACACATCCCCTTTTGATGTCAGCTACCGCTTCTGTGGACACCAACATGGTTCTGTGCCTACACAGATGGGATCTGTGGTCACAGATACCCATTTGTGCTATTCGGTAACCATAGCTCATTTGCATACAGATCTGTGCACAGTACCTGGTAACTACATGGATTCAGGCCCTGCCTCATTAGCAATCACAGCAGTCCTACATTGTACATACTCCACACAGGGTTCTCTAATGCATTACTGTTACTTACTCACAAATTCTATTTTTTTACAATTTTTTTTTATTTTTTTTTCCATAACAGCATGTTTGCTCACTGCAGGTCACAGTGCAAACATGTTCAGGGTATTAAAAAATATATATTTTACATTATTTTCCATACGATTTTGGACACAGTGGTTATTTTTGCACATATCTGTGTCCTCTATACTATTTCTGCCACTGTAACTACACTTTTACAGCTGCTGGTGTCATTTTTACTTCCTTTACATGGAATTTTTCCGTGTCCATTATGGACACCAACATGGGGTCTGCACGACTACCTATCTGCTTGCTGGATTACTCTACCTGCCTCATTTACCTGCTTATGAGGTGATTTGCATACCATGGAACTTCTGTTTTTGCACACTCATGCACGCCCCTCGGCTCCCTTTACTAGATCACACATCTGCTTACTTCCATGTAAGCACCATGCCACTATGCTTACATTGCAAATAAGTCCATGTAGGCTTTATTAAATTCCACGCAAAATGCTACAAACTGAATGAAACAATTACAGTTTTGCTGTCCTTAAATGTAGTGCACTGTGCATTACATTTAGTAGAAGCTGCCAGTACAGCTCCTTATACTCCAATCAATCATCCCAGCACTCACCATGACCAGTTTTATTCATTTTTCCAATATAAAAACATAAACTTTTTAAAAGCCACACAAGTTTTAGAATGTTTACATAATGCAGCTACGAACCAAAACTAAATCACAAAAACACCTTCAATGACTGAAGAAATGTCAAACTGGCACGAAGTAATAGTTCAAAAGCTTTAATTGCATAAAAATCACAGCAAAACTGAATCAAGCGCTTTCACCTGACTAATATCAGGCTTTATCAAGATACAAAAAAGCTAAAACCACCATTCTTATATATCATTAGATACAGTCACATGATAGTTAATTGTGAATAATTAATTAATAATTACTCTCATTAAAAACTTTTTTTAAAAAGACATTACATAGTAAATACATACCTTAGAAATGCCATTAATTAAATATACCATATAAAATATTTGACTAAAAAATGAATGTAACCACAAATTAATTTAATTTAAAATGTATTGTCATAAAAAATATATGTTGTAATAATAAATATGTTATAATAAATATATACCAACATTATTATAATTTTGCTTTTCTCATCCTAAGAATACTTTTAATACTAATATTGTCATTAAGACCAGGGGGTTTTGAAGTATCTGACCTTAATTGCCAAAATAGTTCTCTACATTCGAGAAATGTTTACATAATGCATTGGTGACATCTGCTTTCTTTATTGAATAAACATAATCAATAAATTCTGACCTAAGTACTATCTCTATTTTTCTGACATAGAATGCTGGACAGGAGGTACAACTAGCCAGATAAACAACCCCTTTAGTAGCACAATTAAATCTTACTTTGCATGAAATCACTGTAGGATAAGCGGACACAGTGGTGTTCAATGTGTGTAAAATAAACTGATACTGGGACTATGTTACACACTTAAAGACTACCCTAGATAGACCATTATTGCTTAAGGGTTGATTATAACCTTGCTCTAAAAACCCTTTGAGGTTGTGTTCCTCTTATAAACAAAACATGGTGCTTGCCCTAACCTGTCCAGCAATCCTGATGAACCACACACTCCTATCTAATTCTTCTTTGAAATGTTGTTAACCTCATTAGTCTTATGACCATAAGATAAAACCACTGCATTACTGAATTTTAAGTTCTGACTCCAACGAGCATGATGACTCTGTTGAACACTTTAATATAGGTTTAAAACTGGGTGACTTTTTTGCTTGAACTTACTTGGAAATTGATTCCAAGAAACTAGACAGGTAACCCCTCTCTAAAAATAAACCTCTCAGTATTTCTTGCTCCTTTGTAAACTGGTCATCAATAGACACCAATCTAGATAGACCATTTCTCATTTTACTAGATTTCTTTTTAATACATAGGATGGCAGCTTGAAAAAATATGAACAACTATTTGAAAATGTTTCCTTTCTATAAATGTTGACAAAGTATTTTCCTTTGTGTTTTTAGTAATACACATATCTAGAAAGTTAATGCTTTTATAACTAAACTTGCAAGTAAAAGTTGTTTTAACATAAGGTAAAAAACTCATTTAACTCTTTTGAGGTACTGTATCGGCCCAAATAATTAAAATATCATTCAGGTGCATTAGATATAAACCTATACTGTGATAAAATGTACTATTAATTACTCAATTAATCAGATTCCTAGGATGACATGACTATGTGACTATATTGGCAAACAGCACCACAGAAGGGGCACCTAAAGCAATTGCTTTTATTTGGTTAAAAAATGCTGTCTTTTAAATTTGTACGAGAGGATTCAAAAAAATATAATGTTATTTCAGAGTCTGTTTGATCATATCTTTGTTTGGCACAAAAATGATCATGGATGTTTTTCTTACTCCACTTAGGCTGCTGGTTTAACCACTATTTGTATTACACTACCAAGAATGTATTTATTTATAGTCAACTGCTGATGCATGGGTGCTGGAACCATAGAGCCAGGGGGAGCGGGAGCCCCCCAGCAACTTTTATAGCTGCAAGAACTGTCAGGAAAAATTAATGAAGTGGAGTTTTCACGCTAATGTGGATTTGTACGTGGAAGTTAAACTAACTAAACTAGCTGTTCTTGTTCTCTTATTGCTCTGTGTTACAGGAGTTATACTGCTGCTGTTCCATTGGTGCTGCCAGAGTCATACCATTAAGGAGAGTTTTGTTCTTTTATTAGCAGGAGTTATGCTGCTCCCACGTGTGTGTGTGTGTGTGTGTGTGTGTGTGTGTGTGTGTGTGTGTGTGTGTGTGTGTGTGAAATGCCCCAGGTATGTGTGTGTGTGTGTGTGTGAAATGCCCCAGTTAGGTATACCTGATGGTTAGTGTTACTCAGGCTCAAACAAAAGCCTGAATTCTCTACCCATACCACCACTTGTGATTCAGGGAGTTGAATCCATAGCTCTCCACTGTCCAGATTTTCACAGAATATTTGGCTCATACCTTTGGTCTGTTCCTCTTAAAATTTGTGTTTTTTCTGGCAAATCAGTGAGAACTAAATTCATTAAATAATGATAGCTCTTTAAGTTTCAGTCTTCCTATCTTTCAGGAAACATGGTAGCACAAAGCACTTTATTTCAGCAACTTTCTAAGATTATACAAACAATATTTAAAATGTGTCCCTGGTTTTGGGCTTTTACCCCCCCCCAATACATTTTGGGTTTTTCCAGATTTCTTGTGCTGCAAAGTTAAGAGATTTAGTTGATCGTCAAGTGGATTTTTCAAGGAGCTGAGAGCTTCAGGGGAGAGAAGTTTAGTGCTGATTATGCACAACAGGTAGTATAATTGCTTTTGATGCAGAAGACTGTGGATACTATTCCCACAGCATGCAGATGGATCGCTGATACTGTACTGTGTTGTACTTTAATGGGAGTGGATGCTGCAGTTATATGAATGTCCTCCTTTGGAGGAGTTACTTAGTATCTATGAACCCGTTATCAGTTTGCCATCCATTCGCCAATGCAAAATTACTAGCTTATCATTTTTTAATGAAGCATAGGCAATTTATTCTTCAAGGTCGATAGGCACTTTATTTGTAGATGAACCAATGAAATATAAAGTTGTTTGCTAGCAGCAAACACTTCATTACTTATAGATCCCTTTAATGTGGAATTATTTAGATGACTTACTTCTGCAGAGATTTTGCATATTTACTGGTATTGGTGGATTGAAATGACAGAAGTTTGAGTGGCCTTTTACGGTTTAAATTTTCTGAAATGGGTAGTTTTGTCATTATTGGTTCATACATTTTGTTTCATTGCTCACTACAAGACTGTTCCAAACTACAAATTTAAAACACATTCTAGCAAGTGGTGCTGTATTATACAAGGAATATTTTTTTCCAAAATTCTTTATTTAGTATTTCAAGGCATAAGAATACAGAAAAAATAAAAGAGTAAAACAATGATAAAGTACATTGGGTAAAGAATTGCAGTTACACAGAATTGATTCATACATAAACATCTAACTTATTCACAACTGTACAAAGGCACCATATACTTTATTTTCAAGGTGAATCAGTAAGCTCACAATAGTGTGGATATTTCTTATTTTCACAATGTCACGTATGTATGAGAAATGTACCTATGCGTGTAAAGACCAAAGCCCTTATGATAAAGAGGATGGGTTATGCTAGTAGTAAGTTAAAGGTCTGTTCCCATATTTCTAGTTTCTTCAGTGTATCACTCTTTGTTTCAATTACTCATTTGTGGGCCAGTAGATGTCTAACAATAATACAATCAGGTTAATACAATCAGGAAGGTGAATCAAAGAATGTATCCATGTATGCTTGCTCACAGGATGCAGGAGATCAAAATAGGGGAAGAGACCAGTCACCAATGGTGTCCCCCAGGGTTCAGTGCTGAGACTTTTTCTGTTTGGTATATACACCTCAAAGGTAAAAGGAAATATCAAAGTGCTTTGGCAGACTAAGTTTGAGATGACTGCAAGCTAGGAGCAGTTATTAAATCCCCAAATGACTTAACCATCATGCAGGAAGGTTTGTCCCAAACAATAACTCGTGCCAGAATCATGAATTGAAACTAAACTCCAAGAAATACATTATCATATCCTTTGGGAAGTCATCTACTCCAGGGAACTGCCAAATTGACAATGCTCCCTGAGAACTGACCCAGTTGTTTGGCATTTGGGAACTTGTGTGTACAGTGACCTAACTTTTGACCAACATGTGCCCAGAGTCATAAGAAAGTCTTTCTATAGTGCACAGCTTATAAACAAATTGATTGTGACTAAATCTAGAGATGTTATTGTCCCCCTTTACAAAGCTCTCATTAGGTCAATCATTTTGTATAATGCCCACTTTGGCATGTATCTGTTCAGACCCATGCAACAATTGGAATACCCACAGAGATACCTTACTAAAAGGATACAAATCCTAAACAGTAGGGCTTGCATGGACCATCACTATACTCAGTATCCTACAGCGTGCTTAGAGGTGATGTGTCTGGCATACAAGGCATCCTCTGACATTCATATGTAAAGATTCATGGTCGTTTCTTGAGAAGATAGATAGTTTAGAATTTAATATCGACCATAACTTTTTCACAGTAGACGTGAAGGACTTGTATACGTGCATACCACATGACATTGGGATTGAATGGGTGAGCTTAGTGGTAAAGAAAAATGGTGCCACTAGCATTGGTCATTGAATTATTGGAATTAATACTATACAACAACTTTTTTACGCTCGGTGACAACTTTTACTTGCAAAAAGTTGGTGTTGCCATGGACTCTCGCTGTGGGGCAAGTATAGCCAATTTAGTAATGGCTTATTGGGAATCTGAGTATGTGTTTAAAAACCTAATCCTTATGAACCACATCATTTTTTACACACGTTATTTGGATGACATTTTCATCCTACTTAACGGTGATGTTGAGATCAGCAAAATGGTGTTAGACCAATTTAACGCATACAGAATTTTTGCGGTTTACTTCTACATACAGTATGGAAGCAATTGCTTATCTTGACATTTGGTTAACTAAGAACAGTGAATTGAATAGCTTTGTGGCAAGTATTCATAGGGAAAACACATACTCAAATTCTTTTTTGCATTTTTCAAGTTGCCACCCATATTATCAGAAGCGGTCAGTCATCAAGGGCCAGCTCGTTAGACCGGCATGTATTGTGAGTCAGGAAGAGGATTTTTGCAAAGAGTGTCATGTCAATTATTGAAAAGTATGTTTGTTCATCGAGGGTACCCTACAACTATGTTAGATGACATGATAGATGAAGTCAAGTATAAAAGGTTGAATGGTATGTACAAACCTATTTTGGGTATTACATTTATGCAGACAGAACAGGTGACTAACTTTGAAGTTACAATGCCTGTTAATGTGGATTACATTTCTGCCACATTAAGTAACCCAGGACCAAGGTTTATTACTACATACAACATGCATAGTTACATCTGTATAGATATTATTCGGAAGAACTGGGGGTTGTTCAAAAGTAACCCAGTATTTATAACAAAATGGGTGATAACCCTAGTGTCACATTTAGGAGGGGTAAAAATCTGAAATCACTCCTGGAACATCAACACCATATTTATCTGAAAACAGTAGGGACGTACAAATGTCAAAGTTGTAATTTTTGTAGGTACATACTACAGAATAATAGGTTTACAGTGCAGGGCATAGAATATAAGTTAAAATGTAGATCTAATTGTAACTCAAAAATGGTTGTTTATTTAGCTGTGTGCCAAAGATATCCTACTTTTTATGTAGGTAAAATGGAGCGGAAGCTCCGTGAAAGAATGTACGAGCATCAATATGCCATCAGTAAGAAAAAGCAGGGCAATGCACTTGCTAAGCACATTATTAGTCACACTGAGCATAGCTTCAAATTTTTAGTTATTGATCAAATTCACCACGATACAAGGGGAGCCCCCTCACCCTTACAGTTGGAGGAATTAAAATTAACATGGCAGATCAGACTCAACGCTTACAATTTTCCAGGCTTGAATGAATCATGTTAATTAAGTAGCATATTGAAACTGAGAAGCTTAAAGAGGTTACGCTGATTTTTTTAGCAGCATTACTAACAATGGCAAGTGTACTTAAACATTGATGGTTACATGAGAATTTTTTAAGTAATTTTGTTAATTCATTTTTTGTATTACATTATATGTATATACTGGTTTTATTGGTTTTCATAATATGTAGTTAGACTTTAACATTTTATTTACCAGTTACTTTGCATGTCATGACAGTTAAATATCTAGTTTTTATTGTGTCTTTAAGAAGGTGGAGGATTTGGTTTGCTTTAATTGGATTGGTTAATTAGTTAAACCTGAATCTATTTATATGTGTTTTTGAATGTTAACACTTTTTCTGAAGAAGTTTGCACATAGTGCAGACAAAAAGCGCTTCATTAAATCTCTTTATTCAAGCTCCGTTTGGTTTATCACTTTGACTCCTGCAGTACTTAGTTTTTTGAATTTGTTGTTTGTACGCTCTTTTTTCATACACAGAGAAAACTAGTAGCACTATAAGTAATAATTCAAGCATGTAGTATAAAATCCAAGGTTTATTAGTATGACAGGTTAGCGCTTTCACCCTCATGGGCTTCTTCAGACCTTTTACATCTCATAAAAGTAATGCTAACATTTATACTAAAGCCTCTATGACATCATTCTTTAATTAAGTAAAATAGTGTTCACCTGTAAGGCTTCATTCAAGAACAGTTTATAAATACTCAACCACAAAGCAACTTCTAAAGTTAAAAGTATACATATGTTAGTATATATACTATGTTTATAAAAGTATATATAAAGAATATATAAAAATACTTAAACATAACAGCATATATAAATATAAAATATACAAAACAAATATATTTAAAAATGTTCAAATTTTTTTTTTAAATGTTATGTATATAAAAAACATATGTATGTGTGTATATGCCATGAATCAATAAAATGTTATACAACAAATTATGCCAGTTCATATAAGAACTGTATATAAAATATATTTCATAATAGAGTCATGTAAGAGCTATATGATGACTACATTATATGATATATACAATGATGTATACAAATATAATGTCCCATCTGACCTGCAGGTCTTTGTCTAACAACTAGCTTTCTATTTTTTAGGGTCGGTTTAATAGGGATATATGTATGTGTGTATATGCCATGAATCAATAAAATGTTATACAACAAATTATGCCAGTTCATATAAGAACTGTATATAAAATATATTTCATAATAGAGTCATGTAAGAGCTATATGATGACTACATTATATGATATATACAATGATGTATACAAATATAATGTCCCATCTGACCTGCAGGTCTTTGCCTAACAACTAGCTTTCTATTTTTTAGGGTCAGTTTAATAGGGACTCTGTCATTCAGTCCTGGTCTCTGATCTGCTCTTAGCATTATAATCCACCTGGCTTCTGTCCTTCTGTATAGTTCCTTATGTCCCCACCCCTAGAACTGGGTTTCTTTACTTGTAGTACTAGAAATTTGAAGCTGTGTGTGTCATCTGTGTTCATGGCATGCTTGGATAATGCATTATGTGGGGATTGGATGCGTATATTATGCAGATGTTCACGTATCCTATCAAGTAACCTTCTGTCAGTTTTCTCCACATAAAATGCATCACAGGCCATGCGCCTAGCTAGGTATGTGACATGCTGAGTGTCACAATTAGCTGTAGTGTTGAAACAAAATCTTTTCATAGTGACAGGTTGTACAAAGCTAGTGTCCTCAGATATAAAGGGACAATAATTGCATTTATGACATGGTCTGGTGCAATTTAATATCTCACCCCTACCAATTGTAGTGGGCACTCTGGGTTGGCAGAGTAATCTGTGCAAGTTTGACTTATTGCTATAGACAAACAACGGTCTATCCCCGACTATCTCTTTTAATTTGGGATCTGTGGTGAGGTCAGACCAGTTCTTATAAAAAATCCCTTTCACACTGCTAATGTCTTGTGTATAATTCAGTGAGACCCTAACTATGGGATGGTTCATCGTCATATCAGTGATTCTAGTTCTCTCTGATGTTCCTTCTAAGTCTACAGGGTTTGCAAAATATGGACATGCAGATCAAGTTCTAAGATCATATACCCCTTCAATCCCTGAGTATATCTCTTCTGGTGTGTAAGATCTGGCAGTTAGTCTCCCTCATAATTGATCTAACTCATTCTTAAACCCTTGTTCTGTTGGATTTAAGCATGAGGCTCTTATAGCTTGATCTTTCACTATGTTGTGGAATACAAAACAAGGATGCATGCTCCCTCTATGTAAGAGAGAGTTCTTGTAGCACAACTTCCTATATACACCTGTATTGAGTAGACCACTGTCTAACCCTTCAATGTATCTAAAAATGATAACCATCTCTCCGAACTCTCCATGGTAAAATTCAAAAAAATTGGTCAAAGAATTGACCTCACAAAAAAACTTCTGTAGTTCATCTTCCGATCCTGCCCAAAGGAGGAAAAGGTCATCCACAAACCTAGCATAATAAATAACATTTCTCTTGAAGCTATCTAGTGGGAATAGTTTTTCCTTTTCCCAGTCTGCCATCACTAGGTTGGCGTAGCTATTGGCTCATGATGTACCCATAGCCACGCCATCCTTCTGTATATAGATAGTATCAATGAACATGAAGATGTTATTTTCCAAGATTGCCTCTAGCAAACCGGTAATTAATTCAATGTGGGACATGGTATAATCAGTGTTCACCCTAAGACATCTCCGTATACTTTCTAACCCATGTTGGTTGGGTATAACTGTAAATAATGATTGTACATTGAGTCACTAATATGAAGTGCAAATCAGTCTGTAACACACTCACTTTGCTGTAAAGGTCCAGCAGGAACTGTTTGGTATCCCTCAGGATACGAGTGAAACTATCTGCAACTTTCCTTAGTTGTTTTTTGACATACAAGGAGAGTGGTTCAGTAACCCAACCTCTACCTGCCAAATGGGTCTCATGGGTGGATTGTGTGTAGTCTTGTGGACCTTCGGTAACCCTTGAATGACTGGAATCAACATATTTTCAACTAAAAAGAATGTGTATAGTTTCAAACTAATAATTTCACTTTTGGATAAGTCTTCTAACATCCTTCTAATAGTTCCAACCCGTATATCTATTTCAGTCTTGGAGATTACTGAATAGAACTCACTATTGTTCAACATTGTTATCATTTTGTCTTCATAGTCCATTCTATTCATAACTACTACTGGTCCTCCTTTATCAGCTGGTCTAATCATAAGTGTGTCATCATTCCTCAGATTATTCATAGTAACTCTCTGTTTTGAACTCAGGTTACCATACCATTTCTTTTTGTTATTATTGTTTAATCCATGTAAGTCCTCCTCTACCATTTTAACAAAAGCATCTACTAATGGATGTAGTATATGAATAAATGTGCTGGGTCTCTTGAAAATTCCATGTTCACCCATTGATGAATGTCCCCCATAATCTAATTTCAGTTGAACATTCCTTCCAAACAGTTTTGTATCTATCACTGAGTCAGGTAGGTTGCTTTTCATAGAGGGAATAAATGACAGTCCCTTATTCAGTACAGAGATTTCATCTTCTGTTAAAACTCTGTCTGAGAGGTTCCAAACTAATGTCTGGGTATTCTCTCCCACATCCTCCTGATTGTGGGGCCTACATGTTCCTCCCCTGAGCCCTTGCTTTTCTCTCTGCCCCTGCTCATTGACCTGTTTCTCCCTCCTCTGGGTACCTCGTTGATGGGGAAAGGCATATGTTCATATGTTGTTTTATAGGAGCTTGCACTAGGGTCTTTCCTTCTGACAACAAGTTCTTGTAATAAAGCATTGTTATTCAATGAGTTGTCATACTTGTGAGAGGTGCTTGGCCCTGTGCTTACTATAGGTGCAGGAGCCACTGCTTGCACATCAGCTTTAGATGTGATTATTGCTAATTATTGCTAATGAGTTACTATCTAATTCTACTGGGTTTGCCCCTGTAGGTACTACTGGAGTAAGATCTAAGGTGTTCTGTTGTAAGTTACTGACATTACTATCATCATCCTGCACATTCAAAACAATATTGTCTACAACATGGTTCTTACTGGTTCTTTGTATGTCTTGTACTTTAGGCAAGCAAGTAAAATTATTCTTATTAGCACTATCATGCTCATTGACAATGCGGACACCATGTCCTCTATAGTCATTGTTGCTAGTAAAGTTATTCCTCGGCTAAGTGAAGACATGGCTGTTTTTAAAATCAGCAGTATCTCGCTGAATTTTGGAGCATTTCTCTTCCAATAACTTTTTCTCAAAGAGATAAACATTATCCAAAAGTCGTTCCATTAACTTATCCACCACTACTGCCAGATATTTAATTGTCACATAGTTCTGCCAAGCACGTATCTTCTCCTGTAGTTCTAACTCGTGCACTGAGAAAAAGTCATTGAGCAGTGTCATATTTTTAATACTTACCTCAATATTCAACTGTTGCCACTTGTAAAGTAGTTCAGGATAAACTGCTCCAGTCGTAGGCATCTTAAGTACTCTCAGTCCTCTGGGTATGATCTTCCTGTCTATGCAGACCTCGAAATGCTGTCTCTGCGTCTGCAGTTTCTTCAACTTCAAAAAATCAGCTTCTAACAGCTCAAAGTGTTCTATGATTCCTTGTAGTATTTCCACTCAGCACCCTCTGTCTCTTCCTGTTCATTCACAACAAACGTCATCAGAGGGTTGTCCTGCCATGCTACATATTCAGAAAACCTATTCAGGTCTTTCCTGCTTACTGAAGCTGCTCCTGCATTGTAAGGTAATTCGATATCAACAGTATGCTTCTCAGCCATGTCACCTTTTATCGCAAGTACAGAAAACTCTTTTTAAACCAAATAAGATGAGTGAAGTAGGGGTAAATGCTCTGATAACTATACCAAATAAATTTAAAACAAAGAAACAGCACCAGAGCACTCCACGGCGATCGGACCATACACAGAGAAAACTAGTAGCACTATAAGTAATAGTTCAAGCATGTAGTATAAAATCCAAGGTTTATGGAATTCCAAGTTAGCGCTTTCACCCTCATGGGCTTCTTCAGACCTTTTACATCTCATAAAAGTAATGTTAATATTTATACTAAAGCCTCTATGACATCAATCGTTAATTAAGTAAAATTGTGTTCACCTGTAAGGCTTCATTCAAGAACAGTTTATAAATACTCAACCACAAAGCAACTTCTAAAGTTAAAGTATACATATATTAATATATATACTATGTTTATAAAAGTATATATAAAGAATATATAAAAAATACTTAAACATAACAGCATATATAAATATAAAATATATGAAACAAATATATTTAAAAATGTTTAATTTTTTTTTTTTAAATGTGATGTATATAAAAAAACATATGTATGTGTGTATATGCCATGCATCAATAAAATGTTATACAACAAATTATGCTAGTTCATATAAGAACTGTATATAAAATACATTTCATAACAGATTCATGTAAGAGCTGTATGAGGACTACATTATATGATATATACAATGATGTATACAAATATAATGTCCCATCTGACCTGCAGATCTTTATCTAACAACTAACTTTCTATTGTTTTAGGGTTGGTTTAATAGGGACTCTGCTGTTCAGTCCTGGTCTCTGATCTGCTCTTAGCATTATAATCCACCTTGCTTCTGTCCTTTCTGTTTAGTTCCTTATGTCCCCACCCCTGGAATTGGGTTTGTTTACTTGTAGTACTAGAAATACACATTACACATCCTACACCCATCTTGAAGAGTAGGAGAACAGGTACTTTTCCTTGTTACAACTGTAATAGATGTAATTATATTTCTGAAGTACAAGAGTTTCAACATCCTAATCTAAATTATACTTTTCAACCAAGGTTTTTTGCAACTTGTGCTACAAAGAACCTAATTTACCTTGCAACTTGTAAAGAATGCCAGGCTTTTTATGTTGGGCTAACAAAGAGGTATCTGAAGGACAGAATATATGGACATCTCTATGATATACAAAGAAAGAATGATCTTAATGCCCTAGCGAAACACATAATAGAATTTCCTTTACACAAGTTTTGCTTCAGAGTCTTAGAGATAGTCACCATTAATAAGAGAGGTGGCAACAACACCACATATCTGAGCAATAAAGAACTAAAATGGATTCTACGACTAGGTGCCCATATACCTCCTGGCATTAATAGTTACGTATCTATAAAACCTGTTTTAGAAACAAGATGAATTTCTTCTCCCTCTCATCACTTGTTTTCAAGATACTTTACATGTAAGATATTTATGATGAATTTACCATATTTTATTTTATATGGAATAATAAAGTTGGTTGTTTTTATATATATTTATTTATTTATTAGATACATACTTATATAGTTATTTATCTACTTGTTCATATTTTTGTATCTACCCATTAATTCATTAGCTGATTTATGTAAATATTTGGTTATAGATTCATCATTCCTTATCTCCAGTATTTTTAGATTCAAACACTTTCCACATAACATTTTTTATGTATTTATTTATTATCTATTCTATTTCTATTTAACATTATGACTTGATATTTATTTAATTTATTAATCTATTATTAATTGGTAAAATTGACACAAACACTAGTGATGTGGTCCCTTCCCCTCCCCAACCCCGCCTCCCCCCTCTCCTTTTTCCTATTTTTAGTTTTAGTCTACAACATTTTTACAAAGAGATTTATATTAAAAAACAGTTGATATTTTTCATAATACTTATTGCCCACACAAACTAAGCATGCTATTTATTTCTATATTTTATTTCATATTTAATTAAAAGTAAAAGTATATTTAATGTAATCTAATGAAATTTCAGCATTAATAAGTTGACATTTTTTGTTATCAATGCAAACTGGAATATGTTACTTTAGTTTGTTACTACAGTTTGTTTACAACTGAATGTGAACCTAAGTTAATTGTTTTTAATTGAAAGTATTCCATTCAATTAATCTATTATGTTCACTGCCTTTGGCGCCT
Source organism: Protopterus annectens (assembly GCF_019279795.1). Taxonomy (NCBI): domain Eukaryota; kingdom Metazoa; phylum Chordata; order Ceratodontiformes; family Protopteridae; genus Protopterus; species Protopterus annectens. The sequence goes on along the minus strand of NC_056735.1, from coordinate 1,856,727,071 downwards.
TTTTTAATATATAAACAGGAATTTAACATGATTTTACATTGTCTGATGAAGCGTAGTAGGTGCTACGCAAAAGCGCTCACTAAATAAACTTCTTTTTTGTACTGATATTGGACTACTGCTGAATCACTTCAATTCGTTTTGCTGACTCTGCTCTTACTGATCACGAAGTTTTGTTATTTGATCTATTATTACCATCCTGCAGTTTTGTGGTGAGAGAACCTGGTATTTATTACCTTGCTTGTCTCGTGCTTACAGGCTCTCTCTTCAGCTATCGGGTGTGTTTTTTATATATAATACACTTTTTTGCCTCGGCTATCACACCGATAGCACTCGATGGAAACAGTCAACATAGAATTGGATTATTGTACAGGGACGAGGGACGCTTCGACCATTTGGCTGGGATTGTTACACCAGCAAGCAAACCCTTTATTGGCTCTGGACCTTTCGCACGCCAACAACACTCTGCCTGAAAAGGAAGACGGCTACAACATCACTGAGTTTAATATTGCAGCCAAGGAGCTCGAGGACGACATGTACCGACTACAGCGATATGCCTGGCAAAGACAGCACCTAGAGGCATGCCTACACCATCGCATCGTACCGAGGGGGATGAGGGTCCTCTGCATGCCGACATATGGGGAAACACATCCCACACTCCTCAAGAAATGGCAGGACCTTAACATCGACCTCAGCTTCAGGTATATCAAGTTACTTCTTGACTATTTTAATCCGTTAGAAATGGATTTGCGTAGTAAAATTGATCTTATTTATAAGGACTTAAATGATCATTTTAAGTCTGAATATTGTGTAAAGAAAATGCATAACATTTGTTTGCAAGTCAATGCTTATAGCGAAAGGCTGAAAGCAACTAAATTGCGTAAGTTACAAAGAGACTTTAATGATTTCGCCTCTCGCCAAATATTTGTGTGGCCGAAATACAACACCACTGCTTCGAACACTACAAATGACATTAACATTACAGGACATGCTTATGCAACTGGTTCTCAACCTGCTACAGATAAATTAGTTTGCAGCACCAACAATTTGACGGGAACTAATGAATTGTTACCATCTTCTTTGTTGGAAGCTACTAATAACACAGCTTCCATTGAGACTGACACGCCCCCTCCTAACCAACAAGGACTGAAACATTCTCATGGCGGTCTAGGAGCTAGACCTAAAGATATACACATTGACACTCCCTCTTGTTCTTCTTTTTTACCTTATCCTGTAAAACAACATTTTTACAACAGAGGCCGCTCATTAAGCCGAGGCCCAAGGAAAAGGAAACTCTCAAGAGAAAGCCACAACCCTATAAGAAGAGCAAGAATGTGACTGACTTGTTGTATAACTATTCTGGCTTTACTCTTTCTGATTCAGACATTTCATTGTTGAATAGAGGACTTAATTTTATTCCGGCCAGTCCAGACAGTATTAGTTATGTGCTGATTGACCTTAGATTGTTCTGCAGACAGGTTGCTTTGAAATTGTTTTTTAAAGACACACACAATTCCCCTGATACCACCAATAAGACTATTTTTAAACGTAAAAGCACTTTTACACCTGGCTTTCCACATCATATTGAGTGTTTTTTAAAACTATGTGAACATGATTTTTATAAATTGTTTTCCAACAAAATCAAACCATGTTTTTACAACCTTAATTCAGAAGAATTTGCCTCACTACAATATTTAAGGAATTGTAATGAAATCAATATAAAACCAGCTGATAAAGGTGGAGGGGTGGTCATATTAGATACTACTGAATATAATATGAATATGTCTTTAATGCTTGAGGATGATGCTACATATACTAAAGTGATGCTTTATGATATTCATAGAATAATTAGAAATGTGCATGATACACTTTATGACCTTCTCATGTGTGGACAAGTTAGTGAACAGATGTATAACTACCTTTTTATTGATAATCCCATTATACCAAATAATTAAGGGATTACCTAAAATACACAAAAATCAAGTGCCTATACCATTTAGACCAATTGTATCAGGTGACAAATGGGTCACTGCTAATATATCATCTTTTATTGAGTTTTTACTTAGACCCATAGTTGATTCTTTCTCTTCTATCTTAAAAGATACCTATCAACTTCTAAATTATTTAACGGGTATACATCTTAATCCAAATGAACATGAGTATCTTTTAGTTACTTTAGATGTGAAAAACCTATTTACTTCTATACCCAATGATCTAGGAGTTGAAGCAATCAGAGGATTATTAACAAAGGAGTCTTCTTTTAGCAATAATAGGCAGTAATTGATAGGTCAACTTCTAGACTTAGTACTCAGCAATAATGCCTTTATGTTTTTAGACAGTTACTATTTACAACAATGGGGGTGGCAATGGGCACTCCGTGTGCGAACACATATGCCAACCTGGTTGTTCTCAGTTGGGAACAGAGTTGCCTTTTCAGCCACCCCTCCTTTGCTCAAGTAAAAGTCTACAAACATTTTGTAGATGATATTTTTATCATTTGGGAAGGCACAGAAATTGAATTTAAGAATTTCTTAACCTATTTAGAAACCACATCATCATTTCTCAAGTTCACCATGGAATGTTCTTATGAAAAGATACATTTTCTAGATACCACACTTAGTATTACTGATGATGGTTCCATTGTATCAACACTATATAGAAAGCCCACTTGGAAGAACACCTTACTAACTTTTGATAGCATGCATCCCAGGCATGTTTTTCCAGGTATAATAAAAAGCCAATTTATTAGGCTAACTAAACTTTGTAAAAATAGTAATGATTTACATTTTGAAGCTGACTATCTGGAAAAACTGTTTATTGAAAGAGGTTACCACCCAAATCTAGTTAACAACATCAAAAATAGTATTATTAAGAAAATACCACCCACCCACAAGACTTTTATACCTCTGAATACAGAACACAGAGCTATAAAAAATAATCATGTGGCTATCACTTTGAATTATACCAGTAACATAAATCAGATAAAAGAGGTATACAATAACAACTGGAAGATTTTAACCATGGATTCAGATACTAAAACTATTGTAGGAAACAAACCTTATTTTATGTATAGAAATAGTCCGAATCTTAAACGAATATTATGTAATGATATACACATTACACATCCTACACCCATCTTGAAGAGTAGGAGAACAGGTACTTTTCCTTGTTACAACTGTAATAGATGTAATTATATTTCTGAAGTACAAGAGTTTCAACATCCTAATCTAAATTATACTTTTCAACCAAGGTTTTTTGCAACTTGTGCTACAAAGAACCTAATTTACCTTGCAACTTGTAAAGAATGCCAGGCTTTTTATGTTGGGCTAACAAAGAGGTGTCTGAAGGACAGAATATATGGACATCTCTATGATATACAAAGAAAGAATGATCTTAATGCCCTAGCGAAACACATAATAGAATTTCCTTTACACAAGTTTTGCTTCAGAGTCTTAGAGATAGTCACCATTAATAAGAGAGCTGGCAACAACACCACATATCTGAGCAATAAAGAACTAAAATGGATTCTACAACTAGGTGCCCATATACCTCCTGGCATTAATAGTTACGTATCTATAAAACCTGTTTTAGAAACAAGATGAATTTCTTCTCCCTCTCATCACTTGTTTTCAAGATACTTTACATGTAAGATATTTATGATGAATTTACCATATTTTATTTTATATGGAATAATAAAGTTGGTTGTTTTTATATATATTTATTTATTTATTAGATACATACTTATATAGTTATTTATCTACTTGTTCATATTTTTGTATCTATCCATTAATTCATTAACTGATTTATGTAAATATTTGGTTATAGATTCATCATTCCTTATCTCCAGTATTTTTAGATTCAAACACTTTCCACATAACATTTTTTATGTATTTATTTATTATCTATTCTATTTCTATTTAACATTATGACTTGATATTTATTTAATTTATTAATCTATTATTAATTGGTAAAATTGACACAAACACTAGTGATGTGGTCCCTTCCCCCCCCCAACCCCCCGCCTCCCCCCTCTCCTTTTTCCTATTTTTAGTTTTAGTCTACAACATTTTTACAAAGAGATTTATATTAAAAACCAGTTGATATTTTTCATAATACTTATTGCCCACAAAAACTAAGCATGCTATTTATTTCTATATTTTATTTCATATTTAATTAAAAGTAAAAGTATATTTAATGTAATCTAATGAAATTTCAGCATTAATAAGTTGACATTTTTTGTTATCAATGCAAACTGGAATATGTTACTTTAGTTTGTTACTACAGTTTGTTTACAACTGAATGTGAACCTAAGTTAATTGTTTTTAATTGAAAGTATTCCATTCAATTAATCTATTATGTTCACTGCCTTTGGCGCCTTTTTTAATATATAAACAGGAATTTAACATGATTTTACATTGTCTGATGAAGCGTAGTAGGTGCTACGCGAAAGCGCTCACTAAATAAACTTTTTTGTACTGATATTGGACTACTGCTGAATCACTTCAATTCGTTTTGCTGACTCTGCTCTTACTGATCACGAAGTTTTGTTATTTGATCTATTATTACCATCCTGCAGTTTCGTGGTGAGAGAACCTGGTATTTATTACCTAACTAACTTGGAATTCCAAAAACATTGGATTTTATACTACATGCTTGATCTATTACTTATAGTGCTACTAGTTTTCTCTGTATATGGTCCGATTGCCGTGGAGTGCTCTGGTGCTGTTTCTTTGTTTTAAATTAAACAAAACTGCTTTAGCATAAATACAAACAGTTCAAAATGAATGGGGACTTTTCTGAGCTACTCTACCATCTAACAGAATGTCCACAGTCACATAAAATGCATCTGTGTGTCTTATATTGTCTGGAGCTTTGTGTTCCTGGTAAGGTTAGCCTTGACAAACTAATCTAAGAGTAAGAACCAGGTAAAAAAATTGACCCCTGTCATTTAGGTTCATTTAAAGAATTGAAGCACTCTGCCTAGAATAGGGACACTAGGTCCCATCCTCAGAGCCAGGCCTGTGGATGATGTTTTCTTGTGTGTATCTGGTGGCTGCATGACCCATTTAGCATGATCAGGCTCAGATGTATGGAGCTGCCATATGTGGGCACCACCTGTAAAGTTAAGGTTGGATGCAATGACAGCCATATGAACACAAGTGGCAAACATTAAGATGGAATACAGCCTGACAATGGGAAATGGTCCATTTGACCTTATATTCTTCACAGTGCTTGTTTTATAATCAGACTTCTTGATTGGTGGCAATATCTTTCCTGTTATTTCCTGTTTTGGAGTTGCCCTTCAGGAGACACCTTGAATGGGTGCTGGAATATTGAAATGTCACTGTCTGGGAGCCATGCAACTTACATTTGTGCAAGTGGATGAGAAGATCATCTCATTGTAAATGTGAGCTGCAAAAAAATAAAATTCTCATTGCTATTTGTGCGTATGCACTTTAACATTTATTCACAGTATTCAGCTTTCTTGGACACCATGGGTTTGATGCTTGATAGACTATCACCTACTGATTCTGCAGCTGTACTAGCAGACATTACCAATGCACATGTATGGGATGATGAAGATACCTGGAGGGACGGGATTTAGGACTATGACCTACCTAATCTAAACCTGAGTGTTGATTTGTTATTGGACTTCTGGGCTGGTCAAGGATTGCCCACAACAAATACCATGTTGGCACATAAGGCTGCTCTTAAGTATAGATGGTATCAGAGCACCTTGATCCAAAGGTTAATGATTGACTTTGCAACTATTTCATCACACCTGAGGCTGTATGTTCTGGGCATACAGGTCATGAAAGTTCTGGGCTTTCAAATGATTTCCACCTGGTTAAGAGTTGGGTTGAACAGACGCAGAAAGCCAAAACATGTAGTGTTGGAAGGGTTCAGCTCCCACCTCCATACGATCTTCTCCCTTATCCCAAGAGAAGCCAGGCATGGAGAATGAATGCAAAAAAACAACTACTTGGCCACAAACCCAATAAAATGTAGTACACATTTATTAAAATCTTAGTGCTTTGGCTCAAAAGCCTTCAAAGAGTAAAAATCTAAATTTTCACTACACCTTAAATACAATTAAAACTCATTCAATCAAACAATTATACAATTATTCAATAACCTTAATTTATATAACATATTTCCAATTATCTTCTTTATTGAGCCCAAATGGCTCCAAAGTATATTTTAACATAAAAAGTGTTTCTGTTCTTAACAATGTATCTTTTATATTTGTACATTCCCCCAAACATACCTCAACTTTTTCTAAAATACATCCCTTTAAATTTTCAGATTTAGCATAATGAAAAAGTGCAAACTGACTTCCCAAAGGACGTTCCAGTTTTTTATTTTTTATGTCTCTGATATGTTCTTGGAAGTGGATTTTAAATCTTCTACCTGTCTCTCCAATATAAAATAAATTGCTAGTACATTTCAAGGCATAAATTACCTATTCTGTGTTACATGCATAATTACCATTCACAAAGAACTTGGCTTTATTAATTTTTGAAAAAAAGTTGACTACTACAAACTAATCTAAGAGTAAGAACCAGGTAAGAAAAATTGACCCGTCATTCAGATTCATTTAAAGAATTCAAGCACTGTGCCTAGAAAAGGGACACTGGGTCCCATCCTTAGAGCCAGGCTTGTGGTTAACCCATTTAGCATGACCAAGCTCAGATATATGGAGATGTCATATGTGGGTACCACCTGTGAAATTAACGTTGGATGCAATGCTAGCCATATGAACACAAGTGGGAAAGATTAAGATGGAATACAGCCTGACAATGGGAAATGGTCCATTTGGCCTTATATTCTCCACAGTGCTTGTTTTTTAACCAGACGTCTTGATAGGTGGCAATATCTTTCCTATTCTTTCCTGTTTTGGCATCGCCCTTCAGGAGACACCTTGGATGGGTGCTAGAATATTGAAAAGTCACTGGCTGAGAGTCATGCAACCTACATTTGTGCAAGTGGATAAGATCACCTCATTGTGAATGTGAGCTGCAAAAAAAGAAAATTCATATTGCTATTGATGCATATGCACTTTAACATTTATTCACAGTATTCAGCTTTCTTGGACACCATGGGTCTGATGCTTGATAGCCTATCACCTACTGATTCTGCAGCTGTACTAGCAGACATTACCAATGCACATGTATGGGATGATGAATATACCTGGAGGGACAAGATTGAGGACTATGATCTATCTAATCTAAACCTGAGTGTTGATTTGTTATTGGACTTCTGGGTTGGTCAAGGATTGTCCACAGCAAATACCATGTTGGAACATAAGGCTGCTCTTAAGTATAGATGGTATCAGAGCACCTTGATCCAAAAGTTAATGATTGACATTGCAACTATTTTATCAGACCTGAGACTGTATGTTCTGGGCATACTGGTCAAGAAAGCTCTGGGCTTTCAAATGATCACCACTTGGTTAAGAGTTGGGTTGAACAGACCCAAAAAAAACAAAACATGCAGTGTTGGAAGGGATACAGTTCCCACATCCATAAGATATTCTCGCGTATCCCAAGAGATGCCAGGCATGAAGAATGAATGCACTCTACTCAAGATCTCACTAGCTGATGCAGCAGCAGGGAATTGTGGGTAAAAGGTGATTTTTATCATAATGATAATCCTAGCACATGCTTGCAGACACCAGCAGGGAGAGAAGCAAACAAATTAAAGAAAAAAGCCTTTCATGTAGTACTGGCTGGGGGATCTTTATACCTGACCAACAGGTAGCCACAGGCCAGAAAGGAAGCAACTAAAGCAGTCAATGAAGTAAAGGCACATATCAGAGATAATTGGTGGGGGCCACAAAGAATGACTTTTGGATGACTTCAAAGAAGTGCTGGCAAAGCATTCAACAACCCAGAAATGGTATACATGGCATTGCCTGAGCTGTCATTGCAATAATGGAAAATGCTGACAATCAGGTTCATTGTCAGGAAATAGAAAGAACATTTTGAGGAACACCTGAATCCAATGTTCGCAGCATTTTCTGAGGAGTTAATGTCAAAGGCAACTCGAGGGATTGCAGGCATTAAATACTTCCACAGCAACAAGGTTGAAGGAGTGGATAAGAATTGTCCAGAAATGCTAAAGGTACTGGAAATTATTGGCATTTCCTCAATAACATGACTTTTTAATGTTATGTGGAAGGTGGTAACAGTACCTCTGGAACTGTGAAATGTGGTGGTAGTCTTCATTTTCAAAAAGTGTGACAAAAGCCTATGTCAGGGTGCTGGAAAAGGGATTCTGTTAAATGTGTAATTCAACAGGAGTAATGCAGAGTCTGTCCTGGTCATGAAACCACAGATACATTATTTTGTATTTGCACATGTGCTGTGAGGGCTGTGGTATTTTGCCATTCCTGTCTACATGTGTATTGTGGACCCAAAGATGTCATGTGACTGAATACCCTGGCAAGTCTCATCAGAGATGCTACAAGAGTACAGAGTTCAATAGTTGCTGGTATGTGCCTTTAGGTCCCTGTATTTGAGGAGCAAGCATATCTCTCAACCTCTTACTACAAGAAATCTGGACAAAGACAAAAATAATGGGGAACAAAGGCCCCAAAATAGGCACACATTTTAAATATTGCTGTTATAAACTTGGAAAATTGCTACAATAAAATGTTTTGTTTTAGCATGCATTTTCTGAAAGAAATGAAGTCTGAAACTCAAAAACTGCCATTATTTAGTGACTTTAGTTCTCAATGATTTGCCAGAAGAAACATAGATTTTATGAGGAACAGACCAAATATATGAGGCAATAATATGGACATTCTGTGGAAATCCGGACACTTGAGAGGTATAGGAGTGAAAGATGTGTCCACATCATTGATATTAAACTGCTTACATTCAGAGAAAGTATAGAATTCCTACAAGAGGGTACCTTACCTCCTCTCCTGTTTGTGATTTTCATAGACAGGATATTGTAGTGCAGCCAGGGTTTAGAAAGTATCCAATTTGAAAATCTGAGTATTGTATCAGTGCTGTTGTAGATGGAGTTCTCTTGGCTAAAGTTACTGTAATCTCCAGCATGCACCAGAACAGCTCATTGTTGAGAATGAATTAGCTGGAATGAAAATCAGTAATCCAAATTAGTGGTCATGGGTCTTTTCTAGAAGAGAGTGGATTGCTCCATACCCATTGAGGGGAAGTAGCTACCTCAGACTCTGGTACTTAAGTGTCTTGGAGTCTTGGTCATGTGGAGACGGGCCAGTGGATGGATGGAGTGGCAGCAGTACTGCAAGCACTGCACTGGTCAATTGTAGTGAAGCAGGAGCTGAATCCTAGGAAGAAGTCTTTAGCTTGTGGACATTCTACATCCCTATCTTCTCCTATCATCACAGATATTGGAAAGTAATGGAATGGATGAACTAATAGCTACAAATATCAGAAGTGAATTTTCTTCTCAGGGTTATTGGGATTACTTTCCATGATGAAGTGGGAAGCTTGGCAAGCCAGAAAACTCTCAGAGTAGAGCCAGTGATCCACTAAGGGCAGCCGCGGTGGTGCAGCAGTTAGCATTGCCACCTCACAGCAAGAGGTTCTCTGGTTCCATCCTCAGCTGGGGTGCCTTCTGTGCAGAGTCTGCATGTCCTCCCTGTGGTCTCATGGGTTTCCTCCAGGTGCTCCGGTTTCCTCCCAGATCCCAAAGTCATGCTGTAGGTGGATTGGACACTCAAATTGACCCTAGGCATGAGTGCAAGCATGTGTGTGCCTTCTGTGGAAGGTTGGGCGCCAGGCTGGCAACTCGACACAGTAAAACTCCACTGCCAGTCATGACCAGACAGTTGATCCACTGCAGTGATCCCTAACTGGGAAAAGCTGAAAGAAGAAGAGCTAGTGATCCACTAGGCTGAAAGAAGCCAGTGGAGTGTCTTGTATATAAAGAGATGACTAGCAATTTATAAAGAAAGTTGGTCTAATGAATTTCTCTTAGGATTAGAACAGTGATTGTTTAGCAATGAATTGTCCTATCTGATGGTCTGTATATCAACATCCCTTTGAGTACAGCATGCAATGATCTCATTGGATATACATGCACTTACAAGTGTGCACCATAGATGTCCATTAGTTTGCATGCTGCACATCGTGGATGCATAACTTAGATCCTGTGGACAATTTCATCCAGGGGCCTTATAGTACACTGCACATGACCCTTATCCTACTTGTTAGCTCTATGATAAAGACATGTTGGCTCTGACAATTACCCAGATGACTTGGTTGTTAGTATCTTAGTCAATGGAAAAGCTGGCTGGCTAGAAAGGGTTGAGAGGGAATGGCCAATTTTGTGTCAGACATCCCAGTGGAGGAAGTTATCAGATTCCTAGCACAGGAGTTCCATTTGAATGAAGACCTGGAAAGCTGTACATGTGACCAATGACCCTGGGGAGTATGACAAACCAAGGACTGTGCAGTCTAATTGGAATCTCAGGTGTGCGGTTGTATTTACTTGTACTAGGTCCAGTGCAGAAGGGATTGCACCACACTTTCTGTATATAGTGGAAGCTTTTAGGAGCATACAAAATCTTCTAACCATTCCTGGGTGATGGTCTTGACCTTAGATCTAACTACCTTTGCTGATGTCCTAGGATGTTGGTAGTCAACATAAACAAATGGGCCAGCTGGAGATAGGGGAATTACTGCTGCTTGTGAGACAGTAGCCAAAAAAAAACCTTCTTTCTCCTGCTTCTCTCCTTGTTCCCTGAAAGCCAAGCAGTAGTGTTCTATTCCCATTGCACAAGCCACTACTGTCTGGATTTGACACTCAAACTCAGGTCATCAGCCTCAAAATAAATAATTGAATAAATAAATAACCCAAATAATACGTCTACCAGCAGGCCATCTCACATTAAAAAAAAACTGTTTTATTAAAAACATATTCTGTGACAATTGATGGAATAATTAACTCATATTGAAGACCAGTAGTGTAAAACAGGCAACACACCTTCTGATGAATGCTGAAAAAGTGAGCATGAACAAAAAATATACAAAGACTGGATCGAGGTTTGTTTCCTTTCATTGTTTGCTTGCATACTGTGTAACTCTAAGGATGTCACTTAATTAGATTAGTGCTTCAGGGTGGTCCATGAAAACAGCACATTAGCCTACTGTGTTTGAGCTGTACTTCAACCACTTTCTTAGATATGCAGATTTCCAAGGATACCAACAATAACAGAATCACCACTGATCTATTCAGAAAACCAACGAGGGTTAACTTATTACTCCACAGTAAAAGTCTACATCCTACAAAAACCAAGTATAATGTAGTGAAATCCCAAGGCTATAGATTAGCTCGAATTACCACAGAGATGGAACTATTTTTGAGAAACCTGAACAACTTAGAGAATGATTTTCCAGTGAGAGGCTATGAAAGTCAGATGTTAAAAAACATCCTGGAACCCATTATAGAACTGAAAAGGACTGAAGCACCTTCACTCAACCTCCCCAGTAGAAAAATGTTAAGTAATCCCACAGAGAATAACAAATGCAAAAATAACTGCATCCTGACATACACTTTGGATTATCAGAGTATCAAAAATATTATTGAAGAAAACTGGGACATTGTCACAGGAGACCCTTTTCTGATTAACATCTTAGGTGAAGCCCCATCATTTGTTTATAGGAAGGCCAGGAATATTAGAAGTTTTGTTGAATTTAAACCTAGACCATGTGAGAAAAGCACTAAAAGATGTGAAACTAATTGTACATTTTGTATATTTATACAGCAAGGTGATAGTTTTAATTGTCCTTATTTAAAGAAGATCATTAAAACCAGTGCAGGGGGTGACTGTAACACTAAAAAAAGTAATTTACAGGGCACAGTGCAATGAATGTGATGCATTCTATGTGGGCAAGACTGTAAATAAACTCAAGCAAAGGATTTCATGTCATCTGTCAGAAATCCGCTCTGGATGTAAAAATAATGCACTAGCCAAACACCTTTCTCTTCATAAAAGGCACACAGATTTTAAGTTCCAGATCCTGGATCGCATAGACATGGGTGATCTTGAAGGAGACATCCCGAATATTCTGGAGAAACATGAACTCATGTGGCAATTAAAGCTGAACTTTTTTAGAAAGTCTGGTCTAAACTACTACTGTTCAATTAAAAGTGCACTGGAACTTAGAAAATTGTCACATTGTTTACATGACTAATTGTATTTTATTTTATTTATTTATTTTTTTTTCTACAAATTGGTTTTAAATACCATTTTAATTCATTTGAAATTTAAGTGTATATTTTGTTTCCATCATCATACATATATTTTTTTTATTTTTATTTTTTTCTGGTTCTCTTTTTTCCACTTTATTCAAAATGATGGTAATAACAATACTAACTAATTATACAATTATATAGGTTTTTAGGGTTCTTGTACACAGACCTGAAGAAGTCTAGAAGGACAAAAGCGATCTTTGTTAACAATAGGTTATAAAAATAGAAACTGATTTTTACATGTAAAATGTATATGTATATATTTATATATAATTTTTGATCGCAAAATGAACTAAGGTTGATATATTTCCAGCCATGTAGTATATTGCCTTGTATAAAATCACAGACTTAATAATCTACTTAATAATTTGGCTAAATAAGATGTACCATTAAAGTACATTAAGGCTATATATTATTATGACAGCTACTAGGTAGGGCAGGGCCAGCTCGAATATCACACTGATGGGGGAAGGGATGTGTATTTAACATGTGTACCAATAACACTTTGTTTTACAGCACAATAAACCACTCCCATGCCTGATAAAAAGTATATATATATTTAGAAAGCTTGTGAGGAAATTATTACTCTATTTTTGTTTTACTTGGATCGCTTGTCTGTGTACTTAATAAAGGATTTTCGACTGGAAACAGACTGCCTGCCTTGCTTGGATTACTTTAGAATACTTAGTAATGCTGTAGAATTATATATTTTCTATTACTACTTTTTGACTTGACAAGTTTACGTTCTCTACTTCTACTACTATTGTCTGATCTGATTAATATACAGTGATTAACTAGAAATATATGGACTGAAAATCTTCCACACAGAGAAGTTTCTTACACTGTTTTGTTTTACAATTATTTACTTACTGACTGATTCATTTATTTTCATCCATTAAGTGGGAAAGCATGTTGGTCCGTAAACCTCTATGAAACATGATCCAAACCGGCAGTAGAAGTTAAAACAAAAACTAATTTTAATACATGGTTAACAGAACAGAAAAATAATACGTCTTAAATGCAATGGTATGTTCTGAAACTTTACCTAAGGTTTTAGAATGCTTCAGACAAAGCCAGTGCACTGGATATATTACAAGATTAGCCCTTTGTAGTTTATACTTAGCTGATGTTATTTAGACCAACTCAGGAAAAAAAAGAAGTCACTGTTTTTTTCCTTTGGGGCCTAGCCTTACAACCCCCCCCCCCCCCCATGCAGGAAGTCAACTACCTTTAACCTCTAAATGAAGAATTACTAGCAAATCATTGTTTATCAGTTGTGTCATGCGGTGATGGCTGTCATATGTTTCCATCTTAATTTACCATTTTCCTTCCCAAAAAATCATCCATATGACTCATACCTCACCATTCTCAGGCTTTTCCCATTATTCCTGTGTCTCTTTCTTCTGCTTTTATTCCTGGATTAGTGATGGTATTACAGCAGGATACATTTTGTTTTTGAAAGCTAAAACATCATTATTATATTGTATGCAGTTTATTTATTTACTTATATTTGTTAATCAGGGTAGCGTACTGATCATTAATGATTAATTTCAGTCTCAGCTAGAGAAAACAAAGTTTAACATTACAGAGATACAGAGGTCAAATACATATAATTACATAATTGTGGCGAAAACATAAGCAAATAACTAGGTGCTTACTAGGCTATTGATCTGTGAAGAGCTTCAGAAGTCTAGCTTTACATTCCAGTTTTAGTCTTTAGCCTTTATATTTTGCATACAAATAACCCAGAGATAGGCTGAACAAAGATATATTAAGAGATGTACATCTTTCCTCTATCCATGAGTGACAGGGGTACTAAACCAGAAGTGAATTTGCAGTTTCCCATTAATTCATCCAAATCACATTTGAATAGCGTAAGAAATATGCTTTGCTTTATATGGTGTGGAAGACAGTTCCACAGAAGTGGCATTCTCTGTGATACAGATCTATCTATCCCTCCAGTATGTTCTATTTAGTTTGTTAAACAAATTGAGATCCCTTGAGTGGATGTTTGTGGTACCATTAGACTTGTAAACATTTAATAGGTCTGACAGTATATGGTCTGTTGAAGCTCTGTATGCGATGCAGAGGTCACCTCTCCGTTGCATGTATGATACTGAGAACAGTGACATGGCTTTGAGACAGTCTGCATAGTTTTTAAGATTCAGGCCCCTGATTTTTTTTTAGTGAGAAAGTATTGTGGCCATTCCAGTTGTGGCAAGTTTATGGACAGGTACATACCAAAAGTGGCATTAGGCTTAATGATTGGCCTAATGAGTGCCAAGTACAGTGAAACAACTACATCCTTGGATTTGGCCACAATACCTTTAGATATAAGCTGTGCAATAATAACAAACTTTCTTACAACAGTAGATATGTGTTGATCAAAGGACATCATCATTATCAAGATAGGTTCCCAGACAAATAACTGCAGCATCAGTTTATGGGGGTGTGCTGTCAATGTGATAGTTACAAGGGGAGACACGGTTGCCAAAGAATATGATTACACACATCTTAATATTTAGATTTAGTCCATGGTTTTGACACCAGCTATTTGTTTGAGACAGGCTGTCACAGAGGATCTTGGTGTCCTCTGGTGTGTTTATGACAACACAAAGCTTGCAGTCATTTGTAAACATGTTCAGCTATAAACCCTTAACATTAGCTTTGATCTCTTAGGAAACAAGTGTCAAATAGCAGTGGCCCCAGGAGTGAACCCTTGTAACAAAGATAAACATACATATATGGAATTTCTGTAGAGATACAGAAACAACTGATCAAGTTTATAAAATATGCATTGCATTGTTACATTCAATTATATAAAAATTAATTTATCTTTTAATAGACGGTTATATAATGGCTGAGACTGCTTACAATACAGACCTAGAATTTGAAGTACTTTAGCAGTGCATTAGTATGACAAGATTTGTAAGTATGGATGGGGTTTGTGAAGATTGAGTGAAGATAGATGAAGGCTGCCAGCTTAGCCAGATAGAATTTTGGAGATAATTCTGTCATCTGTAAATATTAATGTAAACCACAGGTTTGTTGTCTTAAATGGTTTAAATAGTGTTACATGTGGAACTGAAAAAATGTAACAACAGTGCACTCAACTGTCCAAGTAAAGCATGTTGTGACCCTATGATGTAACATGGCTCCGGACGGTCTAGATGAAGGAACTCTTGTTATTGTTTTACGGACAGAGTTAATGGTCAGAATTTGCATGCATAAATGTTTTTAATAGCTTTGGTTCCCGACCTGGTGTGAGCTTACTAAACAATGTAGCCTGTTAGTCTGGGAACCCCAGGAAAGTGTGAAGAATGATGTAATGTGACTCAGGACTGTAATATCAATTTAAACAGAGAGAATCAGAGAGCACTAAGCACTTTTGTCCTGACTATCCAAACTGACCAGCACTGTCTTGCTCTATATGTAAGTTTATCTTAGACTGTTTTCTCTTAGAAATAGCTAGAAACTAGAAAAATTAGACTACGTGTTTTTCTGTGATGTCAGAATTGTACTACTGAATTATTTTAAGTATTTCTCTGTGATCTCTGAACTCTTGACTAACACTGTGTAGTAAAAAGTATTGTCTTGTGTTTTTATTATTTATTATTAAATATTTTTAAACCCTTTCAACTGTGGCTGTTTTGTGTAGAGTTAATGTAAGCTCTAGAGTACATTGCATGTATATAGTGATTACTGTCCAAGTCACTCCAAATAAACCTTGCTGTTCTGTCGCACTTACCATTTGGATAATAATATTGCACAGTAATAATTGGGCACCCTTTTAAGGGCCTTTGAGTAGCTGATAAATATTAGCTGGGTGGTGGCAGTGATTTCTACCATATAGTCTGGGTAAAAGGGGCGCAGCTGGAGAACTTGTGTCAGCCTTCCCCAGGAGTGTCTGTGTGGTTGTATAAACTCTTATCTCAAAGTGTGTGTGTGTCAGCTACTTGAGCAGGGACATGAAGCACTGGTTGGACAGAGAGGGTGCTGGAGGTTTAGCTTGCCCAGCTGGTTGAGATCTGGACCCTATAACTGTGCCAGTGGGGAGTCGTATTTAGGATCTGGAGAGCAAGGGAGTGACCAGCCCTGGACTGACTGTGAACTCTGTGCGCTCTTAAGGGAAATTGCACTTTACTGTGTGTATTTGTTATCCTTTCCTCTATATGAGATGCCCCTCACTGGTGTTAGTGTTGAGGATTGAGGCTCCTTGATTGCTGGGCCACGGCATGGGCATCACATATTAATTGTTTGGCAGTGGTGGGATATCCACACCACATATTAATTGGTTGGCAAATGCTAATTGGCTTGTAGTGGTGTGGGTAGAGTGAATTCCTGTAGCTTGTGTACAGTGAGCTCTGAAGATGTTTTGTACTCTAAATCAGCCATGCAGTGAATACTCAGAGTTCAGATCACAATTGTTTTATTTATTTTGTTAGCTTAGTTAGTCAATGTGAGCAGGCAGCATGTCAGCAAAGGAATATGGAAAGCTGGCTAGGAGCCAGCTGGCGAAGATGTGCCAGGCTAGGGGACTGGTGCCTGGAAACCTGACTAAGGTAGACCTGATTACAGCCTTGGTTACAGCTGCATCAGAAAACAGCAACCAGGAGGACAATCAGATGGGCAGTGGAGGCTGGTGACTTCAAATTGAAGGGAGGCTGCAGGAGACAGCTGAATGGGTGGGGCCAATGGGAAAGGGTGTGACCAGCTAATAGTTTCCCACTCTAATATCATCCACCCCATCCATCCACTACCTTTCTTTCCACTCCACTAACTACCTTGATTATAGCAAGCTCAGATGCTCATAAGCCAGTACATATTATACAGCACAAACTTCTTCTTCTTGTAACATTTGTTAACGTCTGGTATGCACTTCACAGATAAAGATTCTAGTTGTCTGCTGATGTACTATGTTCTTCATCTGTAAATATGTTGTAATTGCTCTGTAAATTGTTATTCACTATGTAATCCAATGTATATACTGTCTGTTTATTTTAACTGTGGAGCTTTTCTCCCAGGGCCTCCGCTGAAAATGGACCTACGTCCAGTCGTACACTCCTGGTCAACAAATTAAAATAAATAAATAAATAAACTAGAAAGGGGTGGAGCTATGCTCAAAACCACAACAACTGGAACTTTAATTAAATACGCTGCCTTGGGTGCCAAGCTGCCACTACGAGAGTCCAATCAAGACAAAATGAAGTGTAGAAAAAAAATATTTCAGTGCATTGGCTACATGACAACTTACTTAATATCTAGATGGAAACACAAAGGTTGTTAGGCATGAAAAAATAAATTATTTTTTAAATACATTACCGGAATGCCAGTCAAAATCAAGTATAAAAAAAAACAAACAGCACTCAACTCAAACCACTTCTCCTTGCACTGCAGTTCTATTTATAATTTATATTCAGCTTTATAAAATTACCAAGTAACATGCTGAAAGTAGCAATCTCTGTGATACCCCCACTTGTAAAAATGTTTTTTATCCAAGAAAGACCTGCTGCTGACAATAACTATCTACTTGTTTCATGGGGAAGACATGATCAAAGTAAAAAATGAACAGCAAACAGAAACAAGCTCAAGATAAATTACTTAAAGGATTACTGCACAAGTTATGGACCACACATGATAGATTGGCATTCTGTTTAGTTTATGGGTAAAGCCTGCAAAGATGACTGCAAGTCTCCAACAAATGTAATGAGATTCTGAAAATACTGTAATCCTGTCCTTTATTACAAATACTGTCATATGCACTTCAATACCTAAGGCTTATAAGTTATGTCAATATTCTCTGCATGGCAACAATGAAAAGGCTTTCAATGTTGGTAATTCTTTAACAGTATGCTTACTTAAGCTTACTTGCATCTTACAATCTCCGACAAGCTTACCTGATGGTCATTAAAGCACTGTTACTTAAACACAGAGCAACAGGCAATGCAACGGCATGCATTTTCTGAATAAGAAGAAGCATAAATCAACAGTATAAAAATATGACAGAAAACCAGAACATTCTGCAAAATCAAGGACAGATGAAAAGCCACAGTTGTACTTGTGGTCTACCTTGGATGGGGGAATACTCTGCACACTTACACTACATGACTGCTCCTTGCCTTGCTTGGACACATCCAGAGCCACTGCAATGAGGAGTGGGGTGCACCAAGTATGTCACAATTTGAAATGTCTCTGGCTGACGGTGATGGCTCTGACACTCATACCTTTCAACCTCAGAGCAAGAAATTAGGACAAAGCCATACATAGAAGTTGGATACAGGCCCAAAAATAAGGACAATTTTTAAATATTGCTCTTATAAACTTAGAAAGATAATAGAATAATAGTAGGTCTTGCATTAGCATGAATTTTCTGAAGGGTATGAAATCTGAAACTCAGATGTCTGCCATTATTTTCTAACTTCAATCATTTACCACTAATTTGCCAGAAAACCACAATTATATGAAAAACAGACCAAAAATGTGATTCAAAAATATAAAATTTCCACACAATACAGCTGGGAACCTGTCAAAGAAGGGACACCTTTTTTAATATTAGTACTGTTAACGTGAGCAGCTGACAAAACAAGAGCATCTACAGTGGTGCAGCGGTTAACGTTGTCGCCTCACAGCAAGAGGTTCTCCGGTTAAATTCTAGGCTGGGGTGCCTTCTGTGTGGAGTTTGCATGTTCTCCCTGTGTTCGCGTGGGTTTCCTCTGGGTACTCCGGTTTCCTCCAACATTCCAAAGACATGCATCTCGAGTGTTTCTCCCCGGGCCTCTGCTGAAAATAGGCTCTGTGGAACCTAGTCGGACATTCCCGGTCAACAAATGTTAAATAAATAAATAAAAATAAAAATAAACATGCATTTCTGAAATAAAAGTAATCTATAACTCTGATCATTACAGTGATTTATAACTGTAAACCCTCCATGTTTTCTTTCAAAATTTTGCTGAGGGATTATTAGGGGGAGAGCAACATTTTGAGCCAAAATTGGGGACAGTTGAGAGGTTTGGATATTCCCAATTCTATAAAGCAATTTATTTTGCACATACCTCTCAACCTCTTAATGCAGGAAATCTGGACAAGGCCAAATATATTGGGGAACATACAAACAGTACTAAAAATTTCTCTTGTATAAACTTAAGACAGTTGATAGAATAACAGGTAGTATGCATTTTTCTGAAGGTTATGACTTCTGAAACTCAATATCTGTCATTATTTAGAGACTTCATTCCTAAATGATTTGACAAAAAAACACAAATTTTATGAGGAGCAAACCAAAAATAAGAAGCAAAAACCTATTCATTCTGCAAAAATCTTGACAGTTGAGAGGTATAGTTTAACCGGGGCTGTCTGAGTTTGCTGCCCTTCCCCCCTCACAAAATCATGGTCGAATGGAGCCTCCCCCCTGTAGCCATTCCAATGTCCCATTCCTTGGTTATTTATTTCGCCCCATATACCAGAACACTCTAATGTGCATAGTGCTTTACTTCTGTGATTATTTGGATTTCATTTGAAAGTTTTATTTTGCATTTTACAGCACAAACCCTAATAGATATCTGTTAAACAAAGCAATGCAGTCTCACAATGAAAATAGACTTAGCATTAAAACTTCTCTGCCCTTGAAGCTCACATTAATTGAAACAGCATTGAAACTCACATTCAAAGAAAATATATTTTGCCAGTGGCAGATAAATATTAACTTTGGACTGTTTTCAAATCATAGGCCCCTTGAACACGAAACATACACATGCTCTTTGATACAACTTCCTGATTGTATTAAATTATATTCCTTGTACAATACAGTACAGTTGTTAGAGGGCATTTCAAATTTATTGTTTTGAACATTTTTCCAGTAAACGAAACAAAATGCATGCACCAATAATGACAAAACTGCCAAATTCAGAACATTTCCATCATAAAAGTCTACACAAACTTCTACAGTGCACCAGTACCAATAAATATGCACAATCTCTAAAGAAGTAAAATTCATCTAGATAATTCCACATTAAAGAAACTTGTAACTAATGAAGAGGATGCTGCTAGCAAAGAACTTTATATCTCATTGTTCCATCTACAAATAAAGTGCCTGTTACCCTTGAGGAATAAATTGCCAATGTTGCATTAAAAAAATAAGCTAGTAATATCGCAATAGGGAATGGATGACAAACTGATAACAGGTTCATGGTTACTAGGTATCTTAGCCAAAAAGGACTGCAGCATCCACCCCCTTTGCAACACAGTACAGTATCAGCAATGCATTTATCTACTGTGGGAGTAAAAGCCTTCTGCATCAAGCACAACTACACTACCTGTTGTACTATTAACAATACAAACAGAATCAGCATAAGCAGCTCTAAACTTTTGTTCCCCTGCAGCTCTCAGCTTCTTGTAAAATCTACTCGACACTCAGCTGTATCTCTGAACTTTGCAGCACAATAAATCTGGAAAAAGCCAAAATTTATTGGGGGGGGGGGCAAAAGCCCAAAAACCAGGAACACATTTTAAACTTTGCTTTTATAATGTTGGAAAGTTGCTAGAATAAAATGCTGTGTTAGCACCATACATTTCACTGCCAAATCTTGAACCCAGGGGACCCTGAGCAAAACAGTCAGAGCAACATACTGCTATGCCAAATCTGCTGTGTTGTGAAAGCGAGGAAGATTGAATCTTAAATGGCTACCATTTAGTGAATTCAGTTCTCACCATAGCTGTCAACCTCTTAGCACAAAACACCTGAACAAAGCCAATAATGGGGGAATACAGCCCCCAAACATATTCAGTGAATTCAGTTCTCACCATAGCTCTCAACCTCTTAGAAAAAACACATGGACAAAGCCAGTAATGGGGGAATACAACCCCCAAACATATTCAGTGAATTCAGTTCTCACCATAGCTCTCAACCTCTTAGCAAGAAACACATGCACAAAGCCAGTAATGGGGGAATACAACCCCCAAACATATTCAGTGAATTCAGTTCTCACCATAGCTCTCAACCTCTTAGCAAAAAGCCTGGAAAAAGCCAATAATGGGGGAATGCAGTCCCAAAAATAAGGGGCAAATTTCAAATATCCAAGTTATAAACTTAGAAAATTGCTAGAATAAAAGTTTTTTTGCTACCATGTACTTTCTGGAGAATATGAAGTCTGAAATTTAAATGCCTGTTATTTTTTATTTAACATTTGTTAACCAGGAAAGTCTGACTTGGAACAAAAGCCATTTTTCAGCAGAGGAAGGAGAAACACTCCAGACATGTCTTTGTAAGATAAGAGGACATGCAGATGCCACAAAGCAAGCACCCCAGCCAAGAATCAAACCAGAGAACCTGTAGCTCTCAGGCAACAATGCTACCAGTTCATCACTGCACTTCTGATTTTGTAAGGAAAAACAAACATACAGAAACCACAGATTTTATGAGGAACAGAACAAATATGAGGCAAAAATCTGCAAATGTTTTACAAATGGTGGTGGGTAGGGAATTCAGGCCCTTACCACCGTAATTCAAGGTACAGGGCTCAAGCCTGAGTGTTCTCTATCCACCACTATGTGTTTTTTCTAGCCACCAGTATATAGCAACTGGGGCATTACACACACACTTCCCCTATACTTGAATTCAGTTTGGTTTCCAATGCTTCCCCTGCAGCAGCACAAGCTAATGGCTCCTGAATGCTTTCCTTAGCACAAGCACACTGAATGCTTCCCTCATATGTACCTGAATGCTTCCTTAGCATGAGCAAGCTAACTTCCGGTTCTACAATGCAGTCTGTGTGTTTGCCTGCAGGCGATGCAGTCCAGTGTTGTTCTGTGTGGTTGTCACTCCACAGACTTTTGGGTTGCATGGCAGAGATGCCTTCCTCCCCTATCTGGACTGCCTACCACAGCAGTCTGGAGTACTGTGAGTACCAGGAACTCCAAGCATGCATGCATGGAGTTCTGGGACTTGCAATTTTTTTTTATTCTATTTTCTTCTTTCTTTCTACAGGTGGGGGTGCTGTAGTATTGCAGTCCTATAGCACAAGCCACCCCTGCAGTGGAGATATAATACCCTCAGAGAATGGACAGCTCAACCTTTCTGCAGAGGACTTAAAATCCATCTGGAGCTAAAGCGACTTCAGTTGGAGGCCAGGCATTAGGAACTAGAAGCAGCTGAGAGAGTAAGGCATCTAGAGAGTGAGGACAAGGAGAAACTGCAATGTTTGCAGGCTGAGGAGAATGAGAAACTGCTACACCTGGAAGCTGAGGGAGAGGCAGAGGCAACATGAGAAGGAGATGCTGACTATTCACCGGAGTCATGGAGGTAATGGGGAAGGGGGTAACTGGACCCCAGAAGTAAAAAAGGTCAGTAAATTTCTTCCGCAGTTTAAAGAGAGGGATCATTTTGAGAGTTTCATTCATATGTTTGAGAGGGTATGCAAACAGTATTTTGTTGACCAAAGGCTCTGGGTACTGTTCCTGACCCCCTTACTCCATGGTAAAGCTGTAACGGTTTTGTCTGAAATGTCTGAGGTTGCATATTTTGATTATACTGCTGTTAAAAATCACTTGTTAGAATTGTTTAAGCTAACACCTGAAACATATAGGAAAAAGTTTCTTAAGCATAGACGCAAGGCAGATGAAAGTGTGTGTGAACATGTTGCTAAACTGAGCACTTATTTCCCTAGGTGGGTGAGTGGATGTCAGGTCACCACTTTTGAAGGGCTGGCAGACCTTTTGGTGAGGGAACAATCCCTTAGCACTTTGCCTGAGGACATGAGGATCTGGTTAGCTGATAGACAATGTGCCACTTCAGACGAGTTGGGGAAGAGTGGAGATCTATACATGGCAGGCAGGGCAGACCTGCACAGGAAAGGGACCCCCAGTACTGCTCATTGGTCTAAAGGAACCCATGGTGGGCAGCACAGACTGCCCCAACATAATCTTCCAGTAGCAGGGGAAGGCAGGTACACATCCAGGAGCTAGGGTTAAATGTTTTGAATGCAACCAGTGTGGCCAGGTGGCAATCAGGTGTCCACGGAGGCAAGGTGGGGGACAAAAGCTGAGGAAGCCAGTAATTGGGAAAGACAAAATGCCAATAGTAGGTTGCATTGGGACAACAAGAGTACCAAACTACCACCAGAGGTTATATCCTATTGTAGTGAATGGCAAAGATGACATTGTTAAGAGAGACACAGCCTCTGATATGACCATTGTAAGGCCTGCAATGGTTACAGAGTAGCACTACTTGTCTGAGCAGTCTACTCCAGTCAGGGCTTTAGGAGAGATCTCATTCCAAATACCTTTGGCTATGGTTCACCTTGATTGGGAGGGTGGGAAAGGGAGCCAGCAAGTAGGTGTGTTTGAAGATATATCTGCAGATGTCCTGATAGGGAAGGTTTGGATGAGGCAATACCATGTGTTTGTGGAGTTACACACAGTCAGGCTAGGAGACAAGAATATGGGTCTGGTAGCCTGGGGGAGACCCAGACAGACTGCATACTTGCAGCCAGGACTGGTGAGGTGGTTACTTTGAGGAGGGATCTACCCTGTAGCAGTGATACTGAAGGTGAGCCAGCTGCTTGGGAGTACTGATGGTCCCTTGGACAGAGTGACTGCAAAGGTAGAGGTGAGTAGTAGTACCCAGGCTGACAGTGAGGCACCACTGTCAGAGGATGCCAGACTTCCTGTGAAAGGGGAGCTGGGAAGGGTTACAAGGAGAGTTCTGAGACAGGCTCACCTCTCAGACCCTACATTTCAAGGCCTTAGGCAGACAGCTAGAGAGGCACCTGATTCTCAAGGAAAGGGGGAATCTATATACTGGCACAAAGGGTTACTATACAGAGAGTGGACCCCTGAGGGATGGCTAGAAGGTGAGAGAGTACAGCAGTTGGTAGTGCCTAGAGCCTACCATCTGGTGCTTCTAGCCATACCCCATGATATTCCCTTTGCAGGTCATATGGGCATAAAACATACAAAGAGGCATATTATGCCGAACTTCTATTGGCCTGGAATTTCCAGAGATGTAACAGGGTATTGCAGGACCTGTAAGCAGTGCCAAAAGGTAGGCAAGAATGGAGACAAGGTGAAAGCTCCTTTGATGCCTTTACCTGTGATTGAGAAGCCATTTCAGAGGATAGCTATGGATATTGTGGGTCCTCTGAGTACCCCAAGTTCCACAGGGAAAAAGTATATCCTAGTGGTAATGGATTATGCTACACAATGCCTAGAGGCAGTGGCTTTGACCTCCATTGAGGCAGAAAAGGTGGCAAATGCTTTGTTAGAGATTTTCAGCAGGGTAGGTTTCCCAAAAGAAATACTGACTGACAGAGGTGCCAATTTCATGTCAGACTGGCTTGTCTGTGGAAGTCCTTTGGGGTGAAGCACATGAAGACCACCCCTTACCATCCCAGACTAATGGTCTTGTTGAGAGGTTACACTCTACAATCAAGTCCATGCTACGGGCATTTGCAGATCAGTTTAAGAGGGAGTGGGACAAATATTTGCCCCATCTGTTGTTTGCTTACAGAAAGGTTCCCCAGGAATGCACAGGTTTTTCACCCTTTGAATTGCTGTATGGGCATAGGGTGAAGGGACCACTAGATTTAATTTGAGATGAGTGGAAAGGTGAGTGCGAGTCTCACAAGGAGTTTGTTGTGGCATACATCCTAAACCTCAGGACAAGACTCAGGGAACTCATGGGCTTGGCCCAGGAGAACCTGGCAGAAGCCCAACAACAGAAAAAGATGTGGTATGACAGGAATGCTCAAGCTAGAGAGCATGCTCTGGGGCAGCAGGTAATGGTTCTCATTCCTATCAGACACAACAAGATGCAAGCAGCTTGGGAGGGACCCTACAAGGTGGTAAGAAAGGTA
This sequence comes from Protopterus annectens, assembly GCF_019279795.1. NCBI lineage: Eukaryota > Metazoa > Chordata > Ceratodontiformes > Protopteridae > Protopterus > Protopterus annectens. The sequence continues at coordinate 1,856,701,980 of NC_056735.1, read as the reverse complement.
AGTGATATTAACTACATGGTGGAACTGCTAGGCAGAAGGCAGGGGCACAAATTGTACCATGTTAACATGATGAAACCTTACCATGATAGAGAGGCCCTTGTGCTGAGCATTTGCAGAGGATTGCAGGAGGAGTCTGAGGGAAATCTGGTGACTGATCTCTTCAGTGAAGCTCGCACTAACACCTCGGTGGAAGGGGTAGCAATGTCCCAGCAACTATCTCCAACCCAGGTTCGAGAAATCCAAGCAGTGTTGCAGGAAGTTTGGGCCATTTTCACTGGGAAACCAGGGTGCACCCACCTGGTGCAGCACCAGGTGGATACAGGACCCCAAAGGCCTATTAGTCAGGCCCCTTATAGAGTGCCTGAGAGAGTCAAACAGACTCTGAGGGAGGAGATACAGGAGATGTTGGAACTAGGGGTGATTCAAGAGTCCAACAGTCCCTGGGCCTCCCCAGTGATGCTGGTGCCAAAGAAGGATGGCAGCACCAGATTGTGTGTGGACACAGGAAATTAAATAGTCATACAGAGTCAAATGCTTACACCATGCCTAGGACAGATGAGGTCCTAGAGCAGCTGGGTGGGGCTAAGTATCTTACATTAATTGATCTTATTAAGGGTTACTGGCAGGTGCCCTTGACTCCCAGTGCTAGAGAGAAGTCAGCCTATGTGATTCCTTTTGGCTTGTATGAGTTCACAAAGGTGCCCTTTTGGATGAAGAATGCCCCAGCAACTTTCCAGAGGCTGGTAGATCATATCCTAGCAGGAGGGTTTGCCCTTGCTTAACTAGATGATATTGCAATCTACAGCCATTCCTGGCCAGAGCACCTTCAGCAAGTCAGGGAGGTCTTGGACAGACTACAGAGGGCAGGGTTGACCATTAAGCTGAGCAAATGTCAGGTGGGTATGGCAGAGGTCTCCTACCTAGGACATAGAGTGGGGAGTGGTAAGATAAGACCAGGACTTGCCAAAGTGGAAGCCATTCAGGCATGGACTGCACCTGTTACTAAAAAGCAGGTGAGGGCACTTTTAGGGACAGCAAGGTACTACAGAACATTTGTTACCAGTTATAGTACCATAGCTGCTCCCCTCACAGACCTGACAAGGAAGAACAGGCCAGATAAGGAAGTGTGGACCCCAGGATGTGAGCAGGCATTCCAGAAGCTTAAAGAAGCTTTGGGAAGACACCCTGTATTAGCGAGTCCAGATTAGAGCAAATAATTTGTTGTGCAGGTGGATGCTTCAAGCCATGGGGTGGGGGCTGTACTTAGCCATATTTCTTCAGAGAGAAAAGAGCACCCAGTGGTTTATCTCAGTTGTAAGCTCCAACCCAGGGAGGAATGCTATGCAGCTGTAGAAAAGGAATATCTAGCCATAGTGTGGGCACTGCAGAAACTTCAGACTTATCTGTATGGAAGTAAATTCACTGTTATGACAGATCACAACCCCATAACATGGTTAAACAAAACCATCCAACAATATGCCAAGTTGCTAAGATGGAGCCTGGGGTTGCAAGCATATGATATGTCCATGCAGCACTGCAGTGGAATTAGCAATGCCAATGCAGATGGGCTCTCAAGACAAGGAATGGGGGTAAGTTATACTCAGAAAGACCTAACCTTCTCAAGCAGCGCTTCACAAGGGTCACTTGAAAAACTAGCTTGAGTTCTCCAGGGGTCTGGGAGATATGTAAAGATTGGGTGAAGATAGATGAAGGCTGCCAGCCTAGCCAGATAGAATTTTGGAGATAATTCTGTCATCTGTAAATATTAATGTGAACCACAGGCTTGTTATCTTAAATGGTAAAAATAGTGTTACATGTGGAACTGAAAAAAATGTAACAACAGTGCACTCTACTGTCCAAGTAAAGTATGTTGTGACCCTTTGATGTAAATAAGGCTCCAGATGGTCTAGATAAAGGAATGCTTGCTATTGTTTTAAGGCCAGAGTTAATGGCCAGAATTTGCATGCATAAATGTCCTTAATGGCTTTGCTTCCTTACCTGATGTGAGCTTACTAAAGAATGTAGCCTGTAGGCCTTGGAACCCCAGGAAAGTGTGAAGAATGATGTAATGTGAATTAGGACTGTAATATCAATTTAAACAGAGAGAATCAGAAAGCACTAAGAATTTTTGTCCTGACTATCCAACTGACCAGCACTGTCTTGCTCTATATGTAAGTTAATCTTAGACTGTTTTTTTTCTCTTAGAAATAGCTAGAAACTAGAAAGATTAGACTAAGTGTTTTTCTGTGATGTCAGAACTGTACTACTGAATTATTTTAAGTATTTCTCTGTGATCTCTGAACTCTTGACTAGCACTGTGTAGTAAAAAGTGTTGTCTTGTGTTGTTATTATTTATTATTAAATATTTTAAACCCTTTCAACTTTGGTTGTTTTGTGTAGAGTTAGTTTAAGCTCTAGAGTACATTGCATGTATATAGTGGCTACTGTCCAAGTCACTCCAAATAAGCCTTGCTGTTCAGTCGCACTTACCATTTGGATAATAATATTGCACAGTAATAATTGGGCACCCTTTTAAGGGCCTTTGAGTAGCTGATAAATATTAGCTGAGTGGTGGCAGTGATTTCTACTGTATAGTCTGGGTAAAAAGGGCTCAGGTGGAGAACCTGTGCCAGCCTTCCCCAGGAGTGTCTGTGTGGTTGTATAAACTCTTATCTCAAAGTGTGTGTGTGTCAGCTACTTGGACAGGGACACAAAGCACTGGTTGGACAGAGAGGGTGCTGGAGGTTTTAGCTTGCCCAGCTGGCTGAGATCTGGACCCTATAGCTGTGCCAGTGAGGAGTCTTATTTGGGACCTGAAGAGCAAGTGAGCAACCAGCCCTGGACTGATTGTGAACTCTATGTGCTCTTAAGGGAAATTGCACTTTACTGTGTGCATTTGGTATCCTTTTCTCCTATATGAGATGCCCCTCACTAGTATTAGTGGTGAGGATTGTGGCTCCTTGATTGCTGGGCCTGGGCATGGGCATCACAGGGTTAAACAGAGGAAATAGGGTCTTATTGCTTGATTAGGTTATGTGATTTGAGATATTACACTGGCATTTCACCATTTTCAGAAGGTGCATTTTCAGCTGAGAATGGAATTGTTGGTAAGAGTTTATGTTTTAAGTGAGGTTGGTATGTTTCTGAGATTGTGGGGCCTAATACAGAAAAGCAGTGATCAGTGCACTTAGTTTAGTTTGAGGGGCCTGTAATGAAGTGCAGAATGGTCAAGGTTTCTCTTAAGAAGTTGGTGAATATCATATTAGAACAGAAGCTATTAATGAGAAAATTTGGTTTGCTAGTAGTTTGAACAGTTGTAATCTGAGAAACAAGTCTGCTTTTTGTTTGACAAGAAACCATTTTGCTATTTGCAGTATTTGGCAATGGTGTTCTTGTTTTGATGAGAGTGTGTGTGATAAACTTGCATATTTTATTAGTGAGTGTTTGAGAGCAATAGCATAGCTAGGGTGGCATCAGAGAGACAACTTTCACAGGTGCAAAGTGTTGAGGAGGTGTAATCAGCTTATCTTGATCTCGATTAATGCAGCCTACTGCATGCAGGCAAGATATAAACTGTTCCAACTGTTTGCTATAGTTTAAAAGAAAGAATTATTTTTTTAATAAAATATGTTGAAGGAGGGTTGGGAGCAGGGCACAGAAATGGGACCTGAATTGCTATGGCAGGAGGTAGGGGGAGTGTCTTGCATCTGGCCACCTGGTTGGTGTGCCAGTAGAAGGAATGTCCATGAATTTTCTCTTCAATGGAAGAACTGATGGGGGGTTGGGTGGTGCATAGATTTAACTGTAATAAGCCAATCACTTTAGAGCTTATTAGTTAGGGTGTGACGAGAGGAGCAACTACCCTAGGCACAAACTGCTGAGGAGGTGCAATCAGCCAGTACTGATTGGTTCATAGGTTCATAGGTGTTCTGGGCTAATGGCCCTGGGGTCTTTACAAGCCTAGCCATAGGATTACTCTGGCATCGTGCCACCCGACCTTAGTTCCCAGTGCCTCTGTTGAGTAGAGCCACTGGAGTTATCCCCGGGGTGAATTTTCTGTTTCCCATCCACTCATCAAGATTTCTCTTGAAGAGGGTCAGCAAGGTGCTCTGCTTGACATGTATAGGAAGTCTATTCCATTGCATGGGCAGTCACTGGGTTATGAATCTGTCCCTCCAGTACGTTCTGTTGATTGTGGTAATGAGTTTGTGGTCTCTGGAGCATGTGGTGTGGATGGATTGGGATTTCTTTAGATGTAGCATTTTTAACAGAGCTGGGTCAGACATGGCTTTGTAAGTCAAGCAGAGATCGCCTCTAAGTAGGCAATATGAGACAGAGAATAGTTGGAGTTTTTTTAGTCTGTCCATATAGGACAAGTGTTTAAGGCCTAGAATCCTCTTTGTGATGTATTTTTGCGGCCTCTCCAGTTGTTACAGGTATCTAGTGAGATACATGCCAAATGGGGAATTGTACTCGATGACTGGCCTAATGAGGGAAGAGTAGAGGGAGACAATGACCTCTTTCCTCCTGGATGCAAAACTCTTAGTAATGAGATGTGCCACACAGAAGGACTTTCTGACCACAGTGGTAATGTGGTTATCAAAAGAGAGGTTGCTTTCTGCCTGTGTTCCCATATCTCTTATAACACCTTCTGAATTCAGTGAACTACCATCAGTGTGGTAACTCATGGGAACCAGGTTTTCCCCAAAGGGGATAATGACACATTGTTGGCATTGAGCTTAGGGCCATGGTTTTGACACCAGTCATTGGTCTCAGTGAGGCCATTCTGTAGGATGTCAACATCACTTATGAAGTTAATAATAGCTCCCAACTTGCAGTCATCTGTGAGCTTTGTCAGCCAGAGTCCCTTCGTGTTGGTCTGGACTTCACCTAGTATGAGAGTGTTAGGATGGACCCTAATATTCTTCAGGGTGCTTAGGAACATGAAGTGTGAGTCTTGCGACATGGGTGGGGACCTATAACAGGCTATGACCTGAATCACTGTCTTACCCAGTGTTAGCTGCACCTGAAGTATCTCTGATGTGTTATGTTGGGCTACCAGTCTGGAGGTGTGCATATTATGAATTTGGAAACACCACCGCCTTGGAGCTTTGGTCCAAGTTCTGGGGCCGAAAGATGTGGAAAGAGTTATAGACTGGTAGTGTAAGGGTGCTTTCTGCTGCCTTGAACCAGTTATCTGTTACAGCACAAATGTCAATATTCTCCATTTTAAGGAGTGCTTTGAGCGAGTGCATTTTGAGACTTAGACGTCTAGTGTTGAGCAGCATGACCCTCAGTTTGCATTTGTTTGTAGCTGTTATGGTGGTAATTTGGTCTTTGGAACACCACCTAAAAAAAGGCACTATAGGGGAGGTAAGAGCCTTGGCCAGTATCCGGAAGCCAAGGAGTGACAGATGCAGGCCATCTCTGGCAAAGCATCGAGGTCTGTCAATCATGTGATCTCAGGCAGACAGATACTGGATCCTCTTAGAGTGACACCAGAAGCTTAGCCAGTTGTTGAAATCAATCATTTTCTGCTTGTACTGTGGTATCATTCTGGGTGATGGTAGAATACTGCTCAGGGCTAGGGTCATACCCGCCTGGGCTACGTAATCCGAGAGCTCCTCTGTGTCTCTTTTCATGTAGCCCAGGGAGGTACATCTCAGGTCATTCACACCCACATGTACAATGACTGAGTCATATTTGTACCTGTTGTTGAGGAACCTGATTGTGTGTGTTATGTGGCGGATCCTGGCACCTGACAGGCAGCTAACTGTTACTTTTTCCTTATTCAACCTAGTGAATGGGACATCAGTGTGCCTCACTCTTGAGTCACCTATGACTAGTGTGTTGGGCATGCTGTTTTGCCTTAGGGGCTTTGGTTGAGTGGCACACTGGTTAGGAGAGTTATGTGTCTCGTTATTAGTGTTGTGTTGTGGTGGTCGAGTACATTTCTGCCTTGGAGGTCTTTGCTGTTTGGGTAGATTTTTATTCAGAGCCTCCATGAAAGTGGGTGTGTGGTTTGTGTTTTTATGTGAAGGCAGTGCTGGTGTGTGTTCTGGAGGGCTACGTGTTCCATGTGGTGTGGTGCAAGTGTTGACCTTCTCCTCTTGATCAGCTATTCTGGTCTTGGCTGGAGAGTGCGTGGCTTCCAATTTGGATATATAAGCGCATCTCTCACAAGTCTGGCTGTTGGGAGGTAAGAGGAGAGGGTTGTCGGTGTACATGAGGCAGTTGCTACATTGCCTCAGGGTGCTCAAGTTCACCAGGTTAATCTGAGAAAGCACAGGGAACTGACCTTTAGACATGCCTGGAGAGGTGGGCATTAATAATAAGTACTGGAGCTGTTTCCTTGTAGAATGTTTAGTGCTAATAGCACTTTTGTGTGCTTCTGGTAAAGTGCTAGACTAACAAGCTAGTAAAAGTGTAGGAGAGGAGAGAACTAGCATATCTAAGGAAAACATTGAAGACCAGACTTTGGCACCACTCAGAAGCTTACAAACAGTCCTGGATACAGCAAATCTGTATCTGGACTAGACTAGTTACAGGAAGGGAGGGAAAAGCACAAACATGGGCTTTTAGACCAGAAAGTTGAAAGAGATGGAAAACTGCTCCAACGGCCAATAAACTACAATTTCTCAGCCAGAGACCACTCTTCTTGTAGTAGATGGCTACTTAGTGCTTACCACTCCCACTGACAAGCTAGAAGGCTTTCCTCCAACACAGAAAGGCTTTGGGGGCTCAGAAGCTTACAAACAGTTCTGGATACAGCAAATCTGTATCTGGACTAGACTAGTTATAGGAAAGGTGGGCAACAAGTTCAAATGAGAGCTTTTAAATCAGAAAGTTGAAAAAGATGGAAAAAACTGCCCAAATAACTACAATATTTGGGCCAGAAACCACTCCTCTTGTGGTAGATAAGCTACCTAGTACTTACCACTCTCACTGATAAGCTAGAGGGCTTCCCTCCAACACAGAAAGGCTTGGGTGGCTCAGAGGCTTACAAACAGTCCTGGATACAGAAAATCTGTATCTGGACTAGACTAGTTACAGGAAAGACAGGGAACAAGCTTAGAATATTTTTATTTTTTGCAATTAAATTAACAAATGATTAAAAACAAGCACAGATGGTAATAAATTAGAAGGCTACTAACAAGCCGTAATAAGTATAGACTAAGAGCAACTGAACAGATAAGAGCACACAAAACAGCAAACTAAGACAGTTACAGTAAGAACAGCTGAATAAAGTATAATTTTTTTCTGGTGGGGGGGGCAGAGCAGGAGTAAGAGGCTACAGGGGTTGTTCTTCCCAAATGCTCTCTCTGTACACAGTAGCTAAAGCTGAAGAGATGGGACTAGTAGCAGTGTCTAAAATCAAAATATGATCTCACTGTACTCAGTTGAGTGAGCAAATGAGATGGGCCCAGAAGGAGTGTTGAAGCACAAATTTACAAGAGAGGTGTACAATTTCAAAGCCACCACGATTTACACCACAACAAGAACAGGTGGATGTGGGGAACCAATTGTAGAGACACAGAGAGACCACAATATTCAATTCAATTAATATTCAGTGAAAAAAATAAATAAAAAGCAGTACTATATGAAAAAAGTGCAGATAAAAGTGTACTTAATTTAGCTTATACATCCAGTTGATTGCAGGTAAATCTTAGCCAGCCAACAGCTCAGATATTTAGCAGAAATAACACAAGATGTAACACTTATATGGCAAGACAAACCCCCTAGGCTAGCAGTTAAACACGGAATATCAAAGAAGTGAAAATACCCCCACTGCTACCACTGGCTACACTTCTAGCAAGCTCCCTGTAGAGACACAGAGACATGAACAATATTCAATTCAATTAATATTGAGTGAAAAAAATAAATAAAATGCAGTACTATATGAAAAAAGTGGAGATAAAAGTGCACTTAATTTAGCTTATATTTCCAATTAATGTCTCTTTAATGAATGCATTGCATTTGTGGTTGAGCCTGAGAGCTGTAGTGCTTCAGATGTGGTCTAAACTGTTACAGTTTAAAAGTGAAAAAAATATATAATTTTTTTTAAAAAAGCCTGCTCCATGCAGGGTATAAACTATAGCAACTGTCTGATATAGTTTAAAAGCAGAAACTACTGTTTTTAATAAAATATGTTGAAGGAGGGTGGGGGCAGGGCACAGAAATGAGACCTGATGGCTGGGGCAGGAGGTAGGGGGAGTGTGTCATGCCATCTGGCCATCTGATTGGTGTGCCAGTAGAATGAAGGTCCATTTTTTTTGCTCGTCGATGGAAGAACTGGCAGGGGGTGGGGTTGCTTTGATTTAACTGTAATAAGCCAATCACTTTGCAGCTTATTACAGTGAAGTACTTTTTTCCCACTTGAAGAGCCAGGGTGCTGGATGAATGAGAGTGTGATTTAATTTTGAGACATATGCTATTAAGGAAAGGATGTTTTCTAGTTCAGATAGTAAAATGACTTTTCCTATTGTGAAGAGAAGGGAGAGTATTTGTTACCCCAAAATGTAGTGGGTTTATTTTCTTTCTTATATTGCCTGTGTGTAGGGAGAAACTTAAAGAAGGATCTAAGCTGAGTACTAGGTATTTAAATGAGTTAGTGTTAGATTGCACTTAACCGTGTTCAGATAAAATGTAGTTTACTAATTGTCAAATTTGAAATGTTCTTGATTTTCTTAATTCAGTCTTTCTTTCTTTATCTTCATTTCTTCCGAATCTGCCATTCCTTTCCGATGGACTTTTTCTATCCCTTAGAATTACTATCCTGACCAGGAGAAAAAGAATAAAAACTTTTAATAGCTAGCCTGAATATTTCAGAAAACACATAGATTATCTACTTATGGTATATTACTGAGCCCTAATCAACAAGAAATATGTCTATAGGTAATGTTGTCTGGTTATCTGGCTTGACTGTATCATTAAATCTCAGTGTACCACTGTGGATTTATGAGCTAATGAACTGAAACTTTATTTTGCAGAGGTAACTGCAAATTTTCCATGACAATTTGCTAAAAGGAAACTTACATTTCCCAGGGCCTTTCTGCTTAATTCTTCTATTTGTTTGCTGATTTGCATGTTGTTTGGTTTGTTTGCATGCGAGCTTGTTTACTTACTTTGTCAGTGTGCTTTTTTGCTTTATTTTTCTTATGTATTTGTTAAGTGCATACATCAAATTATCTTTTTTTTCAGTCATTGCCCAGATCAGTGAAACAGAAATTGTTTCAAAGTTGATTGCAGGTGTTTATGGAGAATTTAAATTCTAATCACAAATTAACTAAAGTGACAGAGACAATAATAGTGCAAATATAAGCAACAATTTTATAGTCTGCATGTTTCTGTGAGGGACTTCTCAAATGTATTCTGCAAGAGTGATAGAAAGAAGATAGGTGATATAAAAATTAGAAGTGCAAGGAGGTGAGAAGGTGGTTCAGTGTAACATTACATTGGTGTGAATCAAAAAGATTAAACAGCAGTGTGGATTGGAATGTGGTCAGTTTGTAACAATTTTTTGTTAATTTCAGGGAGAAAGCGTTTTAGTCATCAGGGGAGTCTTTGTGGAATGTTCTTTCATCATTAATGACTGTAAAAGGAGTGCATTGAAAGGTGACAATATCTATGTTCATTCCTCTCACCCTCTTAGTGCAAGAAATCTGGACAAAGCCTGATAAAGATGGGGGTACAAAGGCCCAAAAATAGAGACATATTTTAAATATTGCTCTTATAAACTTAGAAAGTTGCTAGAGTAATAGGGTTTGTTTTAGCATACATTTTTGAAGGATTTGAAGTCTGAAACTCAAATGAATGTCATTATTTAGTGACTTCAATCCTCAGATCATCCCAGTGATTTGTCAGAAAACGACAAATTGTATGAGGAGCAGACAAAAAGTATGAGCCAAAAATGTGGACATTCTACAAAAATCTGGACAGTTGAAAAGTATGTCTATGTTACTGCTGCAAAAATGTAGAAAACAGAGGACTTCTTAAAATGAATATCAAGGGAGGGGTAGAAGTCAAAGAAATCTAAACAGGATGAGAGAAAAGAGGAAGGTAGCGCTAAGTTTTGCAGAAGTAGTGCTTGTAGAGCTAAGAGAGTCCAGTTGTGAGATCTGCAATCAGCAAAGGTAATGAAGTGTTATTTTGTTGATTTTTTTTTCTGTAAGATGCTGCCATTTCTAGTCTGACTATTAACCGATCCATAACTGTTATTCTAACTAGGGACTTTGCTTCTCCTTCAGTCAGCTAGCCAGACTATTAGCCAATCCTTGTCTCTTTTTCCAGTTAGGGACTTGACCTGCCATCCAGCTAGCAGGCCAAACTATATGTTAATCAGGAACCATAACCTTAACCCCAGTCATAACACCCTCTTGTTAGGGTTATTTTAACAACTAGAATTGTAATTTTTGGAAGAAATGTTGTATCTTACAAAGTCTAATAGATGAAAGCGTTCATTAATTTGAATAAACTGGACAACTTAAAGCTCAAAGAAGGATTGCTTCATGTTTTTATTGCTTGAGTTTGAGAATGTGAGCATTGTACTCTGGTTAGCTGTCTGTCTGCAAAATATCTACAATAATACAACAGTGGATTACTTCAAACAAATAGGCTCTTCCATTTGTTTTTACATACTGACATTGCTGAAATTACCTAGTATAACCAAAGGATAGGAAGTGTTAGTTTCAGAGGTTTGGTTGTAGCATAATTAGTTAAGATTTAGGAGTGTTTTGTAAGGGTTATGGATAAGTATAAAAGCATGCGCTTATGGATTTAATGTTATGTCCTGATGAAGTTCTATCTGGCTGAAAGTGCTCAACAATAAATGTTGTTTTGTAAGAATAGTGTGGAGTTCAGTCATTTATTTGCCATTGTGTGGATTTTCTACTAGTTTATTGGTTTAAATTGTGACTTGGATTGTAGTTTCAGAGGTTCATAACTTTATAGGTTGAGTACTTGGCAATCAATCTGTGGATTATTAGCAATCCTAACCAATAACCCATATTCAAGTGGGTTGGAAGATTGGCATAATGGTTAAGGTGTTTACTTTGCGGCACAAGTTGCAGGGATTGATTTGCCCATGGGGTAAATGGCTAGGTTTAAAATGGCCCACAAGAGCAGTTAGCCTAGTACTAATCTACAAATCTATTACCTCTATCTTCAAGGAGGACAATGCAAATGGGTAGGAGGACAATTTAACACTTCCCATCCAATTGCCTAGGCTTACATTGCAGATGGTAAGTGTACTACTCTGCTTTGCATATAGCAAAGGTTTATTTTGCAGGTGGGAGATACATTAACATGTGTATCTATCAGACTGACTTGTCTGATTCATCTGTTGATGAAAGTTTTGTTCCATTAACCTTGAATTTGAGGAACCTTTTGTTGTATGAAGGAATAGAAGGTCATTCATGTCAAAAAGGATAGGCACAGATTCTCACAGAGGACTCTGTAAGAAAATAACTATAGAGACAAGACTGCCAGTCTGTCCTGTTAACTTGTTTTGGGATCTTCAAATTATTATTTTTTTGTGACTGTTTATTGAGTCTAAGGAGGAAAAAAAAAGTTTAGTTAGATATTTAGCAGAGGATATTGCTGCTGTGTAAAAACTCCCCATCCAAATAAAACAAAGATCATCCCTGTCCATATTCAAGCGGCACTTAAATCTATGGATCGGAAACAGAAAATTTACCCCAGGACTGCCCCTGTACTACTAATGAACTGAGGCAGCTCCTAAATACTTTTCTCCCATGCATGGAATCCTTATATTATCTCTGGTATGATCCCATTTTTCTCATTTGGGGTACTATCTAATTTTCAACCATAGGATGGGTAAGGCCAGTCTACAACAAAATGGGATAAGTTATTTCAAGCACAAAAAAGGAACATTGTCTAGGCTTAAAATGGCCCACAAAGGCAGCTGGCCTAGTACTTACATATGAACCTATAAGTAAGGTTGTCTTTATCCAACAAGTTGGAGATAACCCTGGGTTATTGCAGACTGAGTTTGCATTTGAATATATGTCCCTAAAGATGGCCACTGGAGTGCTGTTCCCTCTTGCCTGGCAAACATAGAAAGCCTGAAATCCTGTGCCCAACCTTATGGCCAGATGAATGATCATCAACAGGCTGGTTTGCCCTGGGTAGAAGTTAAAGGTCACTATGCCAACCATGGGTAACTCATTTAGAAATAGCGTGTCTACATCTGCATAAAGTACAAAATGAAAAATCCCAAATCTGTAAATGAATTAGGCAGAAAGGAAGGAATAAAGGGAGAACTGTAAAGAAAATGATCCTGTGGTAACATACTGACCCCAATAATGACGTTAAGGGCCATGATGAGAACTATTCTAAATAAAATATATCATATTGTACTGTAATGCCTTCCCTGGTAAGGTCAGACCACAAAATGGTCTCATTTGAAGTAAAAATAAAACCTGGACCCCCAGCTAAACCTGGAATATTCAGAAACTATTCTAAGGCTAACATCCTGCTATTAAGTGAGAACCTGGCAACATTTCAAGCCCCCATATACCATGAGAACACTTCTGCTTATGCAGAACTGTTCACAGAAACTGTGTGCAAGCATGTTAATAGGTGCATAGAGGCAGCTATACCCACCAGGAAGAAGTATAGAACTATCCCAAAAAACAAGCCACCCTGGTGAAATCACAAAATCAATCAGATATATAACAGGAGGAAGAAAATCATGGCAAAAATGAGGAGGTGCAGCACCCAGCAGGATAAAAGCATTATCATCAAACTAAACAAACAACTCAAAGGACAAATAAAGTCTACCAAAGCCAAATTTGAGGTAAGTTTGGCCTCCCAAGCCAAGGACAACAGCAACGCATTCTTTAGCTATGTCCACAACCTCAAAGGCAATACACAATTGTGTGCAGAGCTCATTGTAAATGGAGCCACCTATACTGAGCCAGAAGCTATAGCAAACCTCCTGGCTGATAAATTCAGCTCCAAATTTACTCCTCTCTCCCCCTCAACCTTCCATCAGGAAATATCATCAAATATAACTCCCCCGACTATCACTAAAGAACAGGTTCTTAATGCTCCCTCTAAGACCAAGAACACTAAATCAATGGGCCCCGACAATATCCCAGGATGCCTTCTAGATAGTAGAAACATGACCTATCAGAGTCTCTGGAGTTAGCCTCCAAACAGGATTTGTGCTTCATGAATGGAGAAAGGCAACAGTCATCCCTCTGCACAAAGGTGGGCCATCTACAGACCTTGAAAACTACAGACACATGTCTCACTAGTCTTATATGTAAAGCCATGGAAAGAATTATCATGGAGATGAGCAATAGAGATATAGTAAACCTCCAGGCACTAGACCCAGCTCAGTTTCGTTTCATCAAGGGCAGATCATGCCTACTCAACCTGGTGGGCTTCTTTGAGGAGGTCACCAAAGCAATGGATGAGGGCAAAATCATTCACACTGCCTACCTTGATGTGACCAAGGCATTTTACACAATACCACACTCAGGCATTGGTGACAAACTCAAGAGGTTAGGTACAGACCTGTATGTCACCCAATGGATAGCCAACTGGCTCACAGACAGGACCCCAGGAAGTTAGAATTGGGGAGTCCACCTCTACAAAGTAGGCAGTCACAAGTGCAGTCCCTCAGGGATCAGTTCTTGAATCTCTCCTTTTTGGCATTTACTTCTCAGAAGTCAAGGCCAATGTCAGTGGTCTCTGGTTGACGAAATTTGCAGATGACTGCAAATTAGGAGCTGTCATTGAACCTCACAATGACAAAAATGTTCTCTAAGAGAGGCTGACACAGACAAACAACTGGTGTCATAGCCATGGACTAAAACTAAATGCCAAGAAATGCATAATAGTATCCTTTGGGAAGTCATCCATCCCTGGTAACTATCATATTGACAGCACACCCCTTAGAGTTGACCCAGTAGTCAGGGACAATGGTGAGGAAATCATTCTATGTTGCGCAACTTATAAACAAATATATGGTATCTTAGTCCAAGGGAGTCAATGTTCCACTATTTTCGGCATTCATCAGACCTATCACTGAGTACAATTCCCCCTTTGGTATGTACCTAACCAAGCATATCCAACAACTGGAACGTCAACAGAGGTTTCTCACTAGAAGAATACGTAAGTAATATGTCCTATGCAGACCGCCTCAAGGCCATACCCCTGTATTTTATCTCCTACAAGCTTTTGAGGGGAGACCTATGCCTTGCATGCAAAGCATTGTCATCCCCACTCTGATGGACCTCCTGCATATCCACAAAACAAACAGTACCAGAATTACTCATTCTCAACACTTAAACCTTGCCTGCGATATAAATAGGAGCTGCTGGAGAGATAGGTATGCATCCCAGAGACTACCCCCATTTATGGAACAGGCTCCCCATCCATGTGAAGCAGAGTTCCTCCCTAACCCAATTCAAGTGCAACTTGGACAATTGGATGAGAAACAGGAAATTCATCCTTGGTTTGCCACCTATGTCTCTAGTGAAAACAGGTAGCCTGTAAATGATTCATCTCCCAGGCCCATGCTTACACTTATCAAGGGTATCATAACTTGTCGGAGATTTGGGATGCATGGCTAGGCTTAAATAGGCCCTTGTGGCCGTTAGTCTAGTAATCACCTTTGAACCTATGAACCTACAGATTATTTCAGAGAATCACATTTAAAATTTTGCCAACTAATTACTCAAATGAAAGCAATGTGACCTATAATGTAACATTATTACAACCATGTTAGTGTCCATGGTATTACACATCAGTAAGCTTAGCATCACTACAATTATATTATGACTGAAACTGCTTCACAGCATTAAGATGATAGCATTTTACTCATGCTCTATAAAAATGTGCTGCAAGTGCTGCAGAAAACATTTTATATAGCACAAGATTTCAAATAATAAAATTTATTAGAATATCACTATCAAAACTCAAGAACAACTATTTTGGCAATTCAATTGTTGTCAGCAGCATAAACTACTGGCACAAAAACTTATTAAAGATAGATCCACTTTACATAACAAAAATACTTAGCAGTTTGGGAGCTTTTGTTCAGTCCTATTGACAAAATGACACTTTTACAAGATGTCAAATAAGTAAAAATCTGCAATAACAGAATACAAAAGCAAAGGTCACATGATACATTGTTTATGAGCATTACACATTAAGTATTGCTAGTCTTAGATTCTGTTCTTTGGCAAAGTGCTTTTCAGATTCAAATATAAAAATAATGACTCAAAACCTTGCAGGTAGTGTCATGTTCCTCTGCAATTGCTTCTGAAATATTAAAATACATTCTCTGATTGCTTTCAGTGTTGTGTTTGTCTGTTTAGATGCTGAAAGTGGCTACATGAGCACATAACTCATTCTGGCAGTTTTTTTGTAATGCTGCTTCAACAATTTGTAGAACATTTTCTCTAAAGCTTCATGCTATACACATAACTTTGCTGGAACTGAGAAGTTATTTTAATGTATAGCTTTATTTACTGTGACAAAAACACATTTTATCACTGTTTGAGTGCTGTTCTAGTCCACATAGGGTTACGTAACTAGGTTAATATGTAAGTGGTGTGTTTGGACACAATTCCTTTCACTTCTGACACAAGATTCGTTTCATGGGTAACCCTGTAACACTGCCTTATTAAGTGACCTGACTATACAATAAGGCTCATTAGCAGTTGTTGGTCTTTTCGGCTTTTCCCAGTTAGGGGTCGCCACAGCGGAACTCCAGTCCGCTAATGATTGGCAGTCGATTTTTTATGGTGCCGAGTCGCCAGCCCAACACCCAACCTTCATCGAAGGCACACCCTTTCAAGCATGTCTTTTGGAGGCCACTCTACTGTGGAGAAGACATGCAGACTCTGCACAGAAGGCACTCCAGCAGAGAATCAAACAGGAGAACCTCTTGCTGTGAGGCAACAATGCTACCGCTGTAACACTGTGGATTAATAAAGCTCATTAGCAGTGTGTACCCATAATCTTCTGCACTGCACTTAACAGACATGACCATTAACATCCAAAATTGTATGTAAAACTAATCAGCAGACACAAAATACATTTCCTTATTATTTTGTTCCTCACACTTCATATAAATGACAGGCAGAATAACGAGTTTTTATTCTAGTCCCTGTAATATATGCGACCCATAATATTTGCAGAATTCTATGAAGAAGGAAGTAAATTCTACAGAGAAATTCTAAAGTCAGAAAAACAGAACTATGGGAAGGTGGTATACAGCAAGGTGATATGTCTGTCTGGCACTGTGACTAGCATATAAAGTGAGCGAATCTTTAAGAGCTCAGTAACATCTGCACAGGGAAGGATACTAAATGTTTTTTCATCTTGAGATAAATGAACTGACAGGAAAGACAGAAATATAGGAAGAGTCTGTGAAACTAGAGACAGCCCTTAAAAATGGGCCTACATGGTAACATTTATCAAAGTGATACCTAGCCGTGGTGTAAGAGAGGTTCTGTTACATCCACACCTGCATTTCCTTATTTGGTTGAATACCTGGTGCTGGATTTGGGGCTTTAATTTTAGTTAGGACTGCAAAGAATGCACCTTGAAGAATTCAGGCCTAAACCATTTTGCTGATCTACAACTCACAGTGAGGAAAATCAGGATATGACTAACAGGTTTAAACATCACACAAGCATTGAAGTTAGCTATTTGGAGAAGAAAAAAAATAGCAGATTACATCTATCTTCCCTCAGAAAATCAGAGAGAATAAGGGTATAAACTGTACTTTGTAAACAGTATCATACCTCTCAACCTGTTAGTGCATGAAATCTGGACAAAGCGTGATAAAATGGAGGGACAAAGGCCCAAATAGAGGGACATGTTTTAAATATTACTCTTACAAACTTTAAAGTTGCTAGAGTAACAGGGTTTGTTTTAACATACATTTTCTGTAGGATTTAGTAAGAATCTCAAATGTATTTCATTATTTAGTGACTTCAGTCCTCAGATCATCCCAGTGATTTGACAGAAAACCATAAATTTTATGAGGGACAGACCAAAAATATGAGCCAAAAAATCTAGACATTTTGCGAAAATCTGGACAGTTGATAGGTGTGATATATATTTATTAGAATAGGCATGCAAATGTATTCACAGAAATAAAAAGACAAGACAGAAAAAAAGCAGAATGTTATCAGTGCAAGTACTCAGTGTCTGAGCAGAAATCATTCAACTGAGTCACTCCTGTGGAGGAAGAATTCCTTGATATGGTGACATTAACACGTGCATGGTACAAAGAGAAAAATTATGAGAGTATAAGGATAAAACGATGCAGGCGTGACACATAAACAGGAGTTGTAACACACAGGGCAATGGGAAGGGATCAAAACAACAGAAAAATAATTAAACAGAAAGAGAAGGCAATATAGATCATAATGGAAATGTGACATTGTAGTGTATTCTATACAGAATTGCAGACACTGAAAAGATTTTCGCACATGTGCTGGGGGAATAGAATCACACTTACTCCAATGAAGGAGAGCTAATATTATCCTTTCACTTTGAATTTTTTGCAGTGTCTTAGCGAGGACTTGCTCAGTACGTGTGTGTGTGTGTGAGTGTGTGTGTGTGTGTGTGTGTGTGTGTGTGTGTGTGTGTGTGTGTGTGTGTGTGTGTGTGTGTGTGTGTGTGCGCGTGTGTGTTGTTTGCTTTTGTGTTTGTAATTCTTCTGGACTACGAAAAAGAAGAATGAAAACACATTTAACAAATTTTAAATAAAAAAATTGTATTGTTTAGGAGATGAGGGAAGAGAGAAGGAAAGCATTGTCAGTGGGATCTTAAAATATATCTGATGTTGACTAGATCTTATGACTCTAGATACATTTCACTGTAAGGTCATTCTTATTGGCACAAAAGACGGCTATTGCTCAAACCTGCTTAATAAATCAAATTGAAAAGGAGATGAGCTCTCAGAAGTGGAAGTGGATAGCAGCTAAGGTGCAAGAGACAACTATAAATGATGATTATCAAGCTACATACCTAGAGCACCAAGCCAATCAAGAGTGAGGTTCTGACTTTTGTCTGGCAGACCTCACCAAAATAGGGCAATATTTTGTGAAAGCTCTTGCAGACAGCCATAGAAGTGAAATAAGTATGCAAATCAAAAACAAGGGAAAAAAACTATGATTCTCAAAAGACATTGCACCAAAGGCAGGAAATAACACTTAGGAAAAATATGAAAAGATAGAAGTAAGACAAATAACAATACACAATGAAGTAAAATATACCAAGAAACGTTATCAGAAATATAAAGGCCCTACCTGCAAAATAATAGCCAGTTAGCCAGAAAAAAGGCAGGTATAATTTTAAACATACATAAGGAAGCAATGCATAGCAAAATGCTGGATAATTAGGAAATCGATGAGAGAAAAGCCTAATGAAAAAGTAAGGTTAATAATTCAATGAATGAATTATGGTCTTACAAAGAAAGAAATAGGAGTCTATTACAACAATTCAGTAGAAGTGCCAGTGGAAAGAGAGTTAATCACAGCCTTTTCTGAAAACATAGTCTGAGATTCAGAACATTAGTGCTATTGCAGTAAACAATTTCTAATACGTAGCAGACACATACATAGTGCGTGTGGTTTACAGAAACAAATAAAGTAAGTGGTGTAGCAGAGCTACTCTTGATATATGGTAAAGGCTGTATAGCAGATGCTAATGAAAAACAGCATTAGAAAGAGGGATGCAGTATGTACAAATGAAGCAAAACAAGATGGCAGAGCATGCCAGATACATGTAAAAAGTACTATGTGGTGCTCTAACATTAGTGCTGGTAGCTGCAGTCAAATCCCCATGTTCATGCTAGGGAATTGCAGAAACATGTTAAGTGTTGCTGCACCATTAGTTAATGTGCATATGCAACAGCCTATTATTGGCTGTACAAGTCATGGTAATGTGCATCCTTGCCCTCAGAAGCACCCTATCATTTAACTGTGCTTAACATTTCATGGATTTCATGACATAGACATTGTGGACCATTATCATGTTGAATGGAACACCATGCAGCATCTGGCATACATATGCTGACCTCATCTTCAGTCCTGTGGGAATTGTTTTATTGCAGTGCATATCAAGGTATTTATGTGCGGCTTTACACATTCCTACATGGACCTTTCAGCTAACTAGGGACACTTGGGAGTGTCTCAGAAATTTGCCTTTAGAGAGGTTCATCATTTTCTTGACGTCAAACTGCAACATGGGGTGGGGAACATATGTGGCTTCTAACTACCATCTGGGATTTCTGTGAAATAACCCATTTCCCTGAGATACTGGGGTCATAGATTGCACCAACATTGAAATAAAACCTCCACCTTGCGCTTCAGGAAAAGGGCATGGGGACCATAAAAGGTAACACTCCATGAACTGCCAAGAGGTCTGTAATGCACAGGGTATCATCCTCAATCTGTCTGCAGGTCACCCAGGCAGTTACTACGATTCCCACATGTGGCACATGTGTCCTTTACCAACAGTTTGAGAGGGGGGAGTTCCCCAGGGCCATCTTATTGGTCATGCTGGATAATGCTATTGATCTCTGGCTGATGACACCTATCAGAAAACCACAGAATAAGACAGACAATGGATACAACTTTGGTCTATCACTAGAAACAGATCCTTAATGCTCTCTCTAAGACCAAGAACACTGCATTAATGGACCCAGACAATATCCCAGGATGCCTTCAAAATAGCATGAAATATGACCTATCAGGGCCTCTGGAATTACTATTTAACTGTAGCATCCAAATAGTCTTCATGCCTCATAAATGGAGAAAGGCAACAGTCATCACTCTGTAGAAAAGGTGGGCCATCTACAGACCCTGGAAACTACAGACCCATAAGTTTCACTAGTCTTATATGTAAAGCCATGGAAAGAATTATCATGGAGATGATCAATAGAGATACCGTAAACCTCCAGACACTGGACCCAACCCAGTTTGGTTTCGTTAAGGGCAGATCATGCCTACTCAGCCTTGTGGACTTCTTTGAGAAGGTCACCAAAGCAATGGATGAGGGAAAAATGGTTCACACTGCCTACCTTGATCTGTCCAAGGCATTTGACCCAATACCCGACTCGGGCATTATTGACTAACTCAAGAGGTTAGGTAAAAACCCATATTTCACCCGGTGGATAGCCAACTGGCTTACAGACAGGACCCAGGAAATTAGAGTTGGGGAGTCCATCTCTACAAAGAGGCCAGTCACAAGTGGAGCCCCTCAAGGATCAGTCCCTGGACTGCTCCTTTTTGGCATTTACTTTTCAGAAGTCAAGGCCGATGTCAGTGGTCTCTGGCTGATTAAATCTGTAGATGATTGCAAATTAGATGCTGTCATTGAATCTCAAACTAACACAAATGTTCTCCAGGAAGGGCTGACACAGACAAACAACTGGTGTCAGAGCCATGGACTAAAACTAAATGCCAAGAAATGCATAATAGTATCATTTGGGAAGTCATCCATCCCTGGTCATATTGACAGCACGCCCATTAGAGTTGACCCAGTAGTCAGAGACTTAGGGACACACATAGATAGCAACCTAGCCTTTGACCATCACATGTCTGCAGTGGTGAGGAAATTTTTTTTATGTTGAGCAACTTATAAACAAAAGTATGGCATCTAAGTCCAAGGAAGTCATTGTTCCACTGTATTTGGCATTCATCAGACCTATCATTGAGTACAATGCCCCCTTTGGTATGTATCTAACCAGGCATATCCAACAAATGCAACATCCACAGAAGTTCCTCACTAAAAGAATACATGGCATAAGTAAAATGTCCTTTGAAGACCACCTCAAGGCCCTATCCCTGTATTCTGTCTCTTACAGGCTTTTGAGGGGAGATCTATACCTGGCATACAGGGCATTGTCAGACCCCACTCTGATGGACCTCCTGTATATCCACAAAGCAAACAGCACCAGAAT
This sequence comes from Protopterus annectens, assembly GCF_019279795.1. Taxonomy (NCBI): domain Eukaryota; kingdom Metazoa; phylum Chordata; order Ceratodontiformes; family Protopteridae; genus Protopterus; species Protopterus annectens. Next base: position 1,856,681,024 of record NC_056735.1, on the reverse strand, counting down.
TACCCATTCTAAAGACTGAAACCTTGCCTGTGATATAAATATCACATGTTGGAAAGATAGCTATGTATCCCCGAGACTACCCCATCTATGGAACAGGCTCTCCATACATATGAAGAAGAGCTCCTCCCTAACCCAATTCAAGTGAAATTTAGACAATTGGATGGGAAACTGGAAATTCGGCTATTGTTTGGCACCTATGTCTGTAATGGACACAAGTAACCTGTAAATGGTTAGTCTCCCAGGCCCATGGTTACACTTATCAAGGGTATCAGAACTTGTCAGAGATTTAAGATGCATGGATAGGCTTAAGAAGGCCCTTGCAGTTGTTAGCCTAGGAAACACCTATGAACCTGAACCTATGTTTTTGGTTTGCTTAAGGCATACTTACATTGCATGTGATGCCCAACTGTGAAACCCTGGCACATGTACTAAAGTTTTTTTAGTGTGTGTAATGCTCCACACTGTGATACTTAAGACCCAGTTACAGCAGTGTGGACAACTGCAGGTGGAACATCTCACAATATACCAGGCAGTAGAGGCTGAACCAGATGAGAAGTCAGTGGAGGACCTAGCAAGAGGGGATAAAAGTGACTCCATAGTTTATGCATTGTGCAGCTTGCACAATGCATAATCCCATAGCACAACAAATTCACTACAATAAAAGTGACGCATGCAAACCCAACACCAAATTGTGTATAACATGCATAGGCTGGCCACACTGAGCATTAGACACAGACAGCCCAAGTGGCAAAGAACAAAGCACAGAGTACAGTTATCATCATTTGCACAGGTGAGAGTGGAAGAATAAGTTTGCAATGTCTTCCACAGGGAAATGTCAGTGCTCTACAAAATGAAATTTTCTTTCTGAAGTGTGTGTGTGTGTGTGTGTGTGTGTGTGTGTGTGTGTGTGTGTGTGTGTGTGTGTGTGTGTGTGTGTGTGTGTGTGTGTGTGTGTGTGTGTGTGTGTGTGTGTGTAAGATGTGGGCCTGCAGGGGATTACTGAGGAATGTTGCATAATGGCATACTGATACTGCTGGTTTCAGTGTGTACAGATATAGGTTCATAGGTTCATACTAGGCTATCTGCCCTAGGGCATTTATAAGCGTAGCCAGAGTGTGTTTGGCTTTCACCACCCATTTTAAATTAATTTTGCTATGCCCTTTTTTGAGGTTAGTATACTGTGCCTCTGTCTAACAGTGACACAGAAGTGATACCCGGGGTAAACCTACGATCTCCCATCCACTCATCAAGATTCCTCTTGAAGAGAGTCAGTGACAGACTCTGCCTAACCTGGACTGGGATTTTATTCCAGAGTGAAGGGAGCCTCTGGGTTATGAATCTGTCCCTCCAGCATGTCCTATTTATTTCAGTCCTGAGGTTCAAGTCCCTTGAGCGCGTAGCTCGATGGGATTTGAATTTTCTGAGGTGTAGCATGTCCATTAATTCCGGGTTGGACATGGCTTTATACGTCAGGCACAGATCGCCTCTGATCAGGCGGTATGCCACTGAGTAGAGCTGGAGTTTCTTTAACCGGGCAGCATATGGCATCTGTTTGAGCCCTTTGATCCTCTTGGTGAGGTACTTTTGGGGTCTTTCCAGTTGCTGCAGGTGTCTGGTAAGGTACATCCCAAAAGGGGCATTGTACTCAATTATGGGCCTGATGAGGGATGAGTAAAGAGGCACGATGACCTCCCCTGATCTAGATGTGAATCCCTTCATGATTAGGTGGGCTATATAAAATGTTTTTCTAACCACTTTGGCCACGTGGTTGTCAAATGACAGATTGCTATCAACTTGGGACCCCAGGTCCCTAATTACTTCTTCTGTACTTAATGGATTACCACCTATGTGGTAATTTGTGGGCACTTTGTTTTTGCCAAAGGGGATGACTATACACTTTTTGGCGTTTAGCTTGAGGCCATTGCTCTGGCACCAGTTGTCTGTTTCTATGAGGCCCTTTTGGAGGATGCTTGTGTCGGCTGGAGAGTCGATTATGGTGCCCAGTTTGCAGTCATCTGTGAACTTGGTCAGCCGCAGTCCTTCCATGTTGGTCTGTACCTCCGAGAAATATATACCGAACAAGAGAGGTCCCAGGACTGAGCCTTGTGGGAAGCCACTTGTAACTGGTTTGGAGTCTGACATGGCTCCAGCAATTCTAACCATGTGGGTTCTGTCCTTGAGCCAGTTGGCAACCCATCTAGTGACATAGGGGTTTACATTTAAGCTGGTGAGCTTATCTATAATGCCCGAATGGGGTATTGTATCGAAGGCTTTTGCGAGGTCCAGGTAGGCTGTGTAGACCACCTTCCCCTCGTCAATGGCCTTGGTGACTGTTTCAAAGAAATTGACCAGGTTTAAGAGGCAGGATCTGCCCTTAACAAAGCTGAACTGGGTAGGGTCCAGTGTCTGTAGGTCCCCAATATCTTTATTTATGAGGTTCATGATGATCCTTTGATGTCAGGGGGGCAGCACTCTGCTGGGATAGATATTTGACCTTTTGATGGGGGGGGGGGAGTTTGCGCTGAACCTGTCAGCTAGGATGTTGGCAATGTCTGTGGGTTCGGTGTATTTTTTGTCATTTTGGACTAATTCTGAGCATATCTGGGAATTCCCACCCAGGTTCCTAGCATAACTAAAGAAAGCCTTGTGATTATCCTTAGTGTCCTGTGCAATTTTTCTCTCGAAGCTGGCCTTAGACGATTTTATGACTGCCCGTAGTTTTTTGCTAATACTGATCAGAGATGCCTTCCCTTTTTGGGATTTTGCTCTATCATGTAGTAGCTTCCTCCTTCTATTGTATAGTTTGTTTATGGCTGGGGTCCACCAAACAGGACGTCTGCCTTTGGAGGATTGGGTCTTGGTTTTATTTGGGATTGCATGATCCATGCATTCCTGAAGGTCTTCATAGAATGCGTTTATAAAGGATTCTGCGATCTGGGCCATATTTTCCACGGGCCCGGGGGCTTTGAAGGATTCCACCTCGGTTTTGAGGAGTGTTAAATTTGCTTTAGAGAAGTTTTTCACTGTGGTTTTCTGGGCAGAGGGTGGGGTCAGGATGTGAATATCCAGTGAGATTAGTTTATGGTCTGATCTTACCAGTGAGGGATACACTTCTGGTCTGGAGCATAGAGTCCCCTTGTTGGTGATGATCAGATCCAGTATGTTTTCCCCTCTTGTGGGAGTGGTAACAAGTTGTTCCATAGCATTTGAGTTTATAAATTCTAGGAACCTTTGGGCTAGGGTGTTGGAGCTAGAGTAATGCTCCCAGTCTATGTTTGGGTAGTTGAAGTCGCCCAATATAATGGTGTTTGGAGAGACCTTCATATTTTCCAGTGTTCTCAGGAAGGCCGAGTGGGGTTCCTGGGTTTGGGAGGGTGGTCTGTAGCAGGCTATAAACTGGAAGGCAGTTTTACCCACTGTTAGTTGCACATGGATAGTCTTTCATGCTTCGTGCTGTGCCACCAACCTGGAGGTGTGGGTATCTTTGATGAATATTGATACTCCCCCTCCTTTTGTGGTTCGGTCCTAGTTTTGGGGCCGAAAAGCATGGTATGAGGTATAACCTGGTAGTGCTGGGGTACTCTCAGGAGCCTTGAACCAGGTTTCTGTTACTGCACAGATATCGATGTCCTCCATGCTAAGGAGAGTTTTGAGTGCGTGCATCTTGAGGTTTAAACTTCTGGCGTTGAGTAGCATTACTCTTAGTTTCACATCCCTTGTGATACCTATGGTGGTGGGTTTGTCTTTTGAGCCTTGCCTAAAAAAGTCACTATGGGGGTAGCAAGAGTCTTTGCCAATATCCGACAGCCCAGGGGTGACAGGTGCATGCCGTCCGTAGCGAAGCATCGTGGCTTGTCGAGCATGTCATCCCAGGCTGACAGGCATTGGATCCCCTTTGAATGACACCAATACTTAAGCCAGTTGTTGAAATTGATCATCTTGTCTTCATATTGTGGCATCATTCTTGGTGAGGGTAAGATGCTACTCAAGGTCAGGGTCATACCGGCCTGGGCTACATGCTCAGAGAGCTCCTCTATGTCTCTTTTCATGTAGTCCAGAGAGGTACATCTCAGGTCATTCACACCAGCATGGACAATGACTGAGTCATATTTGTACTTGCCTTGGAGTGACCTGAGTGCTTGTGTTATGTGGCGGATCCTAGCGCCCGACAGGCAGCTCACCGTGACCTTCTCCTTGTTCAGCCTGGTGAGTGGGACATCAGTGTGCCTGACGATAGAGTCATCTATTACAAGTGTATCAGGTGTGTTGTTTAGCCTTAAGGGCTGTGATTGTTCGGCACACTGGCTTTGTGAGCTATGTGCTGCATGTGTTTTGTTTTGGGGTAGCGGTTGCTTGGGTGTCTGCTTTGGAGGTCTTTGCTGCTTAGGCAGATTTTTATTTAGAGCCTCTGAGTATGTTTTTGTGTGTTTATGTGTTTGGTTTGCTGTCGTGGTAGGTCTATGTGAGACTGGAATTGTAGTGAGTGTGGTTTCCTTCTCCTCCTGACTGGTTACGCCAGTACTGAGTTGAGAGAGCTTAGCCTCCAGTTTGTCTATATGGTTGCATCTCTCACATGTGTTGTAATTTGTTGGGAGGAGGAGAAGGTTGTCTGTGTACATGAGGCAGTTTCCATTGCCTCAAGATTCCCAGATTCACCAGCTGGACTGGAGAGGAGATTGACAACTGACCTTTGGACATGCTAGAATAGTATTGGGAATTCCTTTATAATTGAAAAAAAGGGCCAATGGGGAACAAGGTACTCAAGGGGAGTTTGTGAGGGTGTAGTGCTTTTAATTTTTTAGTGCTGACTTATATAATTGCTTTAGTGAGCAAGTGCCAGGTAACTTAAATGCAATGTGTTACAGGTAACTTTAATGCAAAAATGACAAACAGTAACTTTCTTTCAAGTGAAACAAGGAAATAAGTACAGTAGGCAATGCAGATATCACTAGGGATCCACAGAAGCGCTGAAAAGCTGAGTTTTTGGTGGAATTAGCATTTCAGGGAAATAACAAGCAAACAAACAACAAGCATGCAGGCAAAGCTAGATTCAGCAGGCCTGGATCTGGTCTATGCTACAGCAAACAAGGTGCACCAATTTCAGTAAGAAACAGTTCAAATATGCAGGCACTATAAGCCTTTAACCAGAAATTCCCAGCTCAGAAGGGCAGAGTCCAGCCTCTCCTCCCACAAGAGTGCAGACCACTAACCTTCTTAATGTAAAATAACTGGCCTGAAGCCTAAGTGCTTAAACCAGAACTAATACACTTTTAGAATAACAGACACTGAGCCCTCAATCAGCAGTTCCCAACTTAGAAGGATGTAAGCTACCTGTCCTGCCACCACAGTGCAGGCCACAAACCTTCCTAATGTAAAACAACTGGTCTGAAGCCCAAGTGCTTAATCCAAAAGACTTAGAATGATAGCTACACTTTAATCAAGTTACTACCAAGCAGTAATAAATGCAACTGAATACTTTAAAGAATGCCTGGATTAGTGTTCAAGTTATACAAACAAAGCTAGATTCAGCAGGCCTGGATCTAGTCTATGCTACAGCAAACAAGGTGTACCAATTTCAGTAAGAAGCAGTTCAAATATGCAGGCACTATAAGGGAGCTTTATGCAGTTCAAATATGCAGGCACTATATGGGAGCTTTATGCAGTGCATGGGTTTGTGTATACGTGTGTGTGTGTCTATGTGTGCATGCTTTAGACCAATCAGTATTTATGACACTGCAAATTAATCTAATGGACAGGTCAGGGCATGCATTGTTGATGGGTGGGCACACCTTGCATGCTCCTGCTGTCAAGAACTGCTTGTACCAAGAGCTGCATGCATAGTACTATGGTCCTGGCTAAATGCAGGAGTGCTGCATGACTATGACCATCATCCTTTACTAGATGTGCTACTGTTGTGCTGGTCTGACCTAAAATGACACCCACCTCTGCCCATAGACACCCCTGCACCTGATGTTACTGTGAAAGTGCTGGCACTGCGTGACCATGACTTTGGTCATCCATACCCACAATGGCTACTATCCATGGAGGCAGTTGTGGATGAGCTGCATGAACAATGCCTGCCACATGGCATGTGAGCCGGGGAGGACATGGCTTGTGATATTATGTGGTTTAGTCTATCAAAACTGTCACACATACAGGACATGTGGTCCCTCAGGTCATCCCACACACCTTGTATTAGACATATTAGCTCTGAAAATGCTGTGGTGGTACTAGCTCGTGCTTCCAAGATGACACTGCATACGCTGACACAACTAGTTCAGGGGAAGGATAGAACCCATGCCCTGGCAGGCACCGGTACACACACCCATGTAATCATCCCGGGGATTTATGGGGTTTGTGGCAGCAATTGATGACTGACCAATAGGGGTGTCACACTTTCCTGTCTATAAGTGTCTGCAATAACTTTTCCTCCTTTCTCTGGTATATGTCTCTTGGGTGTCCTCAGGCACAGACACTGTGCTGATAGCCTGAGTAGGGTACCCAACAGCACTGTTTTTGTGTCCACCTTGACCATGCCAGTTGATCATTGCCATCATCACTAGAGTCGATCAGTCTTCTGGCATGAGGCAGTGGGCATTCCACAGTGGTGGTGCCAGACAGAGATTTAGCTATAACTACAGCAAAGCACAAAGCGCAGTATAAGTATAACTATCATCTCTGATGTAGTCTCAGTACAATCTGTACCAGCCCTACTGGATAAGCTTACCTAGTTCAGTTGCCCATGGAGGTTATAGCCTTCACATTCCTATTGCACCTAAAGCTCACAACATTAATGAGATATGCAGTGATTAAGGAAGCAATGGAAAGTACTCATAGCATGATACAGGTATAGGGATACCCACCTTGAGCATCTACGATGGACACTTGGTTTGACTTCAGTTTATAAGGACCATGTTGAGATTCATTTTATCTATTGAGTTAGTTTGGTTCTTATCTAATTTAGTGGAATATCATGTGAAATATATGTGTATATATAGCTGATTGTTATTGATTTTTTACTGTAAATGCAGTGTAATCTATGTTTTTTTTTTGCTTTTTATATACAGAAAGTGCATTATATTATACATTTCTTTATTCATTCTGTGCATATTTATCTTTAATTATTTAAGGCTTCATTCAATTTTTCTGGAAACCATTTAGGCTCAAATAGTTAAACAAAGATCTGGCACATGTTGCAGTCTCAGCCTCTCAACAGGTAATATACTCATCTTTGTTATTGGGAGATCAGAAGGCTGTGGGTTCTATACTCACACCACACAGTTGGCTTAATTTCCAATACTGACACTGCAATGCTGCATAAGAGGTGTGCTGTCTTTTGGATGAGATGTTAAACAGAGGTCCTCTCTGCTTGAGTTGGTCATAGTTCAGGTGGATGTATAAGATGTCATGGCACTTATTAAAAGGAGTAGGTGAAGTTTTCCATTTAAGAATGAATAACACCTCAGGTCTCCCCTAAAAAGGCAATTAATCTACTAGGGCTAACATAGTCAATGGAGTATAAATAAAATACTGATTGATTTTACATGGCAGTGGGTCTAATGAAAGTTGCCTGCCATTCTTAGCGAGTTGAGAAAAGAAATAATAATACCAGAAGCTGATGTTTTAACAGATCATGGGAGAATAACATGCCTAAGTCTAGCAAAGGATGTATATGATTCATTTTCTCTTCCAAAGACAGGGAAGAAGAAACAGTTAGAAAACTATCAGTCTGACAATTTGATGTCAGTTTCATGGAAAACCATGGAGTCACTTCTGATGGAAAGAATTAGCATTAGGACTATTTAGAAGCATGTGGGCCACTGGGTCTAAAACAGTACAGACACATTAGGAATGTCATGCCAAACTAAAATAGTGTTCTTACTGATAACCTGGAGCAGCAAGCCAGATGTGAAATACATAAGACTTCAGTGAGATGCAAGATAAGGTACAGAACAAATCAGCCAGATACATCAATGGTGGTTGCATGGTAGAAATGGAAAAACACACGCTAGACACAAGGACAGAGACATTAATAGTAAACGAAGTTGACCAGTCACCAGTGAGGTACCACTGAGGTTAGTAATGGTCTCCGTGTTTTTTAGTACCAATACAGGTGGTACTGCAAAAAGGCTGGAAGGATAAACACACATTTTTCTTGATAACATAAAGATATGCAACAGAATTGACATGAATGAGGTTGTAGGAAGTATGAACATGGACTTAGTAACATAGCAGGATTTGTTTAAAATGTTCCAGTTTAACTACAAAGCAAAAAAAAAAATCCTAAACAATGTACATGGGAAGCAATAACCCAGAAAAAGGAGCATACATTTGGAAGGTGTGCAATATCAATGGTGTATGTGAAAAGAGCTCTGACATAGCTGCATATCAGATAATCAAAGTAAGCAATCAATGCAACAAAACAGCAAGAAATACCAGTGGATCCTGGGATCCATTGGAAACAATATCAAGACCATTATATGAGAAGTTATTATCTTTGTGCATAGTTGGTAGCACCTCATGTGACACATACTATTAAACTGTACAGTACAGTACTCCACATTGCATATACATCCTGCTGCCGGAAAATTGTTCAAGTGTACTTCTATTTTCTCTCCTGATTCATCATCCAAGTTATGCCAGAGTAGGAATAACTTGTTAGAGATTATGAATATAAGGCTGAAATTAATTCTGTTGTAAATATGCTGAAAGATAAAGCATAGAATAAAAGGTTTGCTTGAATATACGTATAGAGTTTAGCAATGTAAAATGGGCATTCATACTATATGTATAACAGACAGGGTTCTTTTCATAGCATCAGAAAAAGCATAACAAAGCAATATTGGAAAGCAAGTATTACATGACTTTCTCATGTTTGCAGAACAAATATCTAAACTCAGCAATACTTGATGTTTTATCAATAGGAAAAGAACAGATGTTTCCTTTCATACTTCTGTTATTCTGATTGTGTGCATTTGTGCATTTTCACATCAGCAGAATTGCTGACATGACAATAGAAAAGTCTAAAAACAGACATTATGTGACTTCCCACAGAAGGCCAAAAAATTACCAAGAGGAAATAACAAAATCTATGTGTGTGACTAGCACTCTATATAACACTTGTAGTAGTTCAGTTATGTGAGAGAGAGGGACAGAGAGAGGTATTTTGTAGAAGTCATCATTCATATCTGTAATGAAGGAAAACTTTGTAAATATATGCTACAATCTGACAGAAAGAGCATGTGTCATTTGTTATAAAAATAAGTTATCTGTAACTGTGCTTATAGCTGCAAAATATATTTCTTTATCAGTGTGCAATTTGAAAGGCTTGGTGCTTTAAACAGACTACAGATGGAGTCATGCAAAACACTGTGACTTTGATTTCAGCAGTAAACAGCCAGCAAGACTTTGTGTCTTAAGAAGACTTTGGATCCAGCACAGCATAGAAGCAGCACACAAATTAAAATAAATTTTTCAATGGTGACTCTGATGAACGTTCCTAGCCTGTATCCAAAAACAGGGGGAGTGAGTGGGTAATGCCTTGTATAACGTCACTCCTGTAAAAGCACAGGAACTAACGTTTAGGTGAAGTACTTCAGATTTCTACAGTTTTCAGCAATACAGTTCATCAGACATCTGAATCTGGAGAGACTGCAGTGCAGGAAGGTAAGCAGTGCCATAAATACTCCAAAGAAGGTATAATACAAAGTTGTAAGACTAAAACTGCCAGTTTTGCTGTACCAACTTCATAAGTGACTACAGAGACTTTTCAACCATCTACAATAAAGCAGCTTGGCCATCTGCCTCTCTGTTGACTGGTAAGAAAAATTTTCTGTGTTGCATACAGTATGAATGCCATAAAGGTAATAATAATAATATCAGAATGAAATGTATATACAGCATATTAGCAAATGTAAAACCTTATTAGGACAAGTTAATAGTAAGGCATTATGCAAATAGATTACAATATTTGACTGGTATCTGAAACAAAATCCTGTGTGGTATACAAAAATGTTTATTGTGTGTACAATGTCATAAAAATACAGTGCATGCCACTATTCAAAGGTTTGACTGTACAGACAAAAATTTTAACGGTAAACAACCAGAAAAAGTTAATATGCTTACATTATATTCAAATGTTGAACAGCTATGTCCTGTCAGCACATGTAAAAGGCTTATATTAGAGTTACAACAGGAGTCAAATCAGTTACTGACAGGACCTCCAGTACATTTTGTTACAAAATAATGTAATAAATGTCTAAAAGACAGACACAGTGAGTTCAGGAAGCTTAGACAAGTTATACATACATTTTTTTCAAAAGTGCTTAAGAGTTTCAGATTCAGCAGAACAGGTTACTGAAAAATATCAGAAAGACCATGTAACATTATAGGAAACTCATGAACAGCAGTTGCAGGATAAAGAAAATACATTAGCTAAACTGACAGAGACTGACTTCTTCCATATAACAGCTGAGCTTAAAAAGAACAGGAAACTACAGCTAATTTGTACAAAATAAATATATTTTATAATATGTTTATGTGTTGAAAATGGTTAAATATACATGGTAGGATGGTAGGATCGGATGTCTGGACAAATCATTCTCAAATGTTTAAAGCAATACATTTATCAGTACTACAGTAAAGTAAAACAAATGACTGCAATTCTCATAGCATAGTCAAAAGGTACACAAAACAGTTCTAATGTGTAAAAATCAAATAAAATAGTTAATGAGAGTAAAGATTTAAAGTCACAAGACTGGCATGCAGTTAAATAAAAATACTGAAATCCATGTAAGCTAATTGTAAAATAATGTCTATTTATGTAGTATAAATGCATAGTTATGCAAATCACACATACTTATTATATTTCTACATGTTTTACAACTGCATTCTAATTTCAAACTGTAAGTGTATTAACAGATAATTTAAAGAGCAATGCTAAAAAAGTTAACTATAGTTTATAGAGTATAAAATGTGAAATCAGACCTTCCCAGACTGGATAAATAGTTACAGGAAATGTTGTAAAAACAAGATCAAAAACAAGACTGATTGCCAGACAAGTGGCTTATATTTTTCTACACTATTATTGTTATTAAAATATAATTGTTAAAAGTTTACATGTAGCACTGTTCGGTATTGCTAATAAAATGTCAAATTGTGCAAATATGTTAGTAATAATCAGTTTGCAAGTAAATGTTAAAAGTAAAAAACTCAGTTACATCAAGTACAGCCAGCAAATGGGCCATAATATACATACAGTTCAAATCAATTATGCAAAAAGGTATAAATACCTACTAGTGGTAATAAACAGCAAAAGCTTTATAAAAAATTATCAATTCAGACAAAGGTCCATAGTTTGTTAACCTAATAAAGCAAACAAACAATACTGCAATGCTGCAGGGGGAGGGTCACTTTCTCAGTTTTACACTGAATAAACAGTACTACACAAGGGTCTGAAACAGAGCTACAGGAAGAAATAATATTTCATTCCTTCTTGACAATACTCTTTTGGGGGGAAAAAAAAAACAGGTATTAGTGCATAAGAAACACTGGTAAACAGATTAAATCTGAAAGTCCAAGATATGTTATGCTAGTTATTATTGTATTGTTTAGTATTAAATTGTATTTACAACCTGTTAAACTGTAAAGCTATACACAAGATGATTTAAAATTGCTTTATTACAGCTATACAAGAGAGAGTAAAGATATGTAAAAAAAATTGAACAAGAATGGTCACTATTTTTAATATGTTTTTGGCAAGACAATGTTGGCATGCAAAAAGCATAGTTGCCTCTGGTGGCAATTCCACTGGATACTTCTAAAGAGACATAATAATTTTCCAAGATTTTGCTTGATGTTAATGTTAGTAACTTTGTAAGATTAAACTAAATGTACTTTACAGTATTTGTATGTACAAATACAGAAGAATTCAATACAAATGAAATTCATGTCTAGCAATGGATATGTGTGAAAAAACATGTTTAAAAAAATGGTTCCAAGGTACCTACTAGATTGAAATGCATGAATAGCAAACAGTCTGTGTAAATACATACTGTACAGGATACATTGTAATAAGTTCAAAAGTAATTTATCAAGTTGTAATATTATCACTGGTTTCAAGTTGCAGTTTATCATTAGTTTTTGGAGCATCATTTTTTCTGTACTAGTATTGGTTACCCCAGCTAGAGAAAAAATTATATTAAAATATTGTATTCATACAGCTAATGGACTAATATGTAAACAGCATTTTTCAGAGTATATTTCACTGTCAATTAAAATTTATGGGCAGTTCAGAAATATAACCACAATATCATGGTTAAAATGACATTAAAACTGTATATTTTCAGCAGTATATAAATGCTTGCAGTGGCACAGTTCTTGTCTCTTATAGTTAATTCAACAGTTACAAAGAGTAAATGGAACAGTTCTAAGTCATAAATTAAATTCTGTAATTGCAAAATAATAAATTAATCAAGTTAAAAAATAAAATGTCAAATTGTGCAAATATGTTAGTAATAACTGATTAAATATTTTCAGAGAATGATCTGCAAAAGAAAAAGTTGTTAAATACATTCAGTTTTGGTAGTAATACTTGATATAATTGTATTAATTGTGTAAAATTTAATTTTGACTTGTATCAAAAGAAGACTAAAGGTTTTGTTTCTTAAAGTGCTTTCTATATAATGTGATCGAAACTACATATCAGTATAAAGTGTTTTGAGTATGTTTAAAAAAGAGAGAATTGCTAGAGATTATGAATATAAGGCTGAAATTAATTCTGTTGTAAATATGCTGAAAGATAAAACATAGAATAAAAAGTTGAATAATGTATAGAGTTTAGCAATGTAAAATGGGCATTCATGCTATATGTATAACAGACATGCTTCTCTTCACAGCATCAGAAAAAGCCTACCAAAGCAATATTGGAAAGCAAGTATTACATGAATTTTCTCATGTTTGAGGAACAAATCTCTAAACTCAGCAATACTTGATGTTTTTTCAATAGGTACAGAACAAATGTTTCCTTTCATACTTTTGTTATTTTGATTGTGTGCATTTTAACATCAGCAGAACTACTGACAGGACAATAGAAAAGTCTAAAAACAGACATTATGTGACTTCCCACAGAAGGCCAAAAAAAGATACCAAGAGGAAATAAAATCTATGAGCGTGACTAGCACTCTATATAACAATTGTAGTAGTTCAGTTATGTGAGAGACAGGGACAGAGAGAGGTATTATGTAGAAGTCATCATTCATATCTGTAATGAAGGAAAACTTTGTAAATATATGCTACAATCTGATAGAAAGAGTACATGTCGTTTGTTATAAAAATAAGTTATCTGTCACTGTGCTTATAGCTGCAAAATATATTTTTTTATCAGTGTGCAATTTGAAAGGCTTGGTGCTTTAAACAGACTACAGATGGAGTCATGCATGTGACTTTGATTTTAGCAGTAAACAGCCAGCAAGACTTTGTGTCTTAAGAAGACTTTGGATCCAGCACAGCATGGAAGTAGCACACAAATTAAAATACATTTTTCATAACTTAGTACAGTGGTCCACCTGTGAAAAGGCAAAGGAAAAATATCCATATAGTTAGATGGTGTCTGTCCTAAACTGCAGTTTTCCACTGGCAAAAAAGGTTAGGATGACATCATCAGTGGTTGATATGGTTATGCTTATACTGTTCAGCAGATTCGATGCTATGGTTATGCCTGCACTGTTCAACATAATGGCGGTTGCTGATGGTATCACTCAGCATCCTGGCAAGCTCATGCCAAACATCAGCCTAGTACAAAGTGCTACTCAAGTGGTCCATTCCTAAAATGCTTGTGGAGAAAGAACAAGAATTACTTGCTCTCACTTGGGCATTATGCAAGGGCTCTGCTGTTTCTAGCATCTGAAACAGCATGGTGCTTTAGACAGGTCACGTCAAGTAGCAAAACTGTAGCCTTGTGCAGATAGATGTATGTTTGTGGATCATGTGACATAGGTTGTACACAGCAATGAAGCAAAAAAGGCTCCACAGCACAACCCCAATGTGCTGCATGTTTCACAGATGCCATGCATTAGCATATTATGCACAGCCTGGGGATGGATGGGTGCAAGCAGCATAGAACAAGTTAGTGATAACAAAATGGCATATTAAGATAGCAGTTCAGAAACAGCTGAAATAAATTCCTTTATTAGTATAACCTCTATGTTGTGTACACCTGAGGAAGCAATATGTGAAAGCGCTTGTGTGACAATAAGGAAGACTTCTTATACTTTTATTTTTCGATTCAAGACTGCTTTTTTACCTTGATTGAAGACTGAAGACTGCTTTTTTACTTTGATTTGGACACTGGAGCCTTACCTCAGCATTTTTTCTGGATTAATGAGTATCTGTTTGTTTCAGCTACAACAGTAAAACAGTGGATTATTTTGGTCCTCAACTTTGGATTAAGAGGGGAACTAGTCTGGAGTCTGCCCAGGGTGGCAGATGACCTAGCTATGACTCTGCTGTGGTGATTAATGTCTTCTTACTAATCGTAGATACTCTTTTCTTTTGGACACAACCATTTGCAAATTACTTTTTCTGTTTTGCCTTCTGTTAGCGCACCTCCTCTCCTTTAATCTGCCACTCCTCACTATGAAAGCCTAATCACAACACAGTCATACTCTATAAATTGCACTAAATAACCTTTCCACTAACTAGCTCCTGCTTTATGGGACAATATTTCCCACCACATCTGTAGCTCTTCCACCAACCCATCTTGCAGGCAGACATTGACAGGATGCTCCTTTGATGAAACGTAGTGCCATTACCATAATACACCATTAGGGTCTACTAGTCTGTTTATTGTTTCACCATACCTATACCAGTGTTTCTATTTTTTCACTATACCTAAACCAGTTCACTGATGCATTCTGTCAGCTCTGAATTTATTTGTAAATAATGAACATGTTTATATAAGTTCTGCAATTTACAAATGTATTCATGTCTTTATTTTTTTTTTTTTTTAGTAATGCCTCATTTTTCCCTTATACTCCTGTACTTTTGACTGTAACCTTTATTTGCAATATTTATATATATATATATATATATATATATATATATATATATATATATATATACTTTTGTATTTGCTTGTTTGTGGCATAGCTAAAATGGTCTCTTGATCAGTATACCTTTGGTTGTCAACTGTATCAAGCAATCAGTCGGTCAATCAATCAAGTAATCAATCGGTCAATAAATAAATGAATAGATAAACAAACAAGCACACAAACAAATAAACTGACATATAATGAAAAAAAGTTTTCACACACTGCACACATAAAACACTGCAAAACATACAACCGTGAAACAGTAAAACACTGTAGCATACCTAAGGCAACCCCCTAACTCTAAATTTGTATTTAAATTTATGGAAAAAAGTAAAACAAAATATACCATCTGTTTTTCCATTTATAATGTTTCCATATCTCAGTTCTTTCTAAACTACTTGTAGGACATTGATGACTTACAGAACATATTTCCAGTCTACTCTTTACTAATTGCCTAATACATGTTTTCTATTTGTGTATAAATGTTGTAATTTTAACCATTTTTATGTGGTTATCCTGCTCTGTGAACAAACAGAAATGGCACTGGGACTGAAAATCCTTGTATAGAATCTGTTGATCACAACTGCACTTTCCCGTCCTAGCTGAAATCAATCTAATTTCAAACACCAAAGTTTTTATGAAGAATCAAGGAAGGTTCTCTAATAGGGGACTTATCTGAAGCAATAAAGGGCAAATATACCAACTTACACTTAAGACTGACAGGTGAGAGACCTGCATTTGGACTGTGGTGAGATAGTCTGAGGTTTAAAGCTCATACATCTACTAATGTACCCTTATATCCATAGGTTTAGGTCATACATTGGATATATGGCTCTTTGGAAGATTTTGGCTTTGGTACCCCATCTGGATGTCCAGATTATTTGGTGAGATATCCCAACAGTCTGGAATACTGCAACAGTGATCAGTAAGTCAAAGTAAACTTTATTGTCATTCATAAATAACACAAGTGCAAAAACTAAATGAAATTACGTGTCTCCAGACTCAATGTGCAGACAACATATAGACTATTTTTACAGACATTTACACATATATCACCTAGCTATTATATCACGGACATGCAGGTAGACAGACTAACACTGCACATCATTTTCTTACAGCTTACGTAAGACATCTACTGTTATGGTAAGTTTTTATGCAACTATACTTTCTTCATTCTTGTTTGCCTTATAACAGTCCTTCTTTGAATAGTTTGTCCTATGGGAAAAGAGAAACATTAAAAATAGCAAATATCCTGGGATTTTAGGGTCAAAGCTTTTTCTGTTTCCTATAATATTTGCATAAAACAATTATTTTGAACATGTAACATCTAAATGTTATACAAAACAACAAAAGCAACTCGGGGGAGGATTCAATAAACCCTACATGGTTATTTTCTACCATGTGTACATCATGCAATAAGTTTAAGATTCAGTAAGAGACGTGTAGAGGCACTCACCACTGTGTAAACAGGGTAAACACTGTGGCATGGTAACTACAGCATAAGCAGCTGAACTGCATGTTAATCAACCAATGCAACCTGGTGGAGCTATTAACAAACTATAAAGTAACCATGTAGACTCCATGCTGAGTTTTTCCTGTGAATTCCAAAATCTTTTGGAACACAGACACAGAAAGGAGTCTACAAGGAAAGAATGTTAGGGGCTGCTGCTGGTTTAATTAATTTGTATTTGCTCCAGGCTGAAGCCAATGCTGCTGCTGCCAATAGACCTAGGCCAAGAAGGAGAAGAGATGTCAGGCCTCGTTCACAACCTACATGATGTGGAAATTGTAGAGCACTACAGGGTGGATAGGGACACACTACAGGAACTCCGTGTTCTTTGCCATCCTCAACTCAGAGCCAGGGCCAACCAAGTAGAACCCATCACAGTTGAGACAAAGGTATGTGTAGCACTTAGAATCTTAGCTACAGGTACCTTTCAGAGACCAACAAGGAACATGCTGGGGATGTCACAGGTATCATCATCCAGGATCCTCCATCAGTTCTTGAATGCTATGCTCCAACATGCCAGTGACCACATATATTTTCCTAGTAGCCCTGAGGATAGGGCCAGAAATATGTAGGCATTCTATCCTGTAGCACACTACCCTGAAGTACTGGACACCATAGATTACACACATATAGAAATTAAAGCATCACCCCAGGGAACAGGGTGGGCTCTACATAAACAGAAAGGGTTACCACTCTGTCAACTGCCAAGTCATATGTAATGCCAAAGGAATCATCTTGAACACATGCACTGGCAACCCTGGGAGTTACCAAAACTCACATATTTGGCACCACTCCCAACTTTACCAGATGTTTACTGGGGGGGATGTCCCACAAGGTCATTTACTGGGGGGATGCAGGCTAAGCACTGGAAACATGGCTGATGACACCCATCAGAAATGCACACACACCCATGGAAGAAAACCATAATGAGGCATATGCTCAAACAAGAAATATCATAGAGCATGTGTTTGGGCTACTGAAGTCACAGTTTAAATGCCTAGATACATCTGGGGGAGCCCTGCAGCACAATCCATGGACATGTACAGAAATATTCACAGTATGTACCATGCTACACAACATCTTGAGAAAACAGCTTCAGCAGGATTAGCAAGGGGAAGAGGCACACATCCCACTACCAATGCCAAGGTCACCACAGCCACAGGCAGATGAGGAGTCAGATGGGGAACCACCAGCTGCTGTGGGTGTAGGCAGACATAAGTGTGTTCAGTATGCCCTTGAACTGGCTAAGAGACAACACATATCACACTCACTTACCACATAGGAGCCTAAAACCTTCCTCCTATGCACATACATAAAGTAACATTGATGCCAGGTTACTCACACAACTTATATCCCCATGTATTGGGTGTGTACTGCCTGCATCAGACAGAGTCAGCCCTGAACTAAAACTGTGTCAACTGCTGCCTTTACTAGGTAAATCTTGAACCTGGAGTGTATTTTGTTATAATTTGAATGAGTGGCATATCCTTGTATTTCACTAATTGGTGCTGTAAGCAAGTAAAAGGTGGGAGATTGTTGCATAAATTATTTTAGCATGTGACAGCAGAAATTTATGTGACTTATATGTGCCCATTATTAAGTAGTAAGCCTCAATCATCAAAGATTCACAGTCATACCTTGCAAAAGTACTGATGATCACTGCATGCCCTCAATTTAGCATTATACATTTGTACTGGAAAATCATTAAAGAGAGAAGTTAGAAAGTAATGATACACATTGCAGGTTTTGACTTCACAACCTTCACAGGATCATTCACTATAAAGTTGGGAAATGTTGATGCTGTCAACTGTCTAACTTTCCAAGGCCAATATAAGTCAAAGGTAAAATGACCAGTTCAACACCACAAATGCAAATATACTAAACTCTAAGTCAGCTATGCACCCTGAGCATCCAGGATAAAAAAACAGGGATAGGGCACAGTTATCACTTGCACAAGGTGCTATGTGTGGGCAGGAGGCCTAGACTAAAACAAAAGGTCAGTGAGTGTGTATGAGTAAGAAAGTGGAGCAGGCAGACATTTGGATAAACAAACAAATGGCCAGTGAGACAAAATGAGTTTAAGCTAGATGACTGAACCATGTCCTGTTGTGTATGTGTCTGTAGGTGTCCCCCAGGTGAAACTGGTGTGTGAGTGTCTGCATGAACACAGCCAAGCTCTGTGCTGGCTCTATGTCCTGTTATGTCAGATAGATGTGAGCTGTGCATAGTAGAGGTGGCAGTGCATTGTTGTCATAACCAACCATGAGAACTGGCTCTACTAGGAGTTGCACTGACATGTCCATGCCCATGGTCAGATGCACACTGCTGCTACCTGAACATGATTGATGTCTGCTGGATGTGCTCCCTTCATGGGAACACCCAGGACCACAACCCCATGGCCTGCCACATCTGGGTGTAGACAGTACACTCACTGATATTGAAGTGGAAGCACTGTCACTACTGGAGCATGATTGGGCAGAGCAACGTTGGATAACAGCATATGATGTGGCTGATGTAGCCCATGAAGATGCCATTCCCCTTCCAGTAGACATTCTCAATGACAGACACTCCTCGTTCCATTACAGACACTCCTCATTCTAATGTGTCATTCATCTGATCCATTGAATTGGCGACACAGTGGAGGTTGTCATGCATGTCAGCCTGTGCAATATCTACAACCTGAGCATTTATTTGGAACACATATGGGGATGTGTCTGTGCCTCCATGATGGCCCTAAACATACACTGAGTGGCATGGGAAGAGACACTTGGACCAGGTGGAGGAGGGACAGCAGGCATCCTTTGAACACCTCTATCAACCATCCTGCATGTCAACTTGCCTGCACTTTGTCTACCAGACTCAACAGACACTGAAGCCACAGTAACCACATTCCCCTGATCAATGTCTTCACCCTACACCTGTCCAATATCTTTAGGGTCATTGGAATGTATAGGCTTAGGCCTATTGGCGGTATATGATGGAATTGTAGGGAATGGCTGCATGTCAACCTGAGTGTCAGATTCACCCTTTACATCCCCTGACTGTGCCTCAGTTTGGCCACCATACTCATCAGACTCTATTGATACATTGACATCAGGTGGCCGAGGGCCCACACTTCTACTGTCATGATCACCTGTGACAAAAAGTAACAAACACAGGAGAAAATTAATACCTATACTACCCTACTCCAATATATGTTAAAAAAAATGTTTTGCCAGTGTTACAGACAGTACAGCAATACACACAACAGACCTGACATCAACAGCAAACTGTAAAGTATTTCCTTAAATTTCTCAGCAGTACTGATGTAAAAATGTTTGGCTTCTGTCTGCAGGTGAGATTTTCCTCTGCACTCCAGATGGTCCAGGAAGAAGTTAAACAAAAGCTAAGGGCAACATCATCACAATTAACAGTAACATAAGGGAGTAATATCTTTACCCCTTTATATGACTGTGATGACCCCCTACTTAAACACGGGGGCAGTAACTAAGGAGCTTCAATCCTCACCACTGTCTCTAAGTGATCGTCACTGAAAGCAGGGATAGAACACACAATTTTCCCTAAGGGTACACTGGGAACAGGCTCCAAACCTGGGAATGAACTATTTGCTTCAATCCAGATCACAAATGAGTCTTTACACTACCCACTGCAGAGCACTGTGTCCCAGTTCTAGGTATTTGACACACTCACTCTTAAATATTTGATAATCACACATACAAACACTCTTGGGAAAGACTGGCACAGATTAACCTGCTATGTCCTCTTTCCCAAATAACACCGTAATGCTGCCACCAGTCAAAATACCATGATACCCTTCAAAATGGGTGTTAATAAATTGGGTAAAATAAGTATTGATATAAAGGTAGCATGTAATCCAAGCAGTCAGGCTTTTTAAAGTGGCCCTGGTGTTATCACAATAAGCATAAACACTCTCAGGTTACAAAAAGTACTTTCTTAATAACCAGCCACAATAAAAAGTAGTAAAATATTTAATAAATAAATATGATTTAAAACATGTATAAACTGAATAACTGATTTCAATAAATCACAGAGTTTCACACATAGGGATTATGAAAATAACACTGAAGGATAGGTTTCACACTGATTAAAAAAAAACTTTAACTATCTAACTGTAGCTTCCTAACTGTCTAAAGAGTAACTGTCCCTGTATAATCTCATTAAGTCAGCAAGACAAGATGATACTCTTACTTTTTCAGGCAAAATAAGAATATATGTCCACTCTTCAGGCTGTTGTCCAGTCCTCAGTGACTGGAAAAGCAAGTCCTATTATTTCTAATGGACAGCTCTGAAAACCTCTGAGTGATAAATACTGATCTGGAAACCATCCAGATGCAACTCAACTGAACTGAACAACTGAACTTTAACTGACTCAGCATCTGCTTTTTATAGCAGAATCTTTTAAAAGTCACAGAAAGCTGTTATGAGAATTCTACTGTCTCATTTCAGACTTTGGAGATTCCATTCCTTTCAGCTCTGGCACATGATGACATCACTCTAAGGCAGCTGAATGGCATAACCTTCATTCAGAAGTCTTTTTAAAAGACATGTACATTTGGTCAGCCAGAAGAGCACTGATTAAAGCATGTTACACAAATCAAAGAAACAATAAAAAAACACAAACTTATTTACAAAATTATAGTTAGTCATGCTGGCATTTATTACCAGAGTAAGTTATAATTATTTACAAGTATTTACAAAACTGCAGCCAGACATGCTAGCACATATAACAATATCTGACATCCTCACAATGTTGATTAACTATAATTTCAACAAGAACATGGCTGACAACTTAAATCTGAGCTAATAACTGTAGCAATCTTCAATCCCCCCAGAAAAAAAAAATCACGTGACACAGAAGTAACATATTTATTTCAATTGTTTTACTATACAACATTATTCAACTGTTGAGATACCAAAGCCTACCTGGAAGCTCCTCCTTGGTTGTGTTGGCTGTCCCTGAAGCTGTTGCATCGACATGCTGTCCTGCACTTTCCTAGGAGCTGTCTGGATCCCTGCTATTGCCCACAAACTCTTTATTTGACATAAATGGTGGCCCACTAGCAGGTTTTCCCCCAGTAATCATCTGATCACAGTCAACTGCAACTGCTCTCCTCTGTGCAGATGTGATCATGTCAGTGGTTCTGTGGTGCACCTGCTCATATGTCCTGCCATGGCCACCCAGGGCATTCACATCATCCATAATCTGGTGTCAAATATGCATTCTGTTTGCCATATCTCCCCATTCTATTTCTAGCAGAAAGGCACCGTGTTGCCTAAAGGCATCCGCTATGACTTGATTTTCAGCATTGGTAAAGGAGTGGGGGTCTCTGAGGATTGACATGCCTGGGTGTCATACTCCTAGCTGTCCTAAAAGACAACAGAAGTATAATACACATAAGTATCACATAATTACAAAATAGCTGTTCCCAAGTAAAACAAAAAAGTAGCCACTCAGTATTACCCACTGTAGAAACATAAAACATAAAACCATAGATGATGTTGCAGTTGGTTGGTGATGTGACATATGAACAATGGGTAGGATGCAGGAAAAGGAGAGTAACAATAGCAGCATATCCTTGTTTGCATCAGAAGAACAGTAACTCAGCCTTGTCCCCCCCTAAAGAACAGATAATTGACACATTTTGCTAACAAACCATCTTTGAAATGATAAATGTGCTATCAAAGGAACTGTCACTGAAAATTTTGTACATATTTATCACAGAGGTTTGCATTTTAATGAATTGACAATCATGATTACCTATGAAATGGCTTGACAAACATCCCCATGGCATCAGTACACTTCTAACTAATGCATACAGATAAAAGTGTAAAAGCCTTTGCTCAGATATTTCTTAAATACATTCCAGCATATGTAGTATATAGCTGAGAAAATGTAAGCATACTTTCTGAAGTTCAGTAATCCCCTGTGCAGATATATCCTAAAGAAATAGCATATGTTCAGTCCTCTTCACATAAACAAGTCTTCTCACCATCAGTTTGCATACTACAATGTTACCTTTTATATGGTGTACATTCTGGGCTGTTAGCATGGTGAAGATGCAAATGAGGTGTGAACTGATTAATATCGCTGAATCCGAAATACTTGGATCTGTGTAGGGGTTATAAACATAGTGCAGGCACTCCCTCACTGTTTGTTTTTAATTAATTCCAACTGTGAATCATTACTTGTTGGGAGAAGGAAAACACAGCAGCAATGCAGGCTGCCTTACATCCAGTGGGTATGTCTACAAAGTGTTAGATGTAAGGTTGTAAATGTAAGCAAGAAGCGCACAATTAACAGGTTTTGTACCTTAACATCCAACTTACTCTTCATTTGTTAGCAACTGCATATGTTATTATTTCCAGTTAATATCCTCACACATTTTAAGGCCAATGATATAGAATGATTTATAGACTGCATGTCTCAGATTACTGGTGAGATAACTAAAGAATGACCAACAAACTCAGAGAGGTAAGACAGAGCTGCAAGACAGAGCTGTATATTTGCAAGCATAATCATAACAGGTTGTATGATCAGTAAGTGCACTACGTCCAAAAATAATAAATGTACTAATTACAGTTGAATGGTTTCATATTACCATAGATACTGTTGCAGCTGGTTGTGTGCAAAATGATTTCAGTTCCTTGCTGCAAAGCTGTTGGTGTTTCAAAGAGGGATAAGGCACCCATCCTGTGTTCTGAAGGTTCATTGGAGTGAAAGTTAAAATCCAAATCTATGTAGACATATCTCATGTGAACCTTTATTTTCTAGTGTGCATGTGAGTTTTCCTCATTTAAACTACTTGTCCCTTTTTTATTCCTGTTCTGTTTTGGTTTTTGATATTTTTTTGGGGCGGTGCAGTGTTTCTGCAATGCAGCGCTTAGTGCAATCACAGGAAACAGGAAAATGAATGTCAAGTTTGGATGTGCTTATCTTGTTTGCGCGAAGCACTGCAGTGTGCAAACTAGACAACTGGACCACCCAGGAAGCAGACATTACCCAGACAGCCAAAAATAGAAACTGGATACATTCAATTAATTCTGTTGCACACTGCTCAAATGTGCATGGCAGTTAACATAGAGACCTTAGCTTATTACATCCGAGTGACACCTCCAGGTACATCTGCAGTTAACTCTTACTGCCACCTCTAGGCATCAAATATTGCTTGTTCATATTTGCATCAATAATTCCAAAACCATGCAATGTACAAGTTTTAAAGTATTTCATCTTAAAGCTTACACAATAGCAAACTCACCTGCATTAGTATTTGACCTCTGTCTACTGCAAGTAAATAGATATTAACTGTTATTTTTTATTATATTAATTTATATAGATATCATTTTCACATTTTCTAAATATCTCAACAATCAGGTAACATATACAGATGCTTAGCCTCAAATGAAAGTTCTCAGCTAGATGAATAAAATGCTGCTAACAGTATGTGTATAACTTGAGTAGTTGCCGAGATATTGTAAGTTGTTTTAAAAATATCTCTTTTCCAAAGTAGCACAAGACAGCAAAAAACTGAAGAATACACAAAAAAATGCAGAACACGGCTGGATGACCTTCTATTCACTTTTAATCCATGGTACACAATATCAGTAAGCCCTTTCATCTCCCACATTAAATAAACATCTTAAGGCACATGATGTACCACATGTTATTTTAAGCTGTTTTTATTTTTTGTCAGGAAGTCAGTGAATATCATGTGATACATCATGTACTTTAAGAGGTGCATTTAAAGTGTGTTATGTGATGATTATTTCAGTCTGAAAAGTCTCTTATTGTGATTGTTATTGTGAGATGAAAGTGCTTACTGACACTGCGTACCATGGATTAAAAGTGAAGTGAAGGTCATCCAGCCATGTTCTGCATTTTTTGTGTTTTAAAAATATTACCAATGTAATAGTTACTGTGTTTACTGTGACTTTCATACCTCTCAACCTCAAAACATCAAAAATCTGGACAAGGCCCATGAAAAATAGGTACAAATCTGTACGCTGATTAACATAAAATTTGCATACATACTTATGTAACCCCACCCATTCTAGTGGAATTGTGGGATACCAACTTTCAAATGCAAACTGAAGAACAGACAGCCAAAATATGGCATCATTGACCCCCTGCAGCCATTCCAGTGTCCCATACAATTACCTGGCTATTTCGCCCCATTTACCATAAACACTAATGTGTGCATACTACTTTACTTCTACAATGATTATTTGCATTTTATTTTTACATTTTATAGCACAATGCACAAACACTAAGACATCTGCTAAACAAAGCAATACTGTCTCACAATGAAAATAGACTTGGCATTAAAACGTCTCTGCCCTTGAAATGCACATTCATTGAAACAGCATTGAAACCCACTCTACATCCAAAGAAAATGCATCTGGCCTGTGGTGGATAAAGATTAACTTTGGGCTGTTTTCAAATCATAGGCCCCTTGCACACAAAACAAGAAACATACACATGTTCTTTGATACACCTTCCTGACTTTATAATATTCCTTGTATAATACAGCACACTTGTTAGACTTAGAGCACATTTTAAATGTACTGTTTGAACATTTTTCCAGTAGGCAATGAAACAAAATGCATGAACCAATAATGATAAAACTGTCCAGTTCAGAACATTTCCATCAAAAAAGTCTACTTCCACACACACTCACTATAAAAACAGAATGACAGTGTAAGCCATAGGCATCTTGCACAGCTTCTCACACTTAGAGTGTGCTGCCACTTTAAAAATGCTAAATCAATTGCAAAAGAATATAGGAAATGTAAACTATTATCACTAAATAAACACTTCTGATTACAGCACAGCATGAACTAAAGCCTATCACAAAAAGTTTAGTCTGACACACTATACTAATTTTAAAGTGCTTAAAACATTACCATTCATCAAAATAAAGTTACTTAAATAAAATAGTCTCATTTACAAGCCTCCCAGTACTTGGGATGTATATGATGTTACAGTCACGACTATTTCCAATTTTACACAACCAACAGTAATTTTTAGCTTGAACATTGAGTCAATGAATTTCAAATCTGATTAGAAAATGTAATGAGCTGCTGATTTACAATATGAATAAACATTTGAGAGGATACTGAAACTATTAATATATAAATGAGTTAGTGAAATGTTACTCTAGAGCAGCTTTATAAGTAACTTTAAATTATTTTCAGCTAGTAATTAGACTAGTAATCCATAAACAAATTAAACTGAATTAATGGATACAAGATTACATTTTTCATTAAACATTCTCATACACACACACACACACACACACACACACACACACACACACACACACACACACACACACACACACACCAAGCTGAAATGTTTCCCCCAAAGAGATCCCTTCAATCAGCAGTCAGTCCAAAAAAAAGTCTTAGCAAGCCAAACAGGTAAATTAAAGATACTCTTGTCTCCAAAATTACTGTTAATTAAATGAAGTCAACTACAGTGTCTGCTGAATTCCGAATCCCGCTCGGTCTCTGTGAAACATTATTGTTAAGTGGAATCCGTCCTTCCTCCTGGTTCACTTGCTCTGAAGTATCCGAGGTTAACGGAATTCCAGAAAAATAAAGAAATGCTTGGCTTGTGCCTGATATTAGATAATTACCCGACCAATACACCCAACCAAAAAGAATAACAAAAAAGAAAACCGGCGTTCACACTCTTGCCAGAGCAAGAACCTTTGTATCTGTGGTATTTCTTG
Organism: Protopterus annectens; assembly: GCF_019279795.1. Classification (NCBI taxonomy): domain Eukaryota; kingdom Metazoa; phylum Chordata; order Ceratodontiformes; family Protopteridae; genus Protopterus; species Protopterus annectens. The sequence continues at coordinate 1,856,654,673 of NC_056735.1, read as the reverse complement.
TGATAACTTAATAGGAGGCTGGTGTTAGCAAGTGCGACATTTTGTAGTACAATTTTAGCTGTGAGAACACTTTGTTGAAAGTAACTATATATTTACAGAAGGGTAGGGTAGGGTACTGATACGTCGTTCATAGGCTGGTACTAGGCTATCGGCCCTAGGACCTATACAAGCCTAGCCATAACAATTCCCTGGATATTTCTTCCCACAATATTTATGAAACAAAAATTCAAGACATCAAATTTCACAACCACTAACCCACAGTTCAACTAATTTATTATATTACCAAAGAAAAGTTTTATCTACATCACAGTCTGAAATCTGGCCCTGCAACTATACAGTGCCTACAACTTGTGAAGCACCCCATACATCTTCCTTTCCAACAAATATTTCAACTGCCACCTGGCACAGACCACTGGTTTTCTACACTACCCCCAAGCCTATGGAAATTATTACCAGCAAACCTAAAATTAATCTCCTCCTCTGAACTTTTCAACCAGCTGATAATATTTATATTCAAAGAGGCCACTTTTCACTGCTTTAGAAGTGGTAGATTCATTTAAACTATAGTAACATACCCCATTACCTTACACAGCACGATTTTCTGTTGATATTCCACAACTAAAATCCACTGCAGATCTTCTTAAATCATAATAAAGTCAATGCCCTTCTTTGCCCTGCCTCATTGCTCCTTTCCGACTAAACTCTTATTATCTTAATAGTTCCTCATTATTTTGCTCAGCTTTGTCTCTTTCCAGTTCACCTGCTGTCTACAATTGTACAAACAGCAAATTGTTTATTTGTTCTGGGTCTTCATAATACTGCAATGTTTTTAGTATTTTGAAAATTGTGTTTATACCTCTCAACCAGACAGCAAAAAGAATTCTGGGTGAAGCCATAATGTGCGTGTGTGTGTGTGTGTGTGTGTGTGTGTGTGTGTGTGTGTGTGTGTGTGTGTGTGTGTGTGGTGGGGGGGGGCAAAGGCCAAAATCAGGGATAGATTAAATTTTGTTCATACAAACTTAGAATGTCACTAGAATAACAAAATTTGCATTAACATGCATTTTCTGAAGGATATGAAATCTGAAACTCAAACATGAGACTCTGTCAGTATTTGGTGACTTTAATCCTCAATGATTTTACCGGAAAGCCATCAAATTTTAGAGAGGCAGTCCAAAAATATAAAGAAAAAAATCACACCATTCTGTGAAAACTTGACAGTTGAGATGTACGACTGTTTTTACTTGTCTCTAATGCAAATTTCAACATAGTTGTGTTCATCCATAAGAATTGTTTAAGCAATACCCATGATAAATACCAGTGAATCATATTAATTCAACAACTTTTGATACAAATAAATAAACGCATTTAGTTAAGTTGCAAGCTGCCTACTTAAAGTATTTATTAAGTATTCCACATTTTATACACTTGTTCCATATCATGCGTAGGAGTGTTTTGCATTTTGGAGATGGAAGATTGAGAACCGTTATTCTGGTTTTAGATTTCTGGTTCTCCCTGGGCCGTACCTAAAATGGTCCACATGAATCTGCATGCTATCTCAGTTAACAAAATAATAAATAATCTGTAATCTACCACCATTTGCAGAAATGAACGTGTCTGAACAACTCTTCAAAACGAGTTTTCAACTTGCAATTCTACTTTTCAAAACTTTTTATAATCCTGATGGTTTCATTCTTCTTGCGACTGCATGATCTTTTAATATCCTTCTGTATCATAGTTATTCCTCAGAAATGAATTACAAATAAATGTGTGTGTGCTAACACTGCAAAAAAAAATCGCTTCACTTGTACTTTACAAAACTATAACCTACGCTCTCTACGCTGTCAACAAGGAGATCACACACACACACGAATACCTGAAAGCAGCTCTGCAGTCCTTACCTGAAAGCTTTCTCAATGTTTACAATGGCAGTCCTACAATGCAGCAAATAAATCTCACTCAGACAAACAGTCCCAGAGTTTCCAACAGTTCTGGTCTCTCGCGCAATTTCCAGCATCAGAAAATAAATACAGTGCAGATCCACTCGCGCAGGTGCAAGTGCACCACCATTCAAGTGTTTCCTGGTTCCTGGTTCCATTCACAGATCCAATTCAACAGCCAGGAAAGCTCAATTCCGACAGGCTGATGGTGTTGACATCATCTCATACGTGATGACGTCAGGTCGAATAGCAAAAAAAAAAATTAAAATAAAAGCTGGGAAAAATCAGAAATGAATGGGTGCCACTTGGGAATCGTGGCACCCCATTATTTGGACCCCAAAACTCATTAAAAAACGATTAATTTGGGACAGTTGAGAGGTATGGTGACTTCTAAAATTTGGTTTAAGACCTAGAACCTAAAGATTAATACCACTATAAAAGTAGCTTATGCTGAAGAGTTTGCCATTTATACTTCCTTCATAAATCATATGGTTCCAGAGATATGAACATTTGTTTGAAATGTGAGGACATAATATGATTCTGTCAAAAGCCTTGGGCTCTGTTCACTGGAAGTTACAGTGCAAACTTTCTGAGCTTCATTGGAGTGAATGAGTTAAGAATGATTAGTAAATTAGGGAATATTATGTAACCAGTCCTGTGGCAGCAGGTGTAAGTGTAGGGCTGGAGTACAGATGATCCTGGGTTCTAATACAAGACATTCCATGTTGTTCCTATTCGCATTATATTCACTCTCAGTTATAACACTTTAGATATTGGAGCTGAGATTAATTATATGTATGAGGGATGACACACTGTAATTGTGTTTTTTTTATTTATTAATTTATGTATTATCAAATTTATTATCAGATGCATGACTGAGGTATACTGTGTACTATATTTCTGTAAGTATAATTCTGCTATCTGAACTTGCACGGCTTTTACATTTGCCTAAGACACATACACAGCTGTCTCTATATCCAATAACCTTGTTAGGCCACACACATACATGTGTAACAGCTCATACCATCACCTGCACTTATGCATGACTATGTCTGACCAGCACTTCTTATGTGACAAAGATGGAAAATCAATGCTGTGGAAGTAAATGTTTTGTCTCTGATGCCTAGGTTTGATTTCCACAGAATAAAAATCAATTTTTTCATTCCTTTCTGCTTGGCACTGCTGCTTTCAGTGCACCATCACATAAATGAGTAGCGCAGTTTTGCACATTTCATTTCTCATTCCTCACTGCTTGACACTGCTACTCTCCTTGCACCATTATGCAAATGCATAGTGTAGTTGTGCGCATTCCAGTAAATGTGATAACTGGAATTGGCAGGAAAGCATCAGTCTCCATTGCTTTAGATCTGGTGGTAGATAGACTTGGCAGGCATTAGTGAGGAAGGTGTCAGGTTTAGGGCACAGAGGTAGAGTGTCTGGGAGTCCGGGATATTCATTTGACTCCTAGTAAAGCAGCACAGTCACAAGCTTCTGCAGGGGGACTATTCTGGCTCCCAGTACAAGTCTGAGCCTTGGGACAGTTTAGCCCAGGCTGTATCCAGTGCTATTGGTATTCTGCACACTGGAGAGCAATGTAGGTATCATTTTAATGACCTACAGAGGAGGAAGAGGGATGCTGTCAACCAATGGATTGATTAGGACTGAGGGTATCCCACATCTATATAAGTATCAACTAAAGTGAGTATCTGTAAGACTTAGAAAGCTGAATATAGTCAAGACTGGTATGCATAATGGTCTTCTGTTCTGTTTTTTCCCCAGCTGCCAGTGATCAGGAGTGTATACCTGAGCCCACAGGGCTAGAATGGCTAGACAGAGGGAAGCAAGTGGTATGTATGCAGCCAAAGGGTACTGTTACTGTAGCATTAAAAGTTAAAGGCAGCTTTTTTTGGTATTTTATAGAGTTATATCAAATAGCGCAGGCATGTCCCTACTGTAAAAGCAAGTAAACATGCATTAGTCTGTAGCACAAACCAATTGTAGCAGTCCAAAGTTAAACTTTAGTCAGAGGCCGTGGGTTCAAATATCACACTTCGCAACTGTCCAATACTGTAATTTCTTCAATAATATTTACATTAAATTAAAACCTCTATACAAGTGGCACAGATGCCCTGCTGTAAACTGTTATCTGTATAACTGGAATACACATATGCACAATATATGCACATTTCAAGGATTACTTGCTGCATTCTGTAGTATAGTATGCATATGTTAGAAGGTGGTAGACTTAAAAGTAAAAGTTAATCTAACAGAGTTGTATTAATGTGCTCTATGTCACATAAGAAGGTACTAACTTCATCTCTTTTTTTCTCTCATCCCAACCCTTATCTCTTTTTTATTTTCTTTATTTTATTGTATTTTATTAAAAAAAACATTTTTATTTTATTATTAGTTTATTTTATAACTATTTCTATTTTATTTGTATTTTATGTTATACATTTTTTATTTTATTTGTATTTTGTTTTATAAATTTTTATGTTATTTTTATTTAATTTATTATTTTTATTTTTTATTTTTTATTATTTGTCATCAAAATGTGTCCATGTCATCCCTGTGTACCACACACTAATTGCTCCACAACACAGCAAGGTAGGCCAACTCCACTGGATCAGCCTTCCCCTGCTCCACCAGCTGCAACACCGATTCCCAGCATGTCTGATAGCCAACCTGGAACCTTTGCTGTCCTAGCACTATCTGCACCCTCAGGTCATCCTGCCCTGGAAGCTGCCCCAGAGGTATCCTCCAGGAACAGTGGTGGAAGTGGTGATTTCATCACCTGCAGCTAGTTTCCAGGGTAGATCTGTAGGGTGGTGTGCTGCACCATTGCTGCACACCTACACTGGCTGGAGAGGCTGCTGTCCCTCATTCTGCATAGCACTAAGAGAAGGAGGAGGAGGAGACATGAGGAACTACAGCCACCAATGGAGTGAGGTAACAGTGATGACTGCTCAGTGGGTGAGGACTCGATTCTCACTGTCTCCCAGCTAGATGACCATGGAATCAGGATGTCCCCACCCTCATCCTAATCATGGTGTCACTCAACATTTTATGTCCATCACCATCCCTGTCTCTTGTCTTGTTTGTCTTGTCTGTCTGGAATTGCTTCCTCACCTACCCAACTTATCTGACCCACACACATACCTATGTCCCTTCCCCAGCATTCCTCTCTCTGAAATAAAAATTAAATGGGCACCTGTCCCAAAACAAAAATTGTTCCATACATAGCTCTCCATTTCATACACGTGTCATCTTGACACACTTGATTCAGTCCAATTGGCTATACAACATGATTGGGTTGTAGTCCCCCTGTCTCTGGAGGTGACAGTCCAAATTCAGTTAATATTTTGCACATTTGTTCAGTTTACACTGGTAAAGAAATGGATAGCTATGGTTCTTTCCTACTTCCCTCCTGCACATTACTGACTTGTTTTCCCTTTGTTCTTCCCCCTGCTTGCTCCCTATTTCACCACTTTCCTATCTACCCCATTTACCAGTTTAATCTGGTAAAAAAATAGAATCACACACAAACACACATAAGTTGCTGGAAAACCAATGGATCCTTTCAGTTTTTGGGCTCCATGTTTGCTCAGAAGTGCGCATCATGCACCAATATGCAACAATGGTGAGTGTCAGCAAACTGCTGCGGTTACCTCCACACAATGCTGCTTAACATCACTGTCCTATGCCAATACAGAGCAACACATGTACTATAAAGAATTCATGTCGTTGCATTATCAATCTATAATTTAAAGTATATAAAAGTGTCAGGTACACCTGAATTCGAACCCTGTACCATCTGGTCCCAAAAAGAAATGTATCGATGCATTACCACATGCTGTCCCAGAGTCAGTTAAGCAGCAGTTGTGTTTCACAGACTCAGTGCTAACTGTCAAACGTTAGGAATATGGTTCACATTTGTCCACTGCTTAGCTATGCACAGACATGTGTATCTCGCATGCGTGCGTATACACTTTGCCACCCGTCATGCAAACCTGCTACTTGCCACGTTATGGAAATGTGCGTATTATTCTGTATTACTGCTGTTTACTGTCCATTTCCTGTGTCTGGCAGGAAATTGCATGTGAAAGCCCTATCTAACAATATGTCACATATTTATAATACATTCATGGGTTGCCACCCCCCCTCCAGTACTGCAATCCTGGTGTCTTAGTATTTTTTTCCACACATATATCACCTACACTATAAAATGTAATATCAAATGTTGTATGATATGCAATGCACATCAGTCTGGTAACATGCAGACCTACAACTGACCCATGTGCCTAAAAACCCTTATCTGTAAGGCTAGAGAAGGAATTGGCATGGACCTTATCCACATAGATATAACTGACCTTTAATACACTTCATCTGACCCATTTTATTTTTGTCAAGAATAGATCTTGCTTATCAAACCTTGTGGACTTCTTTGATATTGACCCCAAAGACCTGGATCAGGGATAATAGGACATACCGCCTATGAGGAGTTATCCAAGGTCTTTGACACTATTCCCCCATTCATGTCTTATAGGGAAGATCTCTCATGTGGGAATTAAGACATACAGTAGTAGACAGATAGCCACCTGGCTCACTGACAGAACACACACTGTCAAAGTTGATGATTGTACCTCCACCACTAGCCACTTACCGTTTGAATATCATGAGGATCTCTGCTGAACCCTCAACTGTTTGCAAACTACTTCTCTGAAGTGCAGGCAATGAAAGATGGCCTGTTGTTTACTAAGATTGCAGATATTTGTTAACTGGATGCACTCATATAGAGTCTCCCAGTGATGGTAACATATGACAGAAGGGGCTGACACACACAAATGATTGCTGCCAAACTGGTAGAATGAATCTTAAAGCATACAGTGCCTCATTTCCCCCTTTGGAAATGAAGTACCCCTGCTAATTATGGTATACATAGCATCCCTCTATGCTCAAACACAGTATTGTGAGACTTGAGAATACATGTTGATAGCAATGTACATTTTCATCACTGTGTCCATAGTGGTAACACACACATTCTGCATTCTCACCTCATACTTATGGACATCACATCCAAGATCAGGGTGGACATTGGATATACCTCTACTGTACCCTACCCTTATCAGACCACTAATTGAGTACAATGCTCCCTTTTGTCTGTACCTCAGCATATACTTGCAGTAATTGGAGAATAGAGAAGTTTGTGCCTGGGAGAATCCAGGGTCTCCAAGCATTAGATACATGGAAAGACTTAAAGACCTGTCACTGTACTCAGTATCATACAGGCTGCTGAGAGGTGACCTATGCCTGGCCTACAGAGCAGTCTCAGACCATGCCCTACTGGAAATGCTGGACATATGCAAATCAAATGGGACAAGAATAACTTACCCTAGGGTTCTCAACCTAGCCTGTGACTTAAACAGAACATGCTGGGGAGACAGATACTTTATATCGCCCAGTGATTCACACTCCTCTGAAACAGGCTCACATGGTGTGTTAAGCAGTGATCCTCAATGACCCTGTTCAAGCGCAACCATGACTACTGGTTGGGTGAATCTAAAGTCACCTCTGGGGTGGCACCTATGTCCTTCATGGACAAGGCTGGGTGGTGCTGCTCACAAAATCACTCTGCTAACAATGACCATATAACTATGCTCAATAGGGGTACTTGCGTTTTTACACAGCTAGGCTTCTAAACACCCAGAGTCATTAGTCTAGTAGCCTCCTATGAACCTATGAAGGCCTCCCAACATCTTCTGTCCCACATGGCCTGCTGATGTCATCTACTTTAAGTTCATCTGTATTCTTGTAAAAGTCAGACTTCTGCCATGCTACTTGCATAAAGGACCCTGTTCTGTAGTCTGTGTACTTAAATAAGTAAGGGTTAGGTTCTCACTGCAGTCAACTGTGTGTGTGTGTGTGTGTGTGTGTGTGTGTGTGTGTGTGTGTGTGTGTGTGTGTGTGTGTGTGTGTGTGTGTGTGTGTGTGTGTGTGTGTGTGTGTGTGTGTGTGAGTGTGTGTGTGTGTGTGTGTGTGTGTGTGTGTGTGTGTGTGTGTGTGTGTGTGTGTGTGTGTGTGAGCTCTTTACACTAGCATGTGAGACACTGTTATTCCCATATTTTCCTCAACAGATACTGCTGATGTCCTCAGCTATATCAGTTATTTGGATATGTAGTACTCCCACCAGGGCAGAGTCAGACAGACAGATGTCATGTCATCCTATACCAGACAGATTACAGTGACATGGCTTTTAATCTATCCACATAAATCATGGCATGGTTTGTAGGCCCAGTGTTATTTTTCTGAGAAAGTCCTGTGGTTTCTCCAGCTGCTGCATGTGTCTGATTAGGTACATGCATGAGAGAGCATTATACTCTATCACTGTTCTGATGAGGTTTGACTATAGTGCTGTCATACATTCCTAAGATCTGAATATCATGGCTTGACTTATAATGTGCACAACATAGGCTTTCAATACCAGTGTGGACACTTGGTGGTCGAGGTTCAGAGTGCTATCTACACGTGTCCCCAGTGCTTGCATCACTGAGTGTCAGCATAGCAGGACTATTGTCAGTGCTTTGATTAACATGGAATACCACTTTTCAGACAGACAACATACAAAAGGATGTATGTCTGCATTTATTTGTAGATTGTGTGTCTTTGTCATCATTAATTTGTCTGTGTTAGCTCCTCCTGTACTATGTTATTATCATTGGTGGACTCAGGTGCACCCAATATGCAAGAATCAGCAAACCTGGTAAGCCAAAGGCCATAGACTTTAACTTGATCCATCGAGAAATAGAGTTAAAAACAAGGAAGGGCCAAGCACAGATCCCTGGGGTTTGCCATTAGTGACACCTCTACTGGTACAGGTTGATTCACCAAATTTCACAGTATGTGTTCTGTCAGTGAGCCAAATGGTTACCCATCTAATGATGTAATTGTTAATCCACATCTGAGAGGGTTTCTCAATAATACCCATGTGGGGGATTGCATCAAAACCCTAGGTCAGAACACGATAGGCAGCATGCACTGTCTTAACCTCTTCCAGGTGTATCACATGAAATCAATGGCCAGTGACGGCATCACAGATTGCCTATTGTGACTCAGCACATGCACCTTCTTGATACAGTTGAATAAACAGTTCAACGCGCCCTCCACATGGCTATGTTCCCATACAATGTTATATATATCAACATGCATCCATCTGAGTCGGGAGGCGGCACCCGATGCATGCAAGTATAGAAACATCCTAACTCTCCTCGACTATGAGGTAGACCAACATGTCATCATGGACCTCTTCTAAATGTACACTAATAATATTTTATCTGTGTACAACAGACTTGTGCAATTTGTTAATACTAAATCATGTCTGATACAGCTAATAGATGTCCTCAAAGAGGTCATCGAGGGCATGCATGATGACAGTATCATCTTGTGAAACTTGCCCAGGTCAAGACATTTGACACAAATCCACACTGAGGTATTCAATCAACACTGTCATATGTGGCCATTAACAGTTATATTCCCAAATGGATAGACCAGTGTATCATATACATAGCATTGCACTATGTTGAAATGTGTGACATAACCCATATCTCAGATCCAGTGATCAGGTCTTTTCATCAGGGGTGTCTGCTAGGCCCTTTCCTGTCCTTTAGTTAAATGATGAACATCACAGATGACATACACATGCTGTGTCTAAACAGCTGCCTGAAGGACTACAGATTGTGTGCAATCACTAACTCTAACTGTAATAATAGTATAATACAGACAGTATCAACATATACCAAAAACTGCTGCCACACCCCTGACAACACCTGCATTGACAAGATCATTAGGGGATTTGTTAATTCAGGAAACAAACACACCACCTAAGTATAATGTGGACATCACACCCTAGAATCAGACCACTCGGTATGTGACCCATGTCTGGGGGTAGTTGGTAAGTGGTACATCCACCAGCATGTGGTCACAGGGATGACTATTCCCTTGAATGTAACACAAATACTGGGTATGTGAAGGACATCCACATTAGAGGCCATAATACCTTCATGGCTTCCAGCCTTCATCACACCAATAACTGTACAATGCACCCTTCTTCATGTACTTCCCTACAATCTTCCACTGATGTGAAACTGAAGTATACCACCTTTGTCACAGTGAGTTGCCACACATCTTATTGGCCATACTTAGGTATTCTTTCTGTGGAATATACATGACTGTCTGATGGTGCGGAACACCAATGACGCTGTTACACCAGATGCATGTGTGCTACCTGTTCTGCTCACTGCATACATAGGTGTTTGACAACATTAATGACATGTATATCATTTGTGACAGTGTATATGTCATGCACACAAGACAACTAGCCTGTACTGCCCATGCTGTCACATAGAGGTATAGCAGTGTCCCTCTTAACACCTCCAGCAGGTGTTATAGTGCCAGAACAGTGTGCGTGCTTACCTTCATAGAATGTGGATGAATCATAATAGTTGTTCAAGTGTGTGTGTGTAAACTCTTTTCTTATCATTCTAAATCACATATATTATGTCAGAGGCATAGGATTACTGATGGTATTATTCTAATATTGTCCATGATTGTGGTTGGTTCTTGTAATGTTTTCCATGAAATTTTACCTGTGCCCACCTTGCTGAAGACCTCTGCTGAGATTACACTCATATTCAGGCAAATCAGTTTGCACGGCTTCATAATATGCACCCTACCCTAATTGTATGTCAGATCCCTGATAGATGTCCTCTTTATTATTCGTGTAAGGATGCTTATCTCACACAGATATCCTCCCCATTATTATGTCACCTTGTGTGACAGCCACATAAAACACATTTCACTGTACAGTCCCTACTGTACCATATAGGTATATGATTGGTGTTGCTGCTACAACCATCTTCCATTGACATGCCCTTCTCTTCTGTACATTATGTAGTTTCACATGTCCTCTTTCCCTGTGTTCCTTCCTACAATTCATCTGTTTGCCCCTATTCAATAAACACACTGCCCCTGAGTGCTCATTTTACATGGCAGTCCATGTCCTGTTACAGTTCATTTACACAGCTTCAGTACAGAATGCTAGGAACAGAATATCACAATACTCTACACTGTAGGTACACTTTCCTGTACTGTGCTTGGACCATATACTTCACATTCATACCTCTCAACTGTCCAGATATTCCCAGGATGTCTAGATGTTTTCCTTATCAAATTTGTGGTTTTCTGCCATATCACTGCTATGATCTCAGAACTGATGTGAGTCAATATTACATACATTTGTGTTGTGACATCTCAACTGTCCTGATTTGTGCAGAATGTCCAGTTTTTGTCTCATATTTTTGATCTTTTCCCTTATAACATTTTGGTTTTCTGGCAAAGCATTGGCATATCATTGCAGATTGAAGTAAAAAACTGATGACAGATTTAAGTTTCAAACGTCATGCTCTTCAGAAAGTTCATGCTACTGTACAACCTATTATTCTATCAACTTTCTAAGTTTGAAAGAGCAATATTAAAAATATGTCCTTACTTTTGGCCTTTTGTCCCCCCATTATATATGGCTTTGCCACATTTCTTGCTCTAAGAGGTTGAAAGATATGTTTGAGTTTCATTGAAATACATTTCTATTTGACATCTAAGTCAAATATGTCCCTATTTCTGGTTAATTGTCACTGCACTATGTTGGCCTTTGTGCAGATGTTTTGCACTAATAGATTGACAGCTATCTGGGAAAACCTGGTGATCATTGTGGAATTCCATGCAAACCCATGGATTGTAGGTGCTCTGCTTTATACAGAATTGATATCTGCATTCACTTACATGGTTTTCTCGCTAGCAACAATGTTGCTGGCCATGAAACCTAGCTTAGAAGCACCGCGCAGAACTAATATGCATTGCACACTGCCGCTCACCACACACCACTGCGCTGCAAACATGTAAACTCTGTGTAGGCTTTGCATGGAGCTTACACGGAGTTTATTGAATTCCAGGGAAGTTTTATAAGAAAGATCTTATATTTTTTTGGGAAAAAGTTAAGTCCAACCTTTGCAATAGTTGTAATTATGCTTTCTCCTGCAAAATCTCATGTTTCCTAAAAAAAATCTAATTTTGGACATCTGTAGATATCATGGCAGACAGGTATGATATTTTGTGCAGTTGTACAGCTATAAGATGTTGCTATCATGCCTCCTCTAAAAGAAGCATATGTGAGTAATTTAGACTGACAGAAGCAGTTAAAATTTGTGGTACAATTTTTTACTGTTTTATTTTTTCCCTGCAACTTCTTGTTTTTTCTACTGTTTGTACCTTCTATTCATTTTTATTTATTTGTTTTGTTGGGGAGACAGTTTTAAATGCAGACTAAGACACTCCAATGTGTACTTTATTGTCTAATATGAGTACAATCCAGATGCTAAAGGTCACTCAGCACAAGTTTCTCACTCCTTACTATGCATGAAGGAATGCTATTGTCAGACAATAAACTACTCTTAGTTTTGAATTATTCCTTCCTTGCATATAGCTGTACCCTGCCATATCTTCAACAAGTTATATACAATCTTCAATGAGCCAGACCTAATAGCATTAATGGGCATAGGAAAGCCAACATGAATACCAAACTGTAAACCATGACAATCATGTAAAGACCAGTAAAAGTGCATGATATGTATAGTAAAAAAAAAATAAATATAGAAAAAGTTAATTACATGTTATTTTAAACTAGAGGAGAGGGAAGACCACCCTGCAGAACTAGCAAACCTAGCCTGCACCCTACCTCAGGACTCTTGCCACAAGTGAATTAGCTGAAGGGGGATTCCTGTGCAGAAATAAGTGGGCCATAGGGCTCTTGCCTGTCCAGGAACCCCCAGCTCCCATGACTGCCGAATGAATTGGCTGATTGGGTGTAGATGGAGGACCCACTAGGCTAGGCTCCTTGGGGCTACAAAAAAAGCATTATGTGAAAATAATAATAATAATAACAACAAATTCATTTTGTAGGAGGGATGCCACAGACATAGAAACCACAGATGTTGAACACAATAATTTGAAATCAACAAACAAAGAAAAAAACAACTATATGTTAAAGTTTCAGTTTCTATGCGGATTCTTAGTTCACCATTGATATTGGTGCATACAACAGTGATTTTAAACTGCTGATACTGTTTCATTTGTTGCTTTTTTATGTAAAGTGTTGTAGAGGTGGTACAGGAACATATTTTTTTCTTACAGTAAAGTTGCATTTCACTGTGTATGGAGTTAATTTTTGTAAGAAGGGTGGTCTGGGGAATACAGGGGCACTTTTTTTCCTGCAGTTGAGGATGCATTATTTTTCTGTTAAGCCTTTGCAATTTCTATAAATGGCACTTCATCTTTATAGAAAACGTCTTAATATTAGATGTATAGGCCATAACAAGCACCAATGAAAAACCTGCTATAAAAGCAAGTCTAACATAAAACAGTAAACTAATAAATACACCTCAGTGTATAACAATCTTTTAACACAAATACAAGTGTTATGTCCAAAATACTGTGCACATGCAACATTATTCAACTTGTAGTTTAAAGTCAAATTTTTAAAAGTAGATTCAGACATTATATCACAGTTTATTCAAGTGTCAAGCTTAAACACAGCAGATCTGGCATTTCTGCACATTTTCTCAGTCCAGACTTCATAAAAAAGGCTTCTGGCATTCCTTTTCAATCTTATTATCCAGTATTTTCTCAAACATCTCTATTTCAAACATTCTGTCTCTGACTTTATATTGCACAGTGTCCAAACGTTATATTTCTGTTGTACTTAGAAGAATTGTGTGTTTAAATCATGTCCCTGCAGAACATTAATATACTTCGTTTGGAAATTTTCCTTTTAAATATTTAATTTAAAATGCATTGTGTCATAATGACAACACACAGCCTACATATGGAACTCTTGTAACCATATTTTGCATGAGTTGTGCGTCTTTGTTGCTACTTAGTTACCAGGAACCATCTTTGAGTACAGTGCTGTCCCCTTCATGTATTTTTATTTATTTTATTTATTTGTTTGTTTATTTTTATATAATAGTCTATTTTTCTCCTTATTCTCATGGTAGGTATGTATTAACTGACAAAACTCACATCTCTTAACTTTTTCTACGGTTAAATCTGAACATTTCAATGTCTAGCTTCTTATACGGTCCTTTAGTATACTGCAAGCAACTCTGTCTCTGAATAAAGAATCACATAACTGGTCAAATCCACTGTCATGTGCCCTGTATCTTAATTGAATCACATATGGATCAGTGGTCTCTTGACCCTTTGATTTCTGTTTTATATAGATAGATAGATAGATAGATAGATAGATATACACACTTATATATGTGTGTGTGTGTGTGTGTGTGTGTGTGTGTGTGTGTGTGTGTGTGTGTGTGTGTGTGTGTGTGTGTGTGTGTGTGTGTGTGTGTATATATATATATATATATATATATATATATATATATATATATATATATATATATAGATCCCTATCAGATGATAGAAATTTCATTTGAATGTATCCCATTTGACTGAGACCATAAGACTGAAATTTCAAAATACTGAAAAATCACTTGACTGAAACCCATAATACTGAAAACTTACAATGCTAAATTTCAACAAACTGAATTGTAAAGTGCACAATATAAAACCAGAATAGGTTCCCCTACAGTTCTCCACTGTAGTGCGATCCTGAAGTTAGTATATATAGTTGGGGTGGGGGGGCACAGTTCCCCACAATGGGGAGTGTTGTGGGCACAGCTCCCCACCTATTCTGGTTTTTGGAAGTTTGATCATCTGTAGGGGACCCATATATATATATATATATATATATATATATATATATATATATATATATATATATATATATATATATATATATATATATATATATATTTATAGGTTTACTATCATAAAATCGAAAATAAAACAAAAAAGTGTACGAATGTTCGAAGTTTAACATCAGAAATGAACATATCCGTATGTCCCTAATGTCGAAAACAGCTGTTAATTGTCGAAAATGTCACTCGCGACATTTTAGACAATTAAAAACACTCCCACCCTTCCCTTAACTCCCTACCTAACTAGCCTAAACTCACATCTATGCAGGGAAGCAAGCCCCCCTGCACCTCCCTGTGGTGGGCTGTGCCCCCCACACCCCCCAACTTAATATTCCAACTCTGAAATCACACTACAGTGAGAAAAGGGATGTATTTCCCTAACCGCACTGTACCGCGATCCCCTTACATGAGCGAACGTTATAATTGCGAATGCACAGTCCATTCGCAATGATAACATTCGCTCATATGACCTGCCATACTATGAAGTGTTTGAACATATGTTGTTTGAATACTTCACAGCCGTGCAATTGCACGGTGACGTTTTGATAGTAAACTATATATATATATATATATATATATATATATATATATATATATATATATATATATCTATAGATCTACTTCACTTGACCTAAAACTTATTTGACTGACACCCATTTGACCGACACCCAATTGACCTAAATTTCATTTGACTGACAACTGATTTGACTGACTCCCATTTCACCGGCAGCTTATAATTCTGAATTTCCAACATACTAAATCTTAAACCATAGATAAACACACTTAGAACACCAATACCTAACCCTTTCCAGAACTTAAAAACTACTTACTTACCCTGTTAACAAAAATGGGAAAATGTACAACCAAACTAGGTGTGGAGCTACCCCCCCAACACCCCCCAATGTGGGGGGCTGTGCCCCCACCACCCCTAATTATATATACTAACTCAAGGATTGTACTACAGTTGGGAAAAGGGCATATACCTTTAACTTGCCTTCCAGTGCTCTATACGCTGCCACTACTGCTGGAAACACACTAAACATTCGCCAAATTACTTTAGATACTCCCCATAAAAATTTAAAGAGTCAAACCTACATTTAAAAACACTGCAACACTACTTTCTACTATCCAAATTCTAAAAGTCAGCACTGTAAGTTACAGTAATTCTTTTTATCACAAGCAAGTCAGCAAGTCACAGGTGAAGGAAGACTCACACGTCTATGTCTAAACTGTTGGCAAAATGGGAGTCAGTCAAATGAAATTTAGGTCAACTGGGTGTCAGTCAAATGAGTTTTAGTTTTAGGTCAAATGAAGTAGACCCATATATGTATATAAATATATACATATATATATATATATATATATATATATATATATATATATATATATGTAGATATATATATATATATATATATATATATATATATATATGTATATATATATGTATATGTATATAAACATATATATATATATATATATATATATATATATATATGTATGTATATATACACAGACACACACACACACACACACACACACACACACACACACACACACACACACATATCTATATCTATATTTATAATCTCAAAATACGGAAATCTTGAATTTCAGTATCTCGAACCCATAAAGGCGAACATTCAAAATCCCAAAACCCTAAAACTGCGAAATACAAAATCGCAAACATATACACACCACACACCACATAACACATACATTATCCTACCCACACTACATACACAAACACAACAACACAAATCAACACATCTACACTGCATATCAGCATGCACCCCCCACACCCCCCTACTTATATATATTAACTCCGAGATCACACAAACAGGAAAAGACAGCAAACTCACACCCAGACATTCCACAGTCCCTCGTGCGCTCGCGCACACACACACACACACACACACACACACACACACACACACACACACACACACACAGACACACATCACACATATACAAACACCAACACATCCAACACTTAACACACTCATAGTTTCACCTGTCTACCCTAACCCACACGTACAACTTACAAACACACTCACATACATTCAAACTCCCACCCAAAACCCTTATAAAACACTCACTTACTTTAAATTGCACCTAAATCCACACATGACACCATACAACATCCACACAAAACACCAGCTGTAATGAAGTGTAAAGCCATAACCATGAAATTGAGATATTTGAATTCGCGATTATGCACTTTTGCTATTTTAAAAATTTGCCTTTATTGTCTCGGGATACTAAAATTTGAGATTACAGATTATAAAGGGGAACTATATATATATATATATATATATATATATATATATATATATATATATATATATATATATATATACATACATATGATAATATAAATACTGTATTGTATTGCATAGATTCTGCTTTGGTTTGTGGTATGCCTAATATGATGTCTTCTTTGCATGCATTATAAAGATGATGGCATACTGGACATTCTCTTTTTTCATTGAGGATACTTCCAATGCTATACAGCTAAAATCTTTATATCCAGTACTTATAGTTTCCTGATAAGTTCCTTGCAGGTTTCACAACTGTTGATGGTTGTAATGATGTCACCCTGAATCAAAAATCAAAGTTACGTTTTCCTCAAATTGAAGCTTTTATTGTATGTGCATATAACTTGATTCCACAATTAAATGCTAACTTCCAGAAAGCTGATTTTTCAACAAAATGAAAAAAATGCCCAAAACCCAAAAGGGCAAAAAATCCTTTTTTCTTGTTTTTACAGGGGAACAAGCCCCCCACACCCTCACAAACTTGTATATATCAATTCCAGATGGCTTATTTGTAGAAGGGAGAAATCTCCCTAGATAGTGAATCATCGCTGGCGTACAATTAAAAATCACTCCAACTGCTTTCTTATGGAGAAATGTATTCAGCCTTATGCCATTTAACTTCTTTTTCCATGAGCTAGTGATGCTCAAGGACTTTCTCCTTGAGATTGTGCAAGGAGGCCTATAACTCAAAGAAATGTATATTTTCTACTATTTATGAGTAAGAGGCTACTCATTTGCAAAAAAACATTTACTGAGATGGATTGCTTTGCAAAACGATAGCCAATGGTGCACATGGACCACTCATGCCCATTTTTATATACTCCCCTCCACATAACATGTGGGACTAATATCTTTCTAATATGTCTGGGAAACAAGGCTAGGCTTAAAAAAAATCTTTAGATTCATTAGACTAGTATTTAGCTATTATTCTTTGACTGTATACAGCATGATACTGTTCACATCAATGGGAAGGCAAACAATGCATTCCATTATTTTTGCTGCAGCTGTTGTCTTGGTAGCCAATAATAAAATATGTATTTCTGCCACTCAGATTTTAATTTTGATGCAATGTCCTGGCTTCTGAACTCACTTTCTGGTTCAAATGGCAATAGTTTATAGAATAGCTGAGACATAAGACCTGTACATATGTGAGACAAACAAACATAGATGATGTTTCATTAAATCTATGTCTGGAAGTGTAAAGTCCCATATAATCAAATACTTTTGTATAGGCTTGACAGATTACTTATAGGTTCTTAAAATATAATAGAATTAGGGGGGGATTCAATAAAGCCTACATGGTCTTTCTTTGCTGTGTGCACATCATGGTGTGATGCGCAAATGGACGCAGATAGTTTTAGATTCAGTAAGCACCGTGTAGAGGTTCGTACCCCTGTGCAAACAAGGTAAACACCGCTGCATGCTAATTACAGCATAAGCAGCTGAACTGCATGCTAATCAGCAAATCCAACATGGTGCAGCTATTCAACAAGCTATAAAGCATCTGTGTAGACTCTATGTTGTTTTTTCCTGTGAATTCCAAAACTTTTGGAATACAGCCATGGAAAGGAGTCTACACAGACAGAATGATATGGGCTGCTGCTGCTTTAATTCATTTGTATGTGTTACTACCTGAAGCCAATGCTGCTGCTGCTGCTGCTAATAGGCCTTGGCTGAGAAGAAGAGTTTTCAGGCCCCATTTAACTTTTCACAACCTACATGATGTGGAAATTGTTGAGCACTACAGAGTATATTGTCACACTGCAGGAACTGTGCAACCTCTGCCATCCTCAACTCAGAGCCAGAGCCAACCAAGGGGAACCCTTCCCAGTGCAGACAAAGGTATGTGTAGTCCTTAAGATCTTAGCTACATTTACCTTTCAGAGACCAACAGGGCACATCCAAGGGGTGTCACAGGCATCAGCATCCAGGATCCTCCACCAAATCCTGAATGCTATGCACCAACATTCCAGGTGACCACATATATTTTCCATATAGTTCTGAAGAGAGGGCCAGAAATATGCAAGAGTTGTACCATATAGCACACTACCCTGAAGTACTAGGTGCCATAGATTGCACACATATAGAAATGAAGGCACCATCCAGAGAACAAGGTAGGCTCTACATAAACAGAAAGGGCTACCACTCTATTTACTGCCAAGTTGTGTGTAATGCCAAAAGAATAATCTTGAACATGTGTGCTGGCAACCCTGGCAGTTACTACAACTCACATATCTGGCACAAATCCCAACTGTACCAGATGTTTGCTAGGGGGGATATCCCACCGGGTCATTTACTAAGGGATGCAAGCTATGCACTTTAATCATGTCTTATGACACCTATCAGAAATGCACACACACCCATGAAAGAACACCATAATGAGGCACACGCTCAAACCAGAAATATCACAGAGCATGTGTCTGGGCTGCTGGTGCCTAGACACATCTGGGGGACCCCTACAGTACAATCCAAGGACATATACAGAAATATTCACAGTATGTGCCATGCTACAAAACATAATCCTGAGGAAACAGCTTCAGCAGGATCAGCAAGGGGAAGGGGTACACATCCCACCATGGTCACCACAGTCACAGGGGATGATGAGACAGATGGGGAACCCCCAGCTGCTGTGGGTGTAGACAGACATAGGCATGCTCAGTATGCCCTTGCATTGGCTAAGAGACAATGCATAGCACACTCACTCACCACCTAGGGGCCCAAAACCTTCCACCTACTCACATGTATATAGTCACACTGATGCCAGGCAACTCACAAAGCCTTTACCTCCCAATGTATTGGTTGTGTACTGCTTGCCCTGAACTAAAACTGTGGCTACTGCTGCATTTACAAGGTAAGGCCTGAACCTGGAGTGTATTGTTTAATAATATGAATGCATGGCATATCCTTTTATTTCATTGCTTGGTCTGGTAAGCAAGTAAAAGATGGGAGATTTGTAGAGAAATTATCTTAACATGTGACAGCAGAGACATATTTGACTTATATGTAACCATTATTAAGTAGAAGGCCTCAGGCATGAAAGTTTCACACAGTCATACCTCTCAAAATTACTGATGATCACTGCATGTCCTCAGTTTAGCACCATATGTTTCTACTGGAAAATCATTAAAAAGCGAAATTAAAAATTAATGATACGCATTGCAGTTTCTGACTTCACAATCCTCACAAGATCATTCATTATAAGGTTGGGAAATGTTGATGCTTTCAACTGTCAACTTTCCAAGGCTAATATATGTCAAAGGTACAATTAACAGTTCAAAACCACAGATGCAGATATACTAAGCACTAAGTTAGCTATGCACCATGAGGATCAGACACAAGGCTTATGTATCCCTGAATCCAAAAGATAGAAAACAGGGAAATGGCACAGTTATCATACCTTGGACAAGGTGTTGTGTGCTGTGGCAGGAAGTCTAGGCTGACATAAAAGGTCAGTGAATGTGTGTGAGTAAGAAAGAGAAGCAGGCAGACAGTTGGATAAACCAATAAATGACCAGTGAGACAAAATGAGTAACTGTTGTGTGTGTGTCTGCAGGGGTCCTCCAGGTGAAATTGTGTGAGTGCTGTGCTCGCTGTACATCTTGGTATGTTGGTCAGGTGTGAGCCATGCATGGTAGAGGTGGCAGTTCATCGGTTCATCCCCGGCCATGACAACTGGCTCTGCCAAGAGTTGCACTGGCACATCCATGTCCATGGTCAGATGCAGTGCTGCTACCTGAATGTGACTGGTATCTGCTGGATGAGCTTCCATGACAGAGACACCGAGGACCACAACCCCATGGCCTGCCATGTCTGAGTGTGGACAACAAACTCACTGATGGAGCAGTGGGAGTATTTCCACTCTTAGGGTGGGAGCGGGCATGACCACGTTGGTTGACAGCAGATAATGTGGCTGACCTACACCCACATGGATGACATTCCCCTCCCTGCAGACGTTTCATCACAGACACCGGTCTTTCCAATGTGTCCTTCATCTGAGTCATTGAATCAGCAACACGGTGGTAGCAGTCATGCATGTCAGACTGTGCCACATTACAACCCTCAGCATTTGTCTGGAGCACCTATGGGACCATGCCCGTGCCTCCAGTACGGCCCTAAACATATGTTGAGTGGCATGGGAAGAGACACCTGCACCAGGTGGAGGAGGGACATCAGGCCCCCTGTGAGCACCCCATCAATCCTCCTGAGTGACACCTCACCCACATTTTGGCTATAAACAGATTCAACAGGCAATGAAGCCTCAGTAGCCTCACTTCCCTGATCAATGGCCTTGCCCTCTACCTTTCCAATATTTGTGGCCTCACTGGAATGGGTAGGCATAGGCCTACTGGCTGTGTCTGATGGAATTGCATGGGATGGTTGCATGTCAACCTCAGTGTCAGATTCATCCTCTGCACTCCCCAGATGTGCCTCAGTTTGGCCACCATCATCATCAGAGTCTTCTGGTACACTGACATCAGATGGCAGAGGGCCCACACTCCCGCTATCATGATCACCTGTGGTAAAAAGCAACAAACACATTAATACATTAATAGGTACACTACTAGACTGCAATATATGATAACAAAGTGACAGTGCTGTCACTATTGCGGACAGTACAGCAATACACACAACAGGCCTGACATCAACAGCACACACTAAAATATTTCTTTAAATTGCTCATAAGTACTGACATAAAAATGGTTGGCTTGCCATCTGCAAAAGTGATGCTCCTCTGTAATCCAGATGGTCCTGAAAGAAGTTAAACTGGAAGTAAGAGCAGGGTGGGAGGATGGCATAACGATTTAGGTGTTTACCTGGCAAACACGAGGTGCAGGGTTTAATTCTCACATGGGGTAACTGACTAGGTTTAAAATGGCCCACAAGAGCAATTAGCCTAGTACTAACCTATGAACATCATCACAATTAATAGTAACACAGGAGCAAATACTTTTAACCCTTTATATGTCCATTAAGTATACTTTCAACAAGAACGTGACTGTCAACTCAAATCTTGGCTACTAACTGTAGCAATCTTTAATCTCCATCCCCCCCAAAAAATGCATGTGGTACAGAAGTAACGTATGGATTTCAATTGTTTTACTATACAACAGTATTCAGCTGTTGAAATACCAAAGCCTACTTGCAAGCTCCTCCTTGGATATGCTTGTTGTCTCTGATACTGTTGCTCCCACATCCAGGATATGCTGTACTGCACTCTCCTGTGAGGTGTCTGGATCCCTGATATTGGCCAGAAATTCTTCATTAGAAGTTAGTGCTGGTTCCCTAGCAAGCTCTCCCCCACTACCCATCTCGTCATGGCCCACTGCAGCTGCTCTCCTCCATGCAGATGTGATCATGTCAGTGGCCCTGTGGCACACCTGCTCATATGTCCTGCTGTGGCCACCCACGGCATTCAGGTCAATAACTATTTGTTGCCAAATTTGCATCCTACATGCCATAGCCCCCTGTTCCCTTTCCAGCAGAAAAGCACCATGTTGCCTAAAGGTATCCACTATGACCTGGTTCTCAGCATCGGTGAAGTGGGGGGGGGGTCTTTCTGGATTGACATGCCTAGGTGGCATACTCCTAAGTGTCCTAAAAGACAACAGAAGGATAATACACACCATTATAACATAAGTACTGAATAATTGATTCCATAGGTTCGTAGATTCATGGGTGTTTACTAGGCTAACAACCACAAGGGCCTTTGTAAGCCTAGCCATGCATCACAAATCTTTGGCAAGTTCTGATACCCTTGATAAGTGTAAACAGGGGCTTGGGAGATGAAACATTTCCAAGCAGGGGCCTGGGGGATAAACCATTTACAGGTTGCCTGTGTCCCTTAGAGACATAGGTGCCAAACCAGGGATGCATTTCCCATACGCCATCCAATTGTCCAAGTTGCACTTAGGTTTATAGGTTCATAGGTGGTCATTGGGCTATTGACCCAAAGGTCTTTATAAGCCTAGCCATGTGTAAACTATATAATACTAGTGAAACCCAATATAAAGAATCTTGCCTAAACTTGAAATCTTTGTTAGCAACAATTGCCCATATCTAGGAGCATCATAGGTGAAATCCCCAGCAGGAATTTAGTTTCCCATCTAGTCATCCAGACTATGCTTAAGCAGGGCCATAGAGGGGCTTTGTTTGATGTGAAGTGGTAGCCTATTCCAGAGGAGTGGCAACCTCTGAGAGACATACTTGTCACTCCAGCCGGTCCTATTTACATCGCAGGCCAGGTTAAGGTCCATGGACCGGGTGAACCTTGCCCCATTTGACTTGCAGATGTGCACCATTTCCATTAGGTTTGGATCCAAGATTGTTCTGTAGGTCAGGCAAAAGTCTTATCTTAGTAATCTGTATGCTGTTGAGTACAGTGACAGTGACTTCATTCTGTCAATGTATGACATGTGCTGGAGACCCTGAATTTTCTTGATTAGAAATCTCTGAGGTTTCTCAAGTTGCTGCAGGTGCC
Organism: Protopterus annectens; assembly: GCF_019279795.1. Classification (NCBI taxonomy): domain Eukaryota; kingdom Metazoa; phylum Chordata; order Ceratodontiformes; family Protopteridae; genus Protopterus; species Protopterus annectens. The sequence continues at coordinate 1,856,631,077 of NC_056735.1, read as the reverse complement.
TGGCAAAGTATATAGCAAAGGGAGCATTGTACTCAATTATTGACCTGCTGAGGGCTGAGTACAAGGGTGGTATGACCTCTTTCACTCTTGAGGCAATGCCTTTGCTAATGAGGTGTGTGACATAGAATGCATTCTTTACCACAGTAGACACATGGTAGTCAAAGTTTAGGCTACAGTCAACTTGCGTTCCCAAGTCACTCACTACTGAGTTGTTACTTAGGATATTATTATTTATATGATAGTCTGCAAGGATAACGTTTTTACTGAAGGGAATGATAATGCACTTTGTTTGCATTGAGTCTGAGTCCATGGCTTTGGCACTGATCACTGGTTTCTGTAAGTCCATGTTATAGTATATTGACATAATTTGAGGATTCAGTGATTTCACCTACTTTGCAGTCATCAACAGCCACAACCCCTATATTTAGGCCTGAACTTCTGAGAAGTATATTCCAAACAATAGGGGGCCAGCACTGACCCCTGTGGAACCCCACTGGTGACAGGTCTTCTGACTGAGGTAAAGTCCCCAACATTGTCTGAGTGTGATCTGTTGAGCCAGTTATCAACCCACCTGATGACATAAGGGTTGCTATTCAAATGGGAGAGTTTATCAATGATGCCTGAACATGAGATTGTGTTGAAGGCCTTGGCTAAGACAAGGTAGGCTGTATGCACAGATTTGGCTTTGTTTGTGGCTCTGGTGACATTTTTAAAGAAGTCCATGGGGTTTAAGAGGCATGGCCTGCCTTTGACAAAACCAAACTGTGTCAAATCAAGGGCTTGTAGATCACCTTGTGATATAGGGAACTATTGCCATCCCAGATATCTGGAATTTTGTAAATAATTCTGTCATTTGTGAATATTGATATTTTTATTTATTTTATTTTATTTTTATTTTACATTTGTTGACCGGGCTAGTCTAGCTGGATATATTTCCATTTTCAGTAGAGGCCCGGAGAGAAAAGCTCCACAGAAAATACAACAATAAGACATGTTAGTAAAAAAGCTAATTATTAACAAAATCTAACAAAGAAGACAAGGCACACAAAACTATAGTAGATAACAAATACAATGTCAGTTACAGAGCATATTAATTAATGGAATAAAGGGTGCACCAAAGTAATAGCATCTAAAAAAAAGAAAGATATTAGAGTACAAGAGACAAGAAGAAAAGTGGGAGTAACAAAAAAGTTAGAAGAGAGGAAGAGGCAGTAGAATGGTCAAAAGTGAAGAGACAACAGAGAAGACAAAGAGACAACAGAGAAGACAAAGAGAAGAGAGGGGAGAGAAAGAGAGGAGCAGGTCTGAACATAGAAGGAGTCCAAAGGGCAAAGGATAATCTAGGTAGTAGCTTAACTGATAAGTTAAACATTAGAGTAGATGAAAAGATAGAGGTAGAGTGAAGAAAGTTAGTCTGGTGTACTACAAGAACAAAGCCAGTGATCTTGGAAGTACAGTTTAATTTTATGTTTGAAGAGAGGTAAAGAAGTGATCAGTGTTATATCCCTAGGTAACATATTCCATATTCTTCCTACAGAATTAGTGAATAGAGAGTTGTTGGACTTTATAGATCTGGCCAAGAATTTAGAAGAGGATCGAAGGGAGGTAAGATTGCTATAAGGGATTAAAATTTGTGAGAGTATAGGGGTGTTTTCAGGTTGGTGCAGTATTTTGTGGGCAATAGTGAGTTGTGAGATTACAAGATAGTTTTGTAGTTCTAGCCAGCCTAAAGGTTTCAAGTTATGACAGTGATGGGTTCTGAAGGGGTTACCAGTGGCGAAGCGGGCAATGTTGTTATAGCAAGTAGCTAGTTTGCTTAGGTTAGCTTTCTTGAGGTTGGAGAAGATTGGAGAGGCATAAAAGAGAGTAGATATTAGATGGGAGTGGGCGATATTAGCTCGAGTAGATGGGGTTAGAAAAGATTTAATACGGTATAAGGATCCTATTTTTCTGTTAACTGATTTGATGGTGTTGTTAATGTGTTGATCAAAAGTGAGATTATTATTGATGGTTATTCCTAACAGTTTAGTTGTCGAGTCAGGAGATATGACAGTGGCGTTGTTTGACAGGATGGTGAAGTTTAATGGGGAGGTCCGAGTGGTTGGAGAGAAGAGAAGAAGTTTAGTTTTTTTAGCATTAAGAAGGAGGTATCGTCTAGTAAACCATGTTTCTACTGTATTGAAAATATTTTGAGTTAGTGAGATTAGATTTGAAGAGGAAGATGCTGAACAAATAATGGTAGAGTCGTCAGCGTATTGAATGCAGGTAGTTTGAGGGATTACTGAGTGAAGATCATTAATATAGAGGGAGAAAAGAAGTGGACCAAGAATAGAGCCCTGAGGGACTCCGATGGAAATGGGCAATAAAGAAGAGATGTGGTTATCCCAGAGAACGGCTTGCTGTCTGTTACTCAGATATGAACTAAACCATTTAATGGCAAGGTTATCAAATGAGAGGGATTCAAGGATGTGAATAAAGAAGAGTGGTTGACCATGTCGAAGGCTTTGGAGAGGTCAATGAATAGAGCAGAAGAGAGAAGGTTATTGTTGCGATTCCTATTGATAGTGCCTAGAAAGGAAAGTAGGGCAGTGGTGGTGCTATGATGAGGTCTAGAGCCATGTTGACAGTTAGCTATAATGTTGTGTAAAGAGAGATACTGTACATGTTGCTGATGAATACATTTCTCCATAATTTTTGCTAAGAGTGAGAGAAGAGCAATTGGTCTGAAATTAGAGTAGTCAATAGAGTTACCACCTTTGTGTAGAGGGATAATATGAGAGACATTCCAGATATCAGGGATAGTTCCCTCTTGGATCGTCCTATTTATGAGTATAGATATTGGGTATGCAATTTCTTTGGCTGCCTTTTGAAGATAAAGAGAAGGGAGTTTGTCAGCAGAGGGGGTACAAGGTTTTAGTTTGTGAATAAGTCTGTAGATTAAAGAGGTAGGGATAGGTTGTAGAGAGAAGCTGTGAGAAGAGTCTACTAGATTATTTGGGGGATAGAAGTTGTTGGTGTTCAGTTGTCTGGCAAGAGATTGAATAGTTTCAGAAAAGAAAGAGTTAAAAGCATTTGCAGTTAGGTGAGGGGTGTCTGGGTCAGCATTAAGGGGGGAGGGAGTTTTGGCTGTTCCTGGTGAAAGGAGTCTATTGACTGATGACAAGAATTGTTTAGGTTTATTGAAATGAGTTTCCTGAAGTCCACAGTAGTATTTTCTTTTGTCAGTGATTATAGCTTTCTTGGTTAGATTTCTAAGCTGGCAGAAGTAAAGAAAATCAGAGCTATTTCTATGGCATCTCCATTTGGCTCAAACCTTATTTCTAGAGAGTATTAATTGTTTAGTTTCATGAGAGAGCCATGGGGCTGTATTAGTCTTCATTCTAATGGTACGCTCTGGAGCATGTTTGTCAAGAATGGCAAGGAAGGTGGAGTTAAAGAATAATACTGCATCCTTAATTGGAAGTGATTTTAAGGGGTTCCAGTTACATGATCTGAGTTCATTTTGAAATAGGTCTATTTTAAAGTGTTTAGTAGAGCGTATTTTTCTTATATTAGGGAGGTTTAGACAATCAGTCTTTTCTCTTGTAATATAAGTTAAGCAGTGGTCACTGATGTCATCTGGCATAGTTCCTACTTTATAAGTAATGTTGGCTTTGTTTATGAGTATCCAGTCTAGGATACTCTCTTTCTTACTAGGCTTATTAAATCTTGTAGTAGAGGTAATGGATTGGGTAAATCCATTTAAGTTTATGTGAGAGGAGGGATTTTCAGCATTAATCGTAGTCCAATCTATATTAAAGTCACCAAGAATTATAGGTTCTTGGGGGTAGTTGGTAGAGACCCAACTGAGAAAGTCTTCTAAGATGGGTATGTTGTTTCCTGGAGGTATGTACATGCAGATGATGTAGAGGGATTTTTTAGCATTTAATTGGAGTTTAGTGATAATGGCTTCTACTTTACTATCCTAGGTTGGACAGGCTGGAAGGATAGAGATATTGGGGTGATTCTTAAACAGGATTGCTACTCCACTACCTTTTCATTTAGATCGGTCAAGTCTTAGTATATTATAGCCTTGTGGTATAATTTCGGTATCTTTAGTGACTGGCTTTAGCCACGTCTCTGTAAGGCAGAGAATGTCAAAACAGTGTGTGTCAAGGAGAGCATGTAGGTAGGGTACTTTGTTATTTACACTTTGTATGTTAAGATGTCCTATGAGGAAGGTATTATTGAAGCTTGGTCTAGATACTTGAGGGGACGGATGTATGGGGCCAGGGTTGGAGTGAATGTCACCATCTTGTAAGGTGGGATTATCTGGTTTGTATGTGAAGTTACTCTTAAGAAGAGTAGGCAGTTTCATTTTTTTATCTGAGGGTAAGGCATAGTTGATGTGAGAGTGCCTATGAAACTTAGGTAGAAGGTAGCTAGGTGTGGAATTAACATTTAAGAATGAGGTGAGTGAAGTGTAAAAAGAAGATGTATGTTTCTGTGTATAGTTAGGCTGGCTATTCAGTGGGTTTTCAAAGAGGGTAAGAAGGTAAGCTGAGAATAGGGTGGTTGGGAGTAAAACTGGGAGTATAAGTAGGGTAGGTAAGCAGGGAGCCATTTTAAAAGTGAAACCTGATAAAAGTGGTTTTAGAGTAGATGTATAAGATGTGGGTTGTAGAGGTGGTCGTATATATATAACTCAAAAATAGTAAGAGGAGAGCTAAGGATATTACAGGGTATGGAATGAGGAGAGCTGTGGATATTAAAGGGTAAAGAAAGAGAAGAGACAGGTAAAGTGAGTGGAGGGATGTAAGAGGAATGATAACAGAGGAAAAGGAGAGATGCAAGTAACATGAAAAGGTGGGGAAGTAATCAAGGAGGAGGTGGGAGGAGGAAAGGGGTTGTATAGAGGGGAGGGGATTTAAGTTTAGCGGGAATGAAGATGATAGGAAGGCAAGGAAAGGGGGTGTGTCTAGAGAGCTATAAGGTTAGGACCCCTGAGGGTGGGTGGGAATTGGGGGTAGGGAGGGGAGCAGAGTGAGCCCACAGGGCGAACGGAGCAGGTAGAAGCAACTAAAGGTGAGATAGGAGAGGAGACAATCAGAAATGCAGGTAAGAATGGTAGAAGAGCAGTGTATATAAAAGGAAGGGGTAGGATAGAAACTAAAGTACACCAGTGAGATGAGATAAAATTAAGTAGGATTAAATTAGAATAGAGCATACAGTAGGAAAAGAGGAGGAAAGGGTGAAAGTGTAGAATGAAACTTTAGGCAGGTTACAAGTGTAAATCTGGAGTTAGGGGGGAGATAGACAGACAGCAAGGTATAGCTAGGGCTAAGGGAAGTAACAGAGACCAAATACTGACTTAACAGAAGAGACTAGACTAGGGCTAATTAGAGCCAGAAAGAGCAGCAGAGTTGTAACAGAGAGAGGAGGGTTCCACCTATTAAATACAGCAGGTAACTGAGAGGGAGAAATAAGGGAAACAAAATAGGACAGTGAAAGGTACAGGGAAAAGGTAAAAAATATATAAGCAGGAAGAGTTAATGAAGCAAAAGGGGTAGGGGGAGGCTGAGAAGGAGAAGTACTGGCTGCTAGGGACTCAAGCACAGGCAACTAAAGGACTCTATAGGAAGACCCGATAGGAGGCTATCAAACTAACATTGCTATGCCCAAGACCTACTTTCTGATTCTTGTTAGAGTGTAAAATATGAGACAAGCAGCATTTCAGTCACTGTAGGAAGGGCCAGGTTCGTCCGACACCAGTAGGGAGTAAGTTAGGGCAGGAATCATTCAAGTTGAGCTTGGAATTTCTGATTCTTGTTAGAGTGTAAAATATGAGACAAGCAGAATTTCAGTCACTGTAGGAAGGGCCAGGTTCGTCCGACACCAGTAGGGAGTAAGTTAGGGCAGGAATCGTTCAAGTTGAGCTTGGATTTTCTGATTCTTGTTAGAGTGTAAAATATGAGACAAGCAGAATTTCAGTCACTGTAGGAAGGGCCAGGTTCGTCCGACACCAGTAGGGAGTAAGTTAGGGCAGGAATCGTTCAAGTTGAGCTTGGATTTTCTGATTCTTGTTAGAGTGTAAAATATGAGACAAGCAGAATTTCAGTCACTGTAGGAAGGGCCAGGTTCGTCCGACACCAGTAGGCAGTAAGTTAGGGCAGGAATCGTTCAAGTTGAGCTTGGATTTTCTGATTCTTGTTAGAGTGTAAAATATGAGACAAGCAGAATTTCAGTCACTGTAGGAAGGGCCAGGTTCGTCCGACACCAGTAGGGAGTAAGTTAGGGCAGGAATCGTTCAAGTTGAGCTTGGATTTTCTGATTCTTGTTAGAGTGTAAAATATGAGACAAGCAGAATTTCAGTCACTGTAGGAAGGGCCAGGTTCGTCCGACACCAGTAGGGAGTAAGTTAGGGCAGGAATCGTTCAAGTTGAGCTTGGATTTTCTGATTCTTGTTAGAGTGTAAAATATGAGACAAGCAGCATTTCAGTCACTGTAGGAAGGGCCAGGTTCGTCCGACACCAGTAGGGAGTAAGTTAGGTCAGGAATCGTTCAAGTTGAGCTTGGAATTTCTGATTCTTGTTAGAGTGTAAAATATGAGACAAGCAGAATTTCAGTCACTGTAGGAAGGGCCAGGTTCGTCCGACACCAGTAGGGAGTAAGTTAGGGCAGGAATCGTTCAAGTTGAGCTTGGATTTTCTGATTCTTGTTAGAGTGTAAAATATGAGACAAGCAGAATTTCAGTCACTGTAGGAAGGGCCAGGTTCGTCCGACACCAGTAGGGAGTAAGTTAGGGCAGGAATCGTTCAAGTTGAGCTTGGATTTTCTGATTCTTGTTAGAGTGTAAAATATGAGACAAGCAGAATTTCAGTCACTGTAGGAAGGGCCAGGTTCGTCCGACACCAGTAGGGAGTAAGTTAGGGCAGGAATCGTTCAAGTTGAGCTTGGATTTTCTGATTCTTGTTAGAGTGTAAAATATGAGACAAGCAGAATTTCAGTCACTGTTGGAAGGGCCAGGTTCGTCCGACACCAGTAGGGAGTAAGTTAGGGCAGGAATCGTTCAAGTTGAGCTTGGATTTTCTGATTCTTGTTAGAGTGTAAAATATGAGACAAGCAGAATTTCAGTCACTGTAGGAAGGGCCAGGTTCGTCCGACACCAGTAGGGAGTAAGTTAGGGCAGGAATCGTTCAAGTTGAGCTTGGATTTTCTGATTCTTGTTAGAGTGTAAAATATGAGACAAGCAGAATTTCAGTCACTTTAGGAAGGGCCAGGTTTGTCCGACACCAGTAGGGAGTAAGTTAGGGCAGGAATCGTTCAAGTTGAGCTTGGATCAGCTAGAGACTCCAATTAGGTAACCTATTAAAGTTAGCACGCCAGGGCAGGAGCTTATAGCAGCCAGGGACCTAGAAGGTGGAGAGCAGTAAAAGGAGTGACAGTATGTTATGTACTGACCTAAAATGTAACCACAGTATGCCCTGAACATTCAGAGTTTCACATCACAATTTTTTTTTTGTTAGCTTCATTAGTCAGGGAGAGCAGGCAAGCATGTCAGCAGAGGAGTATGGCAAGATGACAAAGACCCAGTTGGCTGAGAAGTGCCAGGCTAAAAGACTGGGGCATGCCAACCTGACTAAGGCAGAAATTATTGCAGCTTTGAACACAGCTGCATCGCAGACCAGTGATCAGGAGGACAACAAGGCTGGCCTTGGAGATGTACAACTCTCAGAAAATGGACAGTTTAACCTTTCCACATTGGAGTTAAAAACCCATCTGGAATTAAAAAGTCTTGAGCTGGAGGCCAAGCATTTGGAAATAGAAGCAACAGAGATACTGAGATGCCTAGAGGCTGTGGAAAATGACAAACTGTGATGTCTAGAGGCAGAGGAGAAGGAGAGACAGAGGCAACACGAAAAGGAGATGCTGACTCTTCTCCAGAGTCATGGAGGCAATTATGAAGGGAGTAACCAAACCCCAGAAGCAACAAAGGTCATACTGTCTTCCACAATTGACAGGAGGATAATTTTGTTAGTTCATTCATATGTTTGAGATAGTATGTAAACAGTATAATGTTGACCAAGGGCTCTGGATACAGTTCTTGACCCCATTACTGCATGGTAAAGCTGTAACTGCTATTTCTAAATTGTCTGATACCGATTGCTTAAATAATAATAGAGTCAAAATAGAAGGCTTTTAGTTAACACCTGAAGCTTATAGAAAAAAAGTTTAGTGGGCATATAATTTCTGCCTTAGTCAGGTTGGCATGCACCAGTATTTTAGCCTGGCACATCTCAGCCAACTGGCTCTTTGTCAGCTCGCCATACTCCTCTGATGACAATTGCCTGCTCTCCCTGACTAACTAAGCTAACAAAAATAAAACAATTATGATGTGAAACTCTGAATGTTCACTGCATGGCTGATCAAGAGTACAGACACCTTCAGTGACCACTGTACACAGGCTACAGGAATTTAATATCCATGCCACTTCAAGCCAATTAATATGTGATGTGGCTATCCCACCAGTACCATCAATTAATATGTGACAGCCCTGACTGACTGTGATCTCAGTGTGCTCTTAAGGGAAATTGCACTTTACTGTGTGTGTACTTGTAATCCTCCCAGTGTATATGTCCCTTAGCTGTTGCCAATCGTGAGGATTGAGGCTCCTTGATTACTGGGCCAGTGTAGGGGCATCACACACTAATATCCTTATTTATAAGGTCCATAATGATTCATTCCATGGCCTTACTAATAAGACTGGTTAAGCTTATGTGTCTGTAGTTCCCGGGATCTATTTCTGTATCCCCTTTATGAAGGGGTGTGACAGTTGCTGTTTTCCATTTAGCAGGGACAAAACCAGTACTCAGGCTGTGGTTGAGGAGAGTACATAATTGAGTTGCTAACTTAAGTTTTAGACCATTTAAGATGTAACCTGGGATGACACTTGGTCCCATAGAGGCTGTGTTTTGGCTTTGGAGAGAGCATTAATCACTTGCTCTTTGGAGATGCAAGGTGGAGGAGATATAGTGGGAATGCTCTGTGGAATGTTTGGAGGGGATAGGGCTGGTGTGAAATTTTCACCAAACCAGTCAGCTAATAGGTTAGCCATTTTCATAGAATCAGTGTGTGTGATGTCATCCACAGCTAATTCAGCACATGTCTGGCTTTTGACTTTTAGGCTACAGATATAGCTAAAGAATGTGTTATGGTTATCCTTAGCTATGGTTGCTAAATTTTTTTCAACATTGCCCTTAGAGGATATAAGTTGCCTTATTTGTTTGTACAAGCAGAAGAGGGTATTGTTCCAGTGCTAGGACCTTTCTTTTTTATTCTTAGACATCAACTTCTTCCTCTTGTTGTATAACTTATTAAAGCTATATGTCCACCAGGGAGGCTTGTTTTTTTTCTTGAGGATCTTGTTTTTATCCTATCGGATACAGGTGTGTCAATACATTTTTATAAGTGTTTGTACAGGGCATTTGTGTATAACTTGGTATAGCTGTCAATGCAATCTGTTGGAGCAGGAGCTTGGAAATTACTTATGACATCCTTTAGGAGGGTATAATTAGCTTTGGTGAAATTTTTTAGCTTGATTTCACCTAAGAGGAGTTCAGGTGTTATAGCTACTTCAAATGTGACCGATTTGTGATCAGATTTAACCAGTGAGGGTCCTATACTTGTGGTGGTGCAATGATTACCCATTTGGTGCGGACCAGTTTGAGAATATTTGAGCCCCTTGTGGGGTTGCATACTATTTGTTCCAGGGCATTAGTGTTAACAAAGTCCAGGAAACTTTGTGCAAGCATGTTAGTATCCAGTTGGTACCAATCCCAGTCAATAGAGGGATAGTTAAAATCAGTCATGACTAGAGTGTTTGGTTGTAATTTGATTGATTCATGTAGGTCCAAATAAACAGCATCGGTATCTTGGTTTATTGAAGATGGCCTATAGCTAACGATGTCTTGAGGGGGGGGTCTTACCCACAGTTAGTTGAACTTGGAGTAACTCCATGGAGTTTTCCTGTATAACCAGTCTAGAGGTGTATTTATCTTTGATGAAGATAGATACTCCTCCTCTTTGGTTCTCACACATTCATTTTGTGGTCAGAAAGTGTAGAAGGCATTGTAGCCTTGCAAGGCTGGGGTACTGTTTGGATCCCTGAACCAAGTTTCTGTGACTGCACAGACATTGAGTGCTTCCAGAGAGTGTAGTTTCTGATCTAAGCTCCTAGCATTTAGCAGAATAACCTTTAATTTATTTCTGAGTGAAATTTTTACATCAGAAATTTTGTTTCTCAGACATTGCCTAAAAAAGGCGCTATGGGTGAGGCATTTCCCTTGCCAGTAACCAAAAGCCTAGAGGTGACAGGTGAAGTTTATCTCTGGCAAACCAGTGTGGTCAATCAACTATGTCATCCCAGGCTGGCAGGAACTGGATCCCCTTAGAATGACCCAGAAACTAAGCCAATTATTGAAGGCAATCCTTTTTTATGTTGTGGTATCATCCTAGGTGAGGGTAAAATGCTGCTCAAGGCTAGGGGCATACCTGCCTGGGACACATATTCAGAGAGCTCAATCATGTCTCTCTTCATATAGTCTAGTGAGGTATGTCTCAAATCATTCACACCAACATGAACTATGATGGAGTCATTATGGTACTTGTTGAGAGACACAAGTGCATGTGTGATCTGATGGATCCTGGCTTCAGATAGACAGTAGACTGTAACCTTCTCCTTGTCCAGCCTGGTGAGTGGGACATATGTGTGTCTCACAATGGAGTCAACTATGGCTAAAAAATAATTTGATTTACATGTGCTTTGTCTTAAGGGCTTATTTAGTGAGACACTAGTGTTTGTGTTTTTATGTGTGTTGACTTCTGTGGGTGTTGTATTAGGTGTAGCATGTTTGTGTTTGGAAGGTCTCTGGTGTTTGAGTAGGTTTCTGGTGAGTTCCTGCACATATGATGGTTTATGTGTTGAGTGCATGGTTTGCATAGGAAGTGTAGTATGTGAGCTGACGTGTTCAGTGTGCGAGACATCAAGGACTCCATATTCTTAATGTAGCTGCATCTCTCATAAATTGTACTTGGTTGATTTAGGAGGAGAAGGTTGTCAGTGTACATGAGGCAGATGCTACACTGCCTCAGGAATACTCACGTCAATCAGGCTGGTAGGAGAAATGGAGGAAAAATGACCATCCATAATACTAGGTTAAATCCTGTTTTTACTGTGGGGAGACAAAAAGGAGGGATGTGGTATAGGTGGGTGGTCTAATTGGGGTCTATACTAATGGGGTGCTCTATAAAGGGTGTATACTAGCAGGTGTTCTCCAAATGGTATGAGACTATTGTAAATTTGATGGTTTTAGGACTGTTTAAGGGACAAAAGTGCAGCTGACATGCTCTCTGAGCAGCTAAGCACAGTTTAAGGACTTCTGGCCAGATCATAGGCAACTACTAAGGGAAAATGTATCTGCTTAAGTTTTTGCATGTATAACTACCAATGGTTACCCGCACTGCATGGGAGTTCACAATGGTACATGGACGTGAGCTACATGTAAACAGATGAATTCAGCAGAGTAGTGGCTAGTTGCCTAACTTTCTAGAGCTGTGTTAAAACAAGTGCAAACCCATAAAAATGCTGAGCTTATGTAGCAACAGGGAGCAAACTGAACTAAACAATTTAACCAATAAAAAAGCTCAAAACTTTGCCCTGTTCCAGCAACCTTCAATCAGATGAGTCCAAACTGCATTTTCCTGCCACAAAGGTTCAGGGGAGCTCTCTCCAAAAAAAGATAGCCTGGTTTAGTGCTCAGTTTAACAACTGGAACAAAATTCAGCAGGTCTGAGTCTAGTCTATGCTACAGCAGACAAAAAGTGCATTTCTCCCCTCTAGGCTTTCAAACATTAGCTAAAATATTGTCTTCTCCCATAGTGCCTTTTTTAGGCAATGCCAAACAGAAAGTACATCGGACATAGCAGATCAAAACCAAGAAAATCTAAAGGTATTACTGCTCAATGATGAGTCTAAACACAAAACTCCACTCCCTAGAAGCTCTCTTCACCCTAGAGAATGCTGACATCTGTGCAGTTACTGAGACATGGTTTAAAGCTGTGGAGAGCACACCAAAAGTGCAAGGCTATAATACTGTCCACATATTTAGACCAGCTACTTCACAGGCACGGACTAAAGGTGGAGCTGTCTCTATTTACATCAAAAATAAATATACTGCAAGGCTGTTCAAACAGGACATTGCACTTGAGCTTCTCCATGTTCAAATCAACATAGGCGAAATCTAATACCACCTCCTTGCAAGCTATAGGTCCCCCTCTATGACCCAGGAAACCCAAACCATATATTTAAACTTATTAGAAACACTAACTATCCAACCCAATACCATAGTCAAGGATGATTTTAATTACCCCACTACAAACTGGGAATCCTATATGACACCAAACGTACAGGCACAGAGATTCCTGGATTTTGTAAACATAAACTTCCTGGACCAGATAGTCAATACACCAGCCAGGGGTGCAACCATACTGGATCTGGTCCTCACTTACATGGGAGAGTGCTGCACACCCTCTGCTGTAATGTCTTTCCTGGGAAGGTCAGACCACAAAATGGTCTCCTTTGAAGTAAAAATAAAACCTGGGCCCCCAACTAAACCTGGAATATTCAGAAACTACTCTAAGGCTAACCTCCTGCTATTAAGTGATTACCTGGCAACATTTCAAGCCTCCATAAACCCTGAGAACACTGCTGCCTATGCAGATCTGTTCACAGAAACCCTGTACATGCATGTTAATTGCTGAATACAGCCTGCTGTACCCACCAGGAAGAAGTATAGAACAGTTTAAAAAAACAAGCCACCTGGGTGGAATCACAAAATCAATAGGCTGTATAACAGAAGGAAGAAAATCACGGCAAAAATTAGGAGGTGCAGCACCAAGCAGGATAAAAATTCTCTCATCAAACTAAACAAACAACTCAGAGGATAAATAAAGTCTACCAAGGCCAAATTTGAGGGAAGTTTGGCGTCCCAGGCCAAGGACAACCACAAAGCATTCTTTAGCTATGTCAGCAACCTCAAACAGAGGTGCCAGAAGCTGTTAAAGACTGGGGGGAGGGTGGACAGTGACAAGGGCACTTAGCAGGGACGTCGGGAGGCATACGCACTGTACTGATTTCAGTACAACTTCTTAGAAGAGGGGGTAGCATTAAAAAAAAAAACGTACGTATTTTAAAGGTTGTTGGCTCCTTTAAGGGGGATACGAGCCAGTCGGAAGTGAGCTCACGTCATGTCCGGCTGTCCATGAATGGGAAAGAAGACAATCGCAAATGGATTATTTATCGCGAGCGTGAAATGTGAAGATGGAAGGCAATCAAGTGTCAGGAACAGATTATCAGGTAAGGTGTGTGTGTCTGTGGGAAATGCCACATGGAAAATGTCAGCTCTGGAAAAAAATCATTACAAACACATGCACATCTACAATACAGACTACAGACAGTGCTTGAAAAAAAGGGACATGCTATAAACTTATAATATATGACAAAGACTTGTTAAGCAGTAAAGACAATTAAACTATAACTTTATAGTTGATGAGAATGCATTTTAGGCAACAAAACAGCAAGTTATCTGACTTTACCTTCATTACAGAAGTTACTGCCTTGATGATGAAAGCAAAGTAGCACAACAACTTTTGAATTACAGTGTGTGCCCAATTTGTTCCCTATGGAAGGGAGGCCTGGAAGTTGTAGAAAATGGATCCAATGCAAAAAATGGATCCAAAGCTTTAGATACCTTAGCTGCTAGAGCTGAAGAGAAAGCTGAGGAAGAACAGCGGTCAAGGGAATCACTTCCTAGACTTTTTAGCCTTTTCTTTTTGTTTATCTCTCTTGTCCCCTTTGTGCTTGTCTGAAAGCTTCTTTCTGGATAGTGACACACCAGAAGCAGAGGATAGAGCAGGTGGAGGGATGAGACCTTTGAGGACTGGTTTGTTCTGATGTTTGACCACTGTCCTATGTCCAAAGGAAGTGCAGATGTCATAACCCTCATCTAAGCAACAAGCCCCCAAACAATAAACACACTTGGCACTGTTGTTTGAATTGGGCATTTTATTGTCACAAGATGCATACTTCTTGAACCTTGTAGATTTATCTGCCATGTCAAAAGGGAAAACAGCCACAATAACAAACATGGCAAAAAGTTCAAGGACAGTTGGAAGAATAATACCAACTATGGTATAAAGAAAACCCTATATATAAAGCAGAGGACAGCAAAAGCAGTATACCATCAATGGGGATACAAGATATCAGGTAAAACACTGGTAGGAGAAGTAGAAAGGGCCATGTGACCAAGAAAGGCAACAACAATTAACTAAACTCTTTTTTTTTGGGGGGGGTGGAGAAATATGAAAAATTAGAAGATGTTCATCGTGTTTCACTATTGCAGTCCTTGCAAAATGGGTTATTCAGTCCCTGGTAGCCCGCCAGAACACCAAAGTCCTTGTGTGTGTGAAAATGCCCCACACAGAACACACCTGCTGGCTACAGGTGTGTGTGAAAATGCCCCCACAGAATACACCTGCTGGCTAATGTTCAGGCTCAAACCCTGTACCTTTGCTTCAGGGTAAGAAGAACCTAAAGTCCTTAACCACCACCCTTTCTGAACTTTGTTCAGATTTGTTTTTCTAATGGTTGTTAGCTATGGTGAGCAGTGAGAACTGAGAACTGAAGTTGTATTTCCCCCATTATTGTTTTTGTTGTGTGTCCAGGTTTTTTGTGCTAAGGTGTGAAGTGAGAACTGTATTTATATTCCCTCATTATTGGCTGTGTTTGTCCAGGATTTTTGTGCTAAGAGGTTGAGAGTTATCTAAATGATAGCCATTAAGTTTGTCTTCATATTTTTCAAACTGCTGATTTAGCATAGTGGTATGTTACACTGCCTGTAATGCATATGGTTCTGGGTTCAAGACATGCATGGTGATAACAAAGCATTTTATTCTAGCAACTTTCCAAAATTATACAAGCAATGTTTAAAATGTGTCCCTGGTTTTTGGGCTTTTGTCCCCCCTCCCCCCAATAAATGTTGGCTTTTTCCAAGTTTCTTGTGCTGCAAAGTTCAGAGATACAGTTGAGTGTTGACATTTTACAAAGAGCTGAGAGCTGCAGGGGAACTAACATTTAGGGCTGCTTATGCTAAGTCGGTTTGTACTGTTAATAGCACAGCAGGTAGTGTCCTTGCTTTTGATGCAGAAGGCTGAGGGTTCTTCTCCCACAGTAAGCAGATGCATTGCTGATACTGTACTTTGTTGTAAAGGGAGGGGGGGTGGATGCTGTAGTCCTTTTTGGCAAAGATATCTAGTAGTAACTATGAACCTGTTATCAGTTTGCCATCCATTCCCTATTGCAATATTACTAGCGTATCATTGTTTTTAATGCAACATAGGCAATTTATTCCTCAAGGGCAACAGGAACTTTATTTGTAGATGAAACCATGAAATATAAAGTTGTTTGCTAGCAGCAGCCTCTTCATTAGTTACAGATTTCTTTAATGTGGAATTATGTAGATGGCTTTTACTAGTTCAGAGATTGTGCATATTTACTGATACTGGTGGACTGTAGAAGTTTGAGTAGACACATGATGGAAATGTTATGAATTGGGCTGTTTTGTCATTATTGGTGCATGCATTTTGTTTCATTGTTTACTGGAAAAATGTTCAAACCAATAAATTTAAAGCGCTCTCTAACAACTATACTGTATTGTACAAGGAATATAATTTAATACAGTCAGGAAGGTGTATCAAAGAGCAAGTGTATGTTTCATGTGCAAGGGGCCTATGATTTGAAAACAGCCCAAAGTTAATCTTTATCTGCCACTGGCAAAATGTATTTTCTTTGAATGTGGGTTTCAATGCTGTTTCAATGAATGTGAGTTTCAAGGGCAGAGAAGTTTTAATGCTAAGTCTAGTTTCATTGTGAGACTACATTGCTTTGTTTAGCAGATATTTATTGGTGTTCGTGCTGTAAAATGCAAAATAAAACTTTTCTGGCAAATAATTTAGGAATGAAGTCACTAAATAATGACCGACATTAAGTTTCAGACGTCACAATCTTCAGAAAAATGCATGCTAAAGCAAGACCTGTTATTCTATCAACTGTCTTATGTTTATACAAGATCAATTTTTACTACTGTTTGTATGTTCCCCCAATGTATTTGGCCTTGTCCAGATTTCCTGCATTAAGAGGTTGAGAGGTATGTGCAAATAAATTGCTTTATAGAATTAGGAATATCCAAAACACTCAACTGTCCCCAATTTTGGCTCAAAATGTTGCTCTCCCCCTAATAATCTCTCTGCAAAATAGCAATTTTGGAAGAAAACATGGAGGGTTTACAATTATAAATAACTGTAATGATCAGAGTTATACATTACTTTTATTTCAGAAATGCATGTAGATTATCTTAATTTTGTCAGCTGCTCAAGTTAACAGTGCTCATATTAAAATGGTGTCCCTTCTTTGACAGGTTCCCAGCTGTATTGTGTGGCAATTTTATATTTTTGCATCACATTTTTGGTCCGTTTTTCATAAAACTGTGTTTCTCTGGCAAATTAGTAGCAAATCATTAAAGACTGAAGTTAGAAAATAATGGCAGACATTTGAGTTTCAGATTTCATACCTTTCAGAAAATCTGTACTAATGCAAGACCTACTACTATTCTATTATCTTTCTAAGTTTATAAGAGCAATATTTAAAAAAAAAATGTCCTTATTTTTGGGCCTTTGCCTAATTTTTATTTATGGGTTTGTTGCTCTAAGAGGTTGAGAGGTGTGTGTGTGTGTGTGTGTGTGTGTGTGTGTGTGTGTGTGTGTGTGTGTGTGTGTTTGTGTGTGTGTGTGGTACGTAGGTAGCATACTTCTCGACTGTCCATATTTTGCAGAATGTCCACATTTTTGCCCCATATTTTTTGCCTGTTCCTCATAAATTTTGTGATTTTCTAGAAAATCATTGAAGGCTGAAGTTGCTAAATAATGACAGACATTTGAGTTTCAGACTTCATGTCCTTTAGAAAAATTCATACTAGCACAAATCCTGTTATTTTAGCAACTTTCTCATACTAGCACAAATCCTGCTATTCTAGCAACTTTCTAAGTTCACGAGAGCATTATTTTATATCTGTCCCTGTTTATTTTAGGCTTTGTCCATATTTCTTGCACTAAGAGGTAGGTAGGGGTGTGTGTGTGAATGAAACACCCTAGTTAGGGGTAGCAGGTAATTAGTAATTTACTCAAGCTCAAAACCTGTACCTTAGTTACAGAAAACAAAAGCATGAATCCTCTACCCCAACTACCTTGCTGCATTTTTCAAAGAACTGACATTTCAGGTTAATTTTCAATTCAAGGAACTGAGTTTGAGTGAATTTATATTATATTACTGAAGAGGCATTACAGCAAATGCCTCTTCATCAACACTAAAAGAGCGGACCGTGAATTACGAGAATGGCCGTAGCTTGGCTGGGGAGAGGGGTAGCAGTTTGAGAGCTGTGAGTACAAATTTAAAAATCCTAGCTATACTCCTGGCACTTAGTGATCTAAAAAGGGCAATTTTTTTTAAACTATTTACTACCACAACATAGGTTCACTTGGAGCACATTTTAAGCTTAGCCAGTTTCCGTTTTGGTACTTGAATTAAAATTTCTTGATTGGTCTTACCTATCCCATGGCTGATATTTGTATATTAGCCCTAGTGAGAATAAATGTGATCACACTATAGATAATTTGAGGGGACCCATGTAAGGGATGCAGCATTTAGGCACTGCCTCTATCCATTAGTAGCACGAGGGGCAATCCTGGAGTAGATTTTCTATTACCCATCCTTAGATCTGAGTTGCATTTGAATATGGACAGGGATGATATTTGTTTTACTTGAATGGATAGTCTGTGCTGGATATATATCCATCACTCAACATTCAGTTTAGATACCTGGACTGAGTGTTTCTTATGGCATTTGACTTGCTGATGTTCAGTAGGTCCATCTGTATTAGGTCAGGGGATGACTTATATGCCAGACACATCACCTCTAAGCTCTCTGTAGGATATTGAGCATAGTGATAAATCTTTGAGGTGGTCCATGCAAGACCTATTGTTTAGGACTTGTATCCTTTTAGTAAGGTATCTCTGTGGGTATTCCAATTGTTGCATGGGTCTGCACAGATACATGCCAAAGTGGGCATTATACAAAATGATTGACCTAATGAGGGCTTTGTAAAGGGGGACAATAACATCTCTAGAGCTAGTCACAATCAATTTGTTTATAAGGTGTGCAGTATAGAAAGACTTTCTTATAATTCTGAGCTGGGGTTACCACCTGTCCCACTTTGCGAGGGACAGTCCCTTTTTGGGCAGTTGTGTCCTTCAAAAAACTTGTAAAAATGGCAAATGTCCTGAGATATTAAGGCAAAATTATTTCCTATATTTTATGTAATAGCTGCATAAAACAGTTATTCTGTATCTGAAACACCTAAATGTTATAAGAAACAGAATAAGAAACTAAAAATGCTACAAGAATAAGCTTTTATTTAGGCAAAGAAGTGAAGTTCTCTCCTTTGTACTGGCCGTGGGTATGTTTCAGCCTGCCACATCTGACGTTTGTACCAAAAATATCCCACATTGGACATTTGAAAAGCTGGCAATCCTACTCTGGGCACATGTTGGTCAAAAATTAGGTCACTGTATACACAAATTCTCAAATGCCAAACAACTGAGTCATTTCTTAGGGGGCATTGTCAGTTTGGCAGTTCACTGGAGTAGGTGACTTCCCAAAGGATATGATAATGTATTTCTTGGAGTTTAAATTCAATTCATGATTCTGGCACTAGTTATTGTTTGGGACAAACCTTCCTGCATGATGGTTAAGTCATTTGGGGATTCAATAGCTGCTCCTAGCTTACAGTCATTTCACACTTAGTCAGCCAAAGCCCTTTGGTATTTCCTTTTACTTTTGAGATGTATATGCCAAACAGAAAAAAGTCTCAGCACCGAACCCTGGGGAACTCCATTGGTGACTGGTCTCTTCCCCTATTTTGATCTGTTGCATGCTGTGAGCAAGCATACATGTGCACATTCTTTGAGTCACCTTCCTGATTGTATTAACCTGATTGTATTGAATTATATTCCTTGTATAATACAGCACCACTTGTTAGAATGTGTTTTAAATTTGTAGTTTGGAACAATCTTCGAGTAAGCAATGAAACAAATGAACCAATCATGACAAAACTACCCATTTCAGAAAATTTCAACGTTAGAAGGCCACTAAAACTTCTGCCATTGCAATCCACCAATATCAGTAAATATGCAAAATCTCTGCAGAAGTAAGTCATCTAAATAATTCCACATTAAAGAGTTCTGTAACTAACGAAGAGGTTGCTGCTAGCAAACAACTTTATATTTCATTGTTTTATCTACAAATAAAATGCCTGTTGCCTTTGAAGAATAAATTGCATATGCTACATTAAAAAATGGTAAGCTAGTAATTTTGCAATGGGGAATGGATGGCAAACTGATAACGGGTTCAAGGTTACTAGGTATCTCCTCCAAAGTAGGACATTCTCAGGACTGCAGCATCCATCCCCTTTAAAGTACAACACAGTATAGTATCAGCAATCCATCTACATATTGTAGGAGTAGAACCCACAGCCTTCTGCATCAAAAGCAAGTATATTACCTGTTGCGCTACTAACAATGCAAATGACCTAGCATAAGTAGCACTAAACTTCTCTTCCCATGAAGCTCTCAGCTCCTTGTAAAATTTGACGATCAACTAAATCTCTCAACTTTGC
This sequence comes from Protopterus annectens, assembly GCF_019279795.1. Classification (NCBI taxonomy): domain Eukaryota; kingdom Metazoa; phylum Chordata; order Ceratodontiformes; family Protopteridae; genus Protopterus; species Protopterus annectens. The sequence continues at coordinate 1,856,611,254 of NC_056735.1, read as the reverse complement.
AGCACAAGAAATCTGGAAAAAGCTAAAATTTATTGGGGGCAAAGGCCCAAAACCAGAGACACATTTAAAATATTGCTTGTATAATCTTAGAAAGTCGCTAAAATAAAGTGTTTTGTGTTAGCATGTGTTTCCTGAAACTTAAAGAGCTATCATTATTTAGTGAATTCAGTACTCACTGATTTGCCAGAAAAACACAAATTTTAAGAGAAACAGACCAAATGTATGAGCCAAATATTCTGTGAAAATCTGGATAGTGGAGAGCTATGGACTCAACTCCCTTAATCACAAGTGGTGGTATGAGTAGAGAATTCAGGCTCTTGTTTGAACCTGAGTAACACTAACCACCTGGGATATCTAACTGGGGCATTTCACACACACACACACACACACACACACACACACACACACACACACACACACACACACACACACACACACACACACACACACACACACACACACACACACACACACACACACACACACACACACACACACACACACACACACACACACACACACACACACACACACACATGTGGGAGCAGCATAACTCCTGTAAATGAAAGAACAAAACTCTCCTTACTAGCATGACTCTGGCAGCACTAACAGAACAGCGGCAGCATAACTCCTGTAACACAGAGCAATAAGAGAACCAGAACAGCTAGTTTAGTTAGTTTAACTTCCCCGCGCAAATCCATGTTAACATGAAAACTCCACTTCATTAATTTCCCCCCGACAGGTCTTGCAGCTGTAATAGTGAGGGGGCTCCCCCTCCCCCTGGCTCTATGGTTCCAGCACCCATGACCTCAAAGGCAATACACAATTGTATGCGGAGCTCATTGTAAATGGAGCCACTTATACTGAGCCAGAAAATATAGAAAATTCCTGGCTGATAAATTCAGCAATTTACCCGTTTCTTCCCTCAACCTTCCCTCAGGAAATACCATCAAATATAACTCCCCCTACTATCACTAGGGAACAGGTCCTCAATGATCTCTCTAAGACCAAGAACACCACAACAATGGCCCCAGACAATATCCCAGGATGCCTTCTAAATAACATGAAACATGACCTTTCAGGGCCTCTGTAATGGCTGTTTAACTGTAGCTTCCAAACAGTATTTGTGCCTCATGAATGGAGAACAGCAACTGTCATCCCTCTGCAAAAAGATGGGCCATCTACAGTCCTTGGAAACTACAGACCCGTAAGTCTCACTAGTCTTATATGTAAAGCCATGGAAAGAATTATCATGGAGATGATCAACAGAGGTATACTAAACCTCCAGACACTGGACCCAACCCAGTTTGCTTTCATCAAGGGTAGATCATGCTGTCTCAACTTGGTGGACATCTTTGAGAAGGAAACCAAAGCAATGGATGAGGGAAAAATGGTTCAAACTGCCTATCTTGACCTGGCCAAGGCATTTTACACACTACCAACTCAGGCATCGTTGACAAACTCAAGAGGTTAGGTACAAACTCGTATGTCACCCAGTGGATAACCAACTGGCTCACAGACAAGACCTAGCAAGTTTGAATTGGGGAGTCCACCTCTACAAAGAGGCCATTCACAGGTGGAGTCCCTCAGAGATCAGTCCTTGTACCGCTCCTTTTTGGCATTTACTTCTCTGAAGTCAAGGCCAATGTCAGTGGTCTCTGGTTGACAAAGTTTGCAGATGATTGTACATTAGGAGTTGTCATTGAATCCCACACTGACATAAATGTTCTCCAGGAGTGGCTGACACAGACAAACAACTGGTGTGAGAGCATGGACTAAAACTAAAGGCCAAAAAATACATAATAGTATCCTTTGGGAAGTCATCCACCCCTGGTAACTATCATATTGACAACACACCCCTTAGAGTTGACACAGTAGTCAGGGACTTAGGGACACACATAGATGGTAATCTAGCCTTTGACCATCACATGTCTACAAAAGTGAGGAAATCATTCTGTGTTGCACAACTTATAAACAAAGGTATGGCATCTAAGTTCAAGGAAGTCTTTATTCCACTGTATTCATCATTCATCAGACTTATCATTGAGTACAATGACCCATTTGGTATGTACCTAACCAGGCATATTTAACAACTGGAACATCCACAGAGGTTCCTCACTAAAACAATACAGGGCTTAAGTAAAATATCCAAAGCAGACCACCTCAAGGCCCTATCCCTGTATTCTGTCTCCTACAGGCTTTTGAGGAGAGATCTATGCCTGGCATACATAGCATTGTCAGACCCCACTCTGATGGACCTCCTGCATATCTACAAAATAAACAGCACCAGAATTACCATTCTAAAGACTTAAACCTTGCCTGTGATATAAGTAGGACCTGCTGAACATACAGGTATGTATCCCAGAGATTACCCCATCTATGGAACAGGTTCCCCATCCATGTGAAGCAGAGTTTCTCCCTGACCAATTCAAATTCCAGTTCAAAAATTGGATGGGGAACAGACAATCCATCCCTGTTTTGGCACCTATGTCTCTAATGGATGCAGACAACCAGTAAATGGTTCATCTCCCAGGCCCCTGTATGTAAATGTGTCACCTCCCAAACCTCTGCTTACACTCATCAGGGGTATCAGAACTTGTCAGAGATTTGGGATGCATGGTTAGGCTTAAAAAGACCCTTGTGGTTGTTAGCCTAGTAAACATCTATGAACCTATGAACCTAAATCAAGAACATTAAAACAACAGCAATATAGCAAAATTACAGTTTAAAAGTGCAAAATACAGGATACAATTCTACTTGTGGTTATCAGAATGTAACAGATTTCTTGGATTGCACAGATGAATACAGCAGAGCAGAGGCTGGTCACCTAACTCTGCAGAGCTGTATTAAAACAGTGAGCAAACTGAATTAAACAATTGTTACGAATAAAAAGCTCAGAACTGAGACTGTGCCAACAACTTTCAATGAGATGAATCCTAACTGTATTCTCCTGCTCCAAGGTTGCAGGGGGCCTTCTCCAACAAAAGGCAGCATGGTTTAGTGCTCAGTTTAATGGAGCACCAGATTCAGCAGGTCTGAATTTAGTCTATGCTACAGCAGACAAAATGTGCAACAAATCAGCAAGATCAGTTTAAAAACAGCAATATAGCAAAAATACAGTTTAAAAATGAAAAATACAGAATAAAAATTGTACATGGTAAGCAGAATGCAACAGATTCTTTGGATTGGACAAATAAATGCAGCAGAGCAGTGGCCAGTTGCCTAACTCTATGGAGCTGTTTTAGAATAGTGAGCAAATTGAATTAAACCATTTTACCAATGCAAAACTCAAAACTGAGGCCTGTGCCAGCAGCCTTCAGTCCTAACTGTACTCTCATGAAACAGGGCTGCAGGGGGCCCTCTCCAACAAAGATAGCTTAGAATAGTGCTCAATTTAGCAAACAGAACCAGATTCAAGAGGTCTGAATCTAAACTATGCTACAGCAGACAAAACGTGCAAAAAATCAGAAAGAACAGTTTAAAAAAAAATCAGCATTATAGCAAATATACAGTTTAAAAGTACAAAATACAGTATAACATTGTACTTATTGTTAGCAGAATGCAACAGATTCCTTGGATTGCACAGTTGAATACAACAAAGCAGTGGGTGGTCAATTAACTCTGTGGAGCTGTGTTGAAACAGTGAGCTAAATGAATTAAACAATTTAACCAACAATAAAGCTTAAATCTGAGCCCCGTGCCAGCAGGATTCAATCAGATGAGTCCTAACTGCACTCTCCTGCCACAAGGGTTGAGGGGGGCCCTCTCCAACAAAAGATAGCTTGGTTTAGTGCTCAATTTAACAAAGAGAACCAGATTCAGCAGATAAAACAGAAAAGGTAACCACTCAATATTACCCCCTGTAGAAACATACTGGTCTATTTTAAATGTTTGAACATCCAAAATGTCATACATTACATGGTCAAGACCAAATGTTCGACATTTGGATGTTCAAACATAAAAAAAAAAAGAAAACACAGAAAAAAACACTTTAACAGTGTAGGCAAGCCCCCCTGAATCCCCCCCACACCCCTACTTAAAAATACCAAGTCCGAGACCGCACTTCAGTGCAGAAAAGGGAAATTCTCCCTAGAAAGTCTATCTTCGAGCATTCAAAATTTCGAACATTTGGTCTCGACCATGTAAAGTTTGAAATGTTGAGTGTTCAAAGATTTGACAGGTACCCAAAACATACAACAGTCTACAGATGTGAAATACAAACAACAGGCAGTATGCAGTACAAGGAGAGTAATGACAGGAACATATCCTTATTTGTGCCACAATAGTAACTCACCTTTGCTTCCCCAACACAAAATAATGGTCTATCTTTGTGCCATAACAGTAATTCACCTTCACCTTCCCAAAAGAACAGGAAAAGTATACATTTTGCTAACAAACCGTTTTTGAAATCCTAAAAGTGCTATCAAAGGAACTGTCCCTGAAGCATTTGTACATATTTATCGAACACTATTCCATTTTCATGTAATGGCAATCATTTAGACCTCTGAAATGCCTTGGCAAATATGCCCATGCCATCAGTACACCACTAACTAATACATACAGATAGAATTGTAAAAGTCTTTGCTTCAGATTTTTCTTAAATACATTCCAGCATATGCAGTATGTAGCTGAACAAATGGAAGCATAATTTCTGAAGTTCAGCACTCCTCTGTACAGATATATCCTGAAGAAATAGCATTATCTGCAGTCTTCCCAACATAAACAAGACTCCTCACCATCAGTTTGCCTAGCTACACATTCCTTTTTATATGGTATAGATTAAGGGCTGTTAGCATGGTGAAGTTGCAAATGAGGTGTGAACTCATTAGAATTGCTGAATCCCAAAACATGGATCTATGTAGGAGATGTAAACATAGTGCAGACACTCCCTCGGTGTTTGTTTTTAATGGAGTGCAACTGTGAATGATTAGTGGTTGGGAGAAAGAAAACATAACCAGACTTCAGGCTACCTTACTTCTGCTGGGTGTACCAGATTACATGTGCAAAGTGTTAGATGTAAGGTTGGAAATGTAAATAAGCAGCACACAAGTCACAGGTCATGGGTAGCTTAACATCCAGCCTGCCCTTCATTTGTTGGAAACTGCAGATGATATTATTTCCTCTTAATATCCTCTCACATTTTAAGGTCAGTGATATAGAATGGCTTACACACTCCATGTCTCAGATTACTGCTCAGATAAATGAAGACTGACCAACAAACACAGAAATTTAAGACAGAGCTGTATATTTGCAAGCAATAACCATGATAGGTTGTGTGATCACTAAGTGCACTACATCCAAAGCTAATAAATGTACAAATAACACTTGTATGGTTTATATCACTGTAGATGCTGTTGCAGTTGGTTGTGTACAGATTGAGTTCACCTCCTTGCTGCAAAGCTGTTTGCATGGCAGAAAGTGATAATGCACCCATCCTGTGCTCTGAAGGTGCATTGGAGGGAGAGTTCAAATCCAGACCTATGTATAAGTATCTCATGTGTACTAACATTTAACAGTGTGTATGTCATAGATTGCTTTTCCTCATTCCAACTGACTCTCCCCTTTTTTCTTTGTTTTTTTGAGGGCCACTGTTTGGGTGAAGCACTAGTTAATGCAAACACAGGAACTTTCAAAAATGAATGTCAGGTTTAGCTATGTTTATCATGTTTGTGCAAAATATGGCACTGTGCAAACTGGACAACTTGCCAGACAGGACCCAGACAGCCAAATATAGAAACCAGAGGCATTGCACAAACCCACTAAGTGATGTTGCATGGTGGTTAACAGCGAGACCTTAAGAATGATTAATAAAATAAGGAATATCATATAACTAGTTCTGTGGCAGCAGGTGTAAGTGTAGGACTGGAGTACAGATGGTCTTGGGTTCTATTATATGGTGTGCAACCTTTGTTTTACTGCTGTGACATTACAGTTTATAGCAATGAACTGCAACATAGACAGGTGTTTTCTCAACCTTCTTGTGACAAGGTATAAGTATACAACCACCATGCACATGGTTCTGGGTTTAATTGCAGGATTTTCAAACACTTTTACTTTTATTCTACTTCCCATTATAGTCACTCTCACTTATGACACTTGACATAGTGGAGCTGATATTAATTTTATGTATGAGGGCTGAGACACTAGTATTGTGTCATGCTTTATGTATATATCTATGTATTGTCACATTTATTATCACATTTATGACTGTGGGTATATTGTTTACTATATTCCTGTAAGTATATTTCTCCTATCTGGACTGGCATGGCCTTCATATTTGCGTAAAACACATACACAGCTGCCTGTACATCCAATAACCTTGAAATCGCAACTGCAATTATATAATGCCTCACTGCTTGCCACTGTAGTGCCCTGCTTGCCATCCCGCAAACATGGTACTTGGAGGTGCGCAATGCTGAGTACTGTGTTTGCATGACAGTAAGTGGAGCACAACATTTTCAAACAGTGTGCGCAGTCCTAGTTAATGTGTTGACTGGAATTGACAGGAAAGCGTCATTGTCCATTGCTCTAGATCAGCGGCAGACATAAGCAGGCATTTGTGGGGAAGGTGTCAGGTTTAGGGCACATAGATGGGGTGTCCAGGAGTCCAAGATTTTTATTGGACTCCTAGTTAAGAAGCACAGTGCCAGGCTTCTGCAGGGGGGCTATTCTGGCTCCCTTTATAAGTTGTAAGCTTGGGATAATTTAGCCTGGGCTGTAACCAGTGCCACCAGTATCCTGCATGCCGGTGACCAATTAGATATCACTACAGTGACCTATAGAGGAGAAAGAGGGATACCCTTGATCATTGGATCGGGGAAGTTAGGACTGTGGACATCCCACACCTTTGTTAGTATCAAATACAGAGAGTACCTGTAAGACTAAATGCTGAATATAGGCAAGACTTGTGTTCATAATGGTATTCTGTTCTGTTTTGTTTTTTCCACAGCTGCCCGTGATCATGAGGTAAATGTGCGAACCCATAGGGATAGATTGGTGAGGATGAGGGAAGCATGTGGCATGTATGCAGCAGAAGAGTAGTGTTATTGTAGGATTAAAAGTTAAAGATAGCTTTTTTTCATTTTATGGAGTTGTATCAAATTAAGCATGCATATCTCAACTGTAAAAGCAACTATGCATGCAATAGTCTGTAGCACAAACTTTAGTCAGAGGTTGTGGGTACAAACACCACACTTCTCAACTATACAATATTCTTAATTCTTCAATTATATTTAAATTCAAATCTCCATACCACTGGCACAACTGCCCTGTTGAAACTGCAGTCTGTATAATTGGAACACACATATGTGCAATATATACACATGTCAAGGGGTACTTGCTGTAGCCTGTAGTGGAGCGTGCATCTGTTTGAGCTGATAGTCTTAAAAGTAAAAGTTATTTGTAAGGAGTTGGTACTTTTACAAGTAAAAGTTAAGATAACAGAGTCAAATAATTGTATCAATGCATTGTATGTCACATATGAAGGTACTCATCTTATCTCTTTTTTCATCGTACCCCAACCCTAATCTCTCTTTTTTTAATTTTATTTTTGCATTTTTTTTTTTAATTTTAATGCGCCCATGTCATCCATTTGTACCACATCACTAAATGCTCTACAACTCAGTGGGGTAGTCCTGCCCCACAGGATCTGGCTGCCCCCCTCTCCACTGGCTCCAGCACCATTTTCCAGCGTGACTGGGGCAGCACTGCCTCTGCTGCCCCTGCAGTAACTACCCTCTCAGGTAGTCCTGCCCTGAAGGCTGGTGCAGTGGTACTCTCCAAGAGCAATGGCAGAGGTGATGATTTTATCACGAGCGCTGAATTGCTAGGGAAGGTGTATAGCGTTGTGTGCCAAACTGTTGGTGCACACCTATGCCAGCTAGAGAGGCTGCTCTCCATCATTTTGTAATATACCAAGATGAGGAGAACAAGACTTCAAGCACTCCAGCCAGTGGCAGATGGAAGTAACAGTGATGAAAGACCAGTGGGTGAGGACTTGATTCTCACTGTCACCCAGCTTGATGACCATGGGTTCGGGATGTCCCTACCCTCACCCAAATCATGGTATCCTCTAACCTTTTGTGTCCATCACTGTCCCTGTATCTTGTCTTGTTTGTCATTGTCTGTGTGCAATTGCTTCCTCACTTACCTAACTTACCTCAGCCAGACATTCCTACATCCCTTCCCCAACATTCCTCTCTCTTTACAAAAAAAAAAAAAAATCATCCCATACATGGTTCTCCATTTCACACACATGTCTTCATGACACACTTGATTCAGTCCAATTGGCTATAGAATATGATTGTGTTGTGGTTATCCCTTTCTCTGTAGGTGGCAGTCTAAAGTCAGTTAATATTTTCCACATATGCTAACTTTACACTGTTAAAGAAATGGATAGCTATGGTTCTGTCCTATCTCCCTCCTGCACATTCCTGCCCTGCTTTCCCTTTGTACTTCTCCTGCTTTCTCCCCATTTCACCACTATTCTATTTACTCACTTCACCTGTTTAAGGCATTTTTTTGCAAAGCTGCACATCAAGCACCAACTCTCAGCAACGGCGAGTGGTGACAATGTATTTACATGTATTTAAAAGTATTATGTATGGTGGCAATGTATTTAAAAGTTTTAGATAGACCTTGACTCAAGCCCAGTACCATCTGGCCCCCAGCAAAGCAGGTATCAATGCATTAACATGTGCTGTCACTGAGTCAGGTAAGTGACAAGTGTATTTCATAGACTCAATAGTAACTGTCAGATTTTAGCAATGCAGCTCGCATTTGCGCATTCCTTCCCTACACGCAAACATGTGTATCTCACATACATATGTACTTTGCTAAAAGTTGTACAAATCCTCTGCTCACCATGCTACAGAAATGTACATATTATGCTGCATTACTGCTTTGTACTGTCCATTCTCTGTGTGTGACATGAAATTACATGTGTAAACATTACACACTGAGGGCACTATATAACAATATGTGACATATTTACAATACATCCATCTGCTGCCATCCCCCAACAACTGCAACCCTGGTGTCTCAGTACTGTTTCCACACATATATAAGCCACAGTACAAAATTTAATATCAAATGTTGTATGCTGTGCAATGCACATCAATCTGGTAACATGCAAAACTACAACTATTAACCCACATGCTTAAAAAGACTTATCTGCAAGGCTAGGGAAGGAATCAGCATGGACCATATCCACAGGGGGTATACATGGATTTGAGTGAATGGCAGATGGCCGATTGGAAAACGTTCGACAGCAGTTCTGCGAATGTGCAGAATTGTGAACACAATGTAGCCGAAACACAAAATATCCCCCCTTTTTGACCCATGATAGCACTCGTTTAGGTAGTAGAGCAGTCAGAAATGTCAAATTCTGACTTTTTTACAACATTCTGAGCATTCGATACCTGGAGCTTTGACATATAGGTTCTGGGAAACCAGGTTTCGACTATCAGTCACTCGGTCATATGCATGTATTCCCCACAGGGACATAGGTGACCTTCAACACACTTGCCCCTACCCATGTTGTTTTTGTCAAGGATATATCTTGCTCATTCAACCTTGTGGACTTCTTGTCTATTGACCCCACAGACCTGAATGAGGGATAACAGGACATGCCACCTATGTTGACTTATTGAAGGCTTTTGACACTATCCCCCATTCATGTGTCACAGTGAAGATCTTCCATGTGAGAATGCAGCCATACAGTAGTAAAGAGATAGGCAGCTGACTCACTGACATAATACATACTCTCAAAGTTGGGGACTGCACCTCCACCAGTAGTCAGTTACCATTAGAATACCACAAGGATCTGTGCTGAGCCCTCAACTGTTTGCAAACTACTTTACTGAAGCACAGACAATGGTAGATGGATTGTGGTTTTACCATGTTTGCAGATGACTGGTAACTGAACACAGTAATATAGAATCCCCCAATGATGGTAACATATTACAGTAGGGGCTGTCACGACAAATGTTTGGTGCCAAACTCATGGACTGCACTTTAAAGCATGCAATGGCTCGTTGTCCCATTTGGCAGTGAAGTATCCCTTGCTAATTATGATATACATAACACCCCTTTAAGCTCAAACACAGTGCTGGGAGACTTGGGAACACATGTTGATGGCAGTCTACACTTTCAGCACTATGTTTCCACAATGGTGACACACACATTCTGCATTGCACACATCATACATATGGACGTCACATTCAAGACTAGGGTGGTCATACCTCTGCTGTACTCTACCCTTATGAGACCACTAATTGAGTACAATACTCCCTTCTGTCTGTACCTCACCAGACACCTATAGCAATTGCAGAAAACACAGGATTGTGCCTAAGAGATTCCAGGGCTTCCAAACATGACATACATAAAGGCTGAAAGACCTGTCAGTGTACTCAGTATCATGCAGGCTGCTGAGAGGTGACTTATGACTGCCTTACAGAGCAATCTTAGACCCTGCCCCACCAAAAATGCTGGACATCTGCAAATCAAATGAGACAAGAATAATTTGGCCGAGGGTTCTCAACATTCTGAACTTAGCCTGTGATATAAACTGAACATGCTGGAGAGACAGATATATCCCACAAAGACTCACACTCCTCTGCAATAGGCAACCACTGCATGTGAATCAGTGCTTCTCAATGACCCTGTTCAAGCACAACCTTGACTACTGGTTGGGTGGTTGTTAAGTTACCTCTGGGGTGGAACCTATGTCCCTCATGGACAGGGCCAGATGGTGCTGTTCACAAAATCACACTGCTAACAATGACCATCCAGCTATGTTCAATAAGGGTACTTGTGTTTTTACATAGCCAGGCTTCTAAACACTGTAAGGCCATTAGGCTAGTACCCTCCTATGAACATATGAAGCTATAAGCATATGCAGGTCTCCCCAAAATTTCTCTTCCACATAGCCTGCTGAAATAATCAATTATAAGTTCATCTGCAGTCTTACAAAAATCAGACTTGTGCCATGCTGCTTGTGTAACACACTGTGTTCTGTAGTCTGTATACTTAGATTGGTAGGGGTTCTATTCTCACTGCAGTCAACTGGGCATGTGTGTGTGTGTGTGTGTGTGTGTGTGTGTGTGTGTGTGTGTGTGTTGAGCAGGAAGAGCAGAAGTGTATATCCTACCGTTACTGGTCCAATCACTTGGATTGACAGTATTTTGATGTTTACACATGCCTACACATCCAGTTCATGCAGGCCTCCCTATTTCTTCTCTTCAACATGCACTGCTAATGTCATCTACTATAAGTTGGCCTGCAACCATATAAAAGTCAGACTTGGGTAGCGGCACTTGCATACAGTACTGAGTTCTGTAGTCTGTGTATTTAAATAGGTAGGGGTTATGTTCTCACTTCAGTCAATTGTGTGTGTGTGTGTTGTGTGTGTGTGTATCTGCCCAGATGAGCAGAAATGTATATACTGCAGTTATTTATCCAATCCCACAAATTGACAGCATTTTTGATCCTTGCACATCCGTACAGATCCAGTTCATGCAGGCCTTCTCTCCAACATGCACTGTTGATGTCATCCACTATAAGATGGCCTGCAGCCTTGTAAAACTCAAACTTGTTCCATGGCACTTGTGTAAGATACTGTGACCTGTAATCTGTATTCTTAGATAGGCAGGGGTTCTATTTTCAGTGC